>NC_091504.1:24081201-24403836 GCF_947461875.1 Haliaeetus albicilla | reverse complement strand
GGGGGGATGGAGCTGGGAGTCTGGTGGATTTCCTGTGCCCATGTCAGGCTGCAGTTTGCATCATGCTTTTTATATTATCCGTATTGATTTATTTTCTCTGCTCCCACCTCTCCACGATGTAGTAACGTGGAGGATGTCTGCCGGTTCCCGGACCTGCCGGCTCGCAGGCAGCTCACCTACCAGGCCAAGCAGCTCATCGCCAGGGAGATCGAGATGGAGAAGATGAGGAGGATGGAGGCTTTGCTGCAAGCGAGAAACCTGGGCGAGGTAGGGAGGGCTCATGGTGTTCTGTGGTTTCGGGGGGGGGGGGGGGGGAGTTTGGTGGGTCCCTCAACGGGGATAAAGTCCTTAGGGCTGGTGTGGGGACTTGGTCTTTCCAAAGTGGCCAGTGGCTTTTGCTCTGCAAATGGAAATCCAGGATTAAACTCCCCCAGTCGCAGCCGTCTGCCTGCCCATCTGCCTTCAGGGCAGCACATCCACGCTGGGGTAAACGTGCTCGAAGGGCTCATCTTTTTGCAGGAACTGCGGAAAGAAACGCTCGCTGTGAGTTAAAGCTTTAAACCCTTCGACTCTCTAATGAGGGCTGCGATGAGATGGGAATTTTAGTTCATGTGGCTGTGATTTGTGCGTGTCTGGGGGGGAGCTGACCTGCTCTTTCCTGCCTGCACATTCCCTTGCTGCTTCACTTTGATCCTCCCAAAGGTCCCAAAGCCCCTGAGAGGAGCGGAGTTACTCTGTCCACCACCGAAACCCTCCGTGGAGCAGTGGGCAGGAGGCAGGAGAAGGTGGAAGAGGCTGAGAAACAGCTCGGGTGTAGCTGGTGCCTGCCCTGCCCTGGTGCCACAGGGATAATTAATCCCCAAGAGCCCCTTCTTGCAGCTGAAGGGCTTTCTCGGGGGATGCGTGGGGCAAAGAGATGCTGCAAAAACATCTCTGAAGCCTCCTTGTTTACACGGTGCCGACCACGAAGTCCCGGGGAAAGGGACTGCAAACACACACGTGCCCAAAGCGCTGCCAGGGCTAATCCCACATGCTGCTGTGAGACAGAAAACGATGAAAAAAAAAATCGCTTGGATATTGTAATCAAACCCAGCAGCAAATAGAGGCGGCGTGTGGGATGGGTGACAAGGCACCATCCTGCCCTCAGGCTGTGCATCACCTGGGGGAGATGCCCAAACCTTGAGCTTGGCTGGCCCCGAGGGGACCCTCGCTCAGAGCTCTTCTCCCTGCAGGAGCCCGGGAATGGCCTCGGCGAGGGGGGGGAGCGAGTGGACGCGGGGCCGGCAGTGCCCCCCAACCACCACCAGCGCCTGGAGCACATTGTCCGGAGGGCGGTCGTGGAGGACAAGGTGAGGGGGCTGGAATTTCTAACTAATTTCCTACCAGCGTGTACCTTGGCTGCTAGAGACTGGCTGTCTCCGTTGGTATTTGTTTATTTTTAGTACAGTTTCTTTTAAATAGAATAGTTTGGCACCACGCGTCCCGTAAATGTATCGCTGGGTTTACAGCATCGGGATGGATTAGATCTGGGTGACATTTACGGATGTGGTGCGCGAAGCTTTCAGGGGTGGGGAAGGAAAGAGATGTGGATATTTGGGCTAAAATAGCTGAATTTTGGCTCTGTGGAAGCTGCGGGGTCAGGGGGAGAGCTGCTCGCGGGGTGTGGAGGTATGTATGTGGGTTGGGAGGCTACAGGGGAAACTATCCATCCTCTGCCGGTGCAGCAGGTGGGCCGGGCTGGTCCCATCCTGAGTATCCCAATAATGGCCAAGAGGAGAAAGAGGTGGTCCCCTGCCACCACCCCTCTCCTTGGGCTCAGCTTCGAGACCTCGGCTGTCCGTAAAACCCCGCTTTAGCACGATGAACCTCAAAGTTTGTCTTTCCCACCCCATTTTGAATGCTGTTTGCATTTTTACCGAGGCCGCTGGCCCTTTCCACAGGATTTGCATTTGGCTCCTGCTCGGCGGCTTCCTCCTGTGCCAGGTGCTTGGAGGGGGAAGGAGCTGGGACAGCCCCGAGTGACGGCTCCACGCAAGAGTGAACTGCCTTGGGCTGACTTTGCTTAAAATTGGGCAGAGCTGAGCAGTGTCACTGGGGTCTAGCCTCGCGCTGAGCTACCAGAGAGAAACTGGGTTTACTTTTGGCTGTCTCTGAATATGAGCTGTAAATGCAGGTACCGACAGGAGCCGCATTCACCTTCTGCTTTTTGCTTTTCACAGCCTGAGACCGACTTTTTTGGGCGGCCGCTTCGGCGGCAGCGGGTGGCCACAGCCCCAGGTAGGTGGCAGAGGGATGGATGCTGATGGGGCAGGGGGGAGGTCACTGCATTTGTGGTGCTTGGACCCCCCACAAGGTGCCCAAAACGGGGGCTCTGTCCCTAAGCACTGCACCCCGGGGGGACATTGGCGGGGTGGGGAGGCGGATATTGAGCAAAGTGACCCCGACGCAGCAGGCGGGGGGGGTGCCTGGGGGCAGGTCGGTGGATTCTGGCAGCGTCCAAAAAGAGCCAGCAAATACGGTGAGCTGGGGAGCACTGTTGTGTGTACCTCAAGTGTTGGCAGGATCCAGGACGTGGGAGCATCAGCTCTGTTTGTGCAAAACCCCCCCGCCGTGCCCGTGCAGCCTGGGCACAGGTTGTAACTTTAAGGTTAAGAGTTTCTGCAAAGTTTTGACATCGATATTCCCCCCCTGAAGTCCCTCAGGCCTCCAAGGAAGAGTCGGTCGAGAGCCAGATGGGAAAAGCCGTGGGGAAGAGTGACGTCTGGTTCCGGTTTAACGAAGGGGTTTCCAACGCCGTCAGGAGGAATATCTACATCAGGGACCTGCTCTAGCAGGGCAGAGACGAAGCCCAGGAAATTATATAGATGGAACTGAAGGGATAAGCTGGCTTTTGGCTTTCTAACCTATGGATGGGGCGTGTGTGCATGATCCTTGTTTGGTTTAGTTTTTTAGTACCGACTTGTTTTTTTAAAAAAAATAAAATATATATTAAAAAATTAATCATGAAGTATTGTTCTGTTTATTTCATTTATAAACCCTTAGTTGTCATATTTTGCCTGTTTTGCTGCAAAATTATATCCTACAATATACAAAAGAATAGTTAAAATCACTGAAAATGTTTATAAAAGTTCTCTTCCTTTACAAGTTGAAAAATTGACCTGCTTCATGGCAACAGTGGGAGAGGTGAGTTGAAGTCTGTGACTGGAACTGCAGCCTAACCCCAGAGAAGCCTTTGCTGCTCACATTCCCCCGCGCTGCCCACCCCCCTCGCTTTCCCCGTTCCCCCCCCCATAAAAAAGAAACGCTTCTACAACTAAAAATAAGAAGACAAGATGAGGGTAGGGTTTTTGTTCAGGTAGTCATATTCGGAAGCTAGCTAATAAAAAAGTGTACATTCAGTGTGGGGGGAGCGAGGGGCCACAGGAGCCGGCGCAGGCGGGGGCTGACCCCTCAGAGGATGGTGCATTTGCCTTTCTCCACCCAGGGGTTGTTTTTCATCAGCTCCGGGTTCAAGAAGGGATCTTCTGGAATGCCGTCCTCGATCCACTTCACAAACCTGCGGAGAGGGGAGTGAAGGGGTGGGCATAGACCACTGTTGCAAAACGCGTCACCCTCGGCGAGGGACGCGGGGCAGGGGCTGCGCAGCAGCAGAATGGGGGGGAACGGCAGGCTCCGGGGTAAATCCTGCTCTGGGGGGAGCGATGCTGGGATGGTGGGGTGCACCCTGCTCCGGTGGCAGCGGGCAGGAGCTGTCCCAGTGCGTGAGCCCCCCCTGCACCTGGCTGGTTTTTGGATGGGGGAGCCAAGCACAAGACAAGTTTAATAAAAGCCTTTTGTCCCCCACATCTGCGGCTGCCCACCTGCTGCTGGCATGGGGACGGCCCTTGCACTGCGTTTTAAAACTTATTTCCTAAAGTTGCTTTTTTTCTGTTCCCCCTCCTTCTAAGAGGCCAGTGAGTGATGGGGCCATGGGCTGGGTTAACTGGTGGGATGTCCCAAGACCCTTCACTTGAGGCACAAACCAGGGAGGGGGAATACCTGTTCGTGACTTTGTTTTAAAGGTTTAAGTCTTTTGAATTCTGCAAGGGGGGGCTGCACATTCGCCTGGCTGAGCCCGGAGCGTTGGGGGGGCTCCTGGGAGGGGGTCCCACGGCTGCTGCCACATCCCGGCCACCACTGGACCTTGGGCACTGGAAAGGAGTTGGCATGGGGGGGGGGGCTTTGCGGAAAGGAGCAGCGGGGGGGCTTTGCAGGCACGGGCACGGGGGGCTTGGGGGGCTAGAAGAACCATAAAGGGAAAAAATCTCTAAACCTGCCTTGTTTTGGGAGCCTGGGGTGATTTCAAGGGGGATGTCGGTGCTGGCCACGGGGTGGAGAAGAGCTGGATGCTACTCGGGGGGCGTGCAGGGATGGGAGGGAGGGTGGGCACCCACTTACTCGGGTATTGTCTTGGACGACATCTCCCGCTTGTAGGCCAGCTGGTACTTCAGGCTTTCCACCTCCTTCTTCCACTGCGGGAGGTCCCACTCATCCATGGCGGCAGCCGGGGGCTCTGGGGGGCTGAAAATGAGGACATTGGTGCCGTACCCCATGGCTGCAGCCTGCCCTGGACCACCCCCCCCCCAGCTCTGCACCCCCCCAAAGACGGGGTCCCCCAGGATGGGGACAGCGTGCCACCATGCTCTGGGGGTGGTTTCCAACCCCATGATGGAGCAGCCCATGGCTCCGGGAGTTTTTGGGATTCTTCTCATCAGGCAAAGGCTGCGCCTACCTGCGGGCATGGGGGCAGGTGCCTGGCGCTGCCCTCCTGTAGCCGTGCCGTGCCCGCGGGCGCATGCAAAACCCAAGGACCTAGCCAGATTTGACTGCAATTTGGATGGTAGTAGTGCTTGGGGTGGAGAGCGGCAAATAAATAGCAACTGAAGGCTATTTATTTGGGGATTGGGGGGGGTGCCTGGCCTTCTCCTGCCTGGCTGCAGCCCCGAGTGGGGCCAAGGGGGATTTTGGGCATCCACATGGCTGTATAGACAGCCCTGGAAATGGCTCACGTGGACGGTCACCTCTGATTCGGGGAGCAAGTGAAACCACCACGTACCCCCTCTCATCCTTCCCCCAGCCCAGCAGCGGCCCCGGTTGCTGGCTAACGGTGGGGACATGCACAGTGGGGAAACTGAGGCACGGCCGCTGATGGGGCACAAGCTGTGACCACAGTGGCGTGAGACATTCTGCGAGCACCTGGGTTCCCCTGTGCCACCCCAAGAATCGGTGGCATGAGGGGACCTTCCCCTGCCTGTGCCCGGCCGTGACCCCCAGACCCACGCAGAGGCACAGGGCAGCACCCTGGGGGTGGCTGAACCCCAGGGATGCCCACGTGCCCCAATCCTGCACCCCAGGCCAGGCTGCAGCCCCCAGCAAGGGCTGGGTGTGCTGGGGGGGGGGGCCAGGAAATCCAGCCACGCACCGGCACAGCTTGGCAGCTCCACGGGCTGCCCCAGCTTGGCTTCTCCGCAGAGCATCCCCCGGAAAAATAGCCGGGCATGGGAGGAGGGTGAGCTCCCAGAGCCCAGCATCCCCCCCCTGCACCCACAATCCGGCCTCCCCCGGGGCTCCGGTCCGGCTCTCCTGGAAGCAGATGGGGACCAGCATCCTCATCCCCACTCCAGCCATCCCAGCAGCATCCCAGCACCGCGGCCGAACCCTCCACCTACCTCGGTCGGAAAAGGTGTTAGCGGGGGCCGCGTCCGTCCCCGCCGGCTCGGCAAGCCGCCCTGGCCTTGCCCGCGTTGCCTCCTGCGAGCGTTCCCCTCGCTGTTGGCGAGCCCAAATCCTCTGTGTAATCTATTAATGCACGGCTGGTCCAGCTGCCTCCAACACGGCAGGAGCCGGATAATGGGAGCGTCCTCCCCCCGCTGCTCCCGGGGGATTTGGCTCCGCTGAATGCGAGCGCCCAGGATGGAAGGAGCATCCTGGTACCCGGCGGCTGAGCTGCCGAAATGGGGTTACCCCAGCCTCCCCCATAGCCCTAAGGGACAGAAGGGCCCCTAAGGAATGGGGGGGTAACCTGTGGAGGGGCACAGCGGTCCCCCAGGGAGGCCCTTGCTCCTGCCTGCATCCCTGCCTGCATCCCTGCCAAAGCCAGCCACCCCATGGCTTCTCCAGATTTCTTGTTTCCTCCCGCTTCTCTGATGCTGGCGGAGCTGGGGGGGATAGGGAGAGGTGGGGGGCACCTGGGGAGGGGTTGGTTAAAAAAAGAAGAAGAAGAAGAAAAAAAAGACAAATGCAAAAAGCAAGCAGTTGGAGACTAACCATACGGTGGGTGAAGGGGCAGGATCAGCACAAGGGGAAAAGTGCAACAACATTTAAAAAAAAAAAAAAAAAAAGAAAAAAGTGTGACTTCTTATAGGGAGGGGAAAAAGCCCACTAACAGTTGTCAGCTGATTAAAGGCAGTGTAATTAATGCAAAAGTAAAAACACAAAGAAGTGAGAAAAACCCCACCCCTACCCTTCATTAAGCAATCAATTAAAAAAACACCCTTCAGGTAATTATGGTGACAGCAGCTTTGCATTTAAAAAAAAAGCAAAGCAAGGGTTCCACAAAGAAAAAACTGCCCAAATCCTGCCCCAGAGCCCCTCCTTCACACCCAGGGCCCCTGTCTGTACGGGTGGCTCTTTGTCCTCTCTAAAACACACCTGGGCCAGATTCATCCAATTATACAAACGTATACTAATGTCTAGTATACACACATTAAAAAAAAAAAGTGTGTGTGTATATACACATGTATGTTTACACATACACACACACATAGGTATGCATATATATATATCCCATATGTATGGAGGTTGAATAGATATATTCATATGTATAGGTGTATTTGTAATTTGTTATACATATTATATACTATATATTACATAACATACATAAAAGTAATGCACATATACACATATAATATATAAATACATATATACGTTTCTATACGTAGGATGCCTCTTCCAGTAGACAGAAGCCTTTATAGCATTAAACCGCCAGAGCCATTTCTACCGAGCAGGAGGCCGATGCCCCGCAGCACCAACTCGGACACAGAAGCCAAGAGCAGGAGGGTGGCAAACGTGGGGGGCCGGGATGAAGCCGGGTTGCCCTCCCAGCCCTCAGCCTCCGCAGGCAATCGATGGCCATAAGAGTCTCCCTGGCAGCCTCATGGAGCCGCTGGCCCTCTGCCTTTCTCTGAGCGAGGATGCTGGAGTCTGGGGCTTGGCCAGGGATCGATGGAGCTGGTTGGGGCCAAATCCTGAGCCCACTGCAAGCCATAGCGTGAGGATTTTTTTTTTTTTTTTTCACCCAAAGGAAATCATAAATTTTTTTTTTTTTTTTTTTTAATTGCAAAACCAATGCTGAGCTTTTCTCTGTTGCAAACAGCCACGGGGCTCCTTTGGGGCGGCTGCAGCTCAGGGCAGGCTCCCCATGCTCCAAACATCACCGGCGTCTATTAACGAGGTCAGCGATACCAAACACTGAACCGCAGATTATCTGGCTGTTGACATCAATCGTAATCTCTGCGCGCTGCCTCCAAACAATTATGGGAAAGGCTTGGGTTTAACGATAAAATGACACTGGGGACGGGTTATTGGATTTCCATGGATTTTCCGCAATCTGACGGTGGCGGGGCTGGCAGAGCTGCGCGGGTGCAGGGCAGGGTCCAGCGAATTTGGGAGCCACCGTCAACCCCAACGCTAAGTCCGGAGGGTTCATCACGCTCATCCCTCCTGCAGGCAGCAGCTGCCTGCCAGCGGGCTCCCCCGATGCAGGCAGGGAGCCTTGTCTTGGCCAGGCAGGACCAAGGCAACGTCTGCCCAACCCTTGGGGGGGTCTGGGACGGACCCGGCTGCGGTGGGTGGGCGGGCGGCAGCCCCCCAGCACGGCAGATTGCAGGGCCCGCATTAGCTACCCCCACCGGCTTTGTAGATTAAAGAATTATGAACTCCTGAAGTTTTGCAATATTAATGATCGTAGCCATCTGTTAATCTGGCAGCCAGCAACAAGCTGGTGGTTTTGGTTTTTTTTTTTTTTTTAGTTTGCTTAGTCCAGTTATTAAAACTGAGTATTTTTGGTTTGGCAGGCAGCTGGAGGAGCGCCACTCCTTTGTGTCCCATGGTGGCTGTGCAATGACTTGCATCCCACTCCTTACTGCTGTCCCGGTGTAATTCCGAGAGCAGGAGGAGAGGAACTACCCAGGCAGGAGCTGGCCCGTGGGCTGGGAAGGGGATGTCGTACATGACAAATGCAGCCCGGTGCTACGCTGCGCACGACCCAGGGATGCTGGCTGGGGGTGAGGGACCGCACCAGCGACGAGCCGCCAGCCCCCACCACCTTGCAAAGCCGTCCCTGGGAAGCATGGGGTCTGCCCTCAGCACCGGCTGCTAATTATGGCTCTCTTTGGGATGGTATTTTAGATAACTCAGTTCTCTGGTGCGCACTCCGAAGGGATAAACTCATTTAGCAGGTTAATTAGTGTCCTTGGTAGAAACGGTATCAGCGGTCTCCCAGCCCGCTGAGCAGACGAGGTTGGGAAGCGGAACGCAGGCAGAAGCAGCGTGTTTGGGGATGGCCCCGGCTCTGCTGGCACCGTGCCCGTGAACTCAGCCCCTGGCAGTTGTATCGTACACATCCACCCTTGCCCATGGGGTGAAGGGTAAAGCTGCCCACTCCGTGTTCTCTATTCGGATCCAGAACGATCTCAGCCACATTGTCCAAGCTTACCCTGTTGGGATGTGCATCACCATTCTCCCCCTGAACAGAGCTGGAAGAGCCACACAGATTTACTGGCAGCACTGGCTGGGGGGTTGTTTATTTGTTCTCAATATAACATTTACGAACTCCCCCCTCTCTGGCCTGTAAACAATTAGTTTATTAGCAATGTATTTCAGAAACCCTATCCATAATCAATGGTGATGCACACACTCAAAACAGCTGACCAAAACCCAGCAGCTCCTTGGCCCAAAGGTACATTACACTCCTGGGCTGGATGATAGCAGTCCCATTCCAGATTTTAAGAACGTCAGACAATTTCACCATTTTCAGATGAAATTTTATTTTTGATGCAGACACTTACTTGCAAATGTTCTATTTATTGTTTGGCAGTGTCAGCTGTACACACACACTTGCTAAAACAGCAGAGTTCTGTTTGCTAAAATGCAGTATTTGGATGAGACAGCTCTAGGTGCCCATTTTCCTCTCCAAACTACACATTTCAATTTTTAATAAGCTCTGTTCATCTCAATTATACCTGGAGCAAAGCAGACGAGATCAGCCTTCAGTTTACTTCTAGGGTTATACTAGTCATAGTCTCAGGGTACCAGGAAGATGTTTTCCACTGTGGTTGACTGTAATGACTATACCTGTCTATCCAACCCATGCCCAAAGACAAGTGCAGATCTTCAGAGAAAGTCTTTTTCTCATACATAAAAGATTATATCATTATCTATAGTATAATGCTCACTATAAGGGCTGCTATAATTCATTAAAATTCAGAAGCAGATAAATAATGAATAGATATGCTATTTACTTACAGTAAATAAGCAGTTCCTAGCCTTTCCTTGTGATGGTAAATCCAGGCTCGAAGGGGTAACCTGCCCTCACCTGTTTCCTCTCCCTCCTGTGCCAGGTCCTGCACAGGGCAGCGAACAGGGTGACATCGAAGTCTACGCCCAGCCCAAGTTCAGTTGGATATTAGGGCTCAGCTGCTTTTGCTGTTGTCATTTTACACCCACAGCAAAGCGACAAAGCACAGTGTAACACCCTATTGTTAGTATGCCCAAGGACTAACAAAATTTGGAGAGTTCAGAACAGGAGCCTTCAGGGCAGTCGGCTGTCCAGCCTCTCTGCATTGCTGGGAGAGCACCCAGAGAGCATCACAGGCCAGACTGCAGGTTGAGAAAGGAAAGCTCTGACAAAAGGCAAAGCAGAGAACACAGATACAGCACCTATGAAGATTAGTGGTCACAGCTTCCTTCCCCCTCTTTTTTTCTCCCCCTCAGCCATAACAGGGACCTTCCACTACTCAGGTAGATGAGGCGAGAAAGATCATATTAGGAACATGCAAGAAACACCTCTCTTGGAAACCAGGATGAAACACCACAGTGCGTCTTTAGGAGCACAGACCAGAACAAGACACCATGTGGCCAGCCCTGCCAACAATCAGCAGAACCAGATTCCCAAGTATCAGGGGACTTCGCTGACCTCTGCTTGTCCTGGCTGATCTTGGACAGCACGAGATAAAGGTACAGCAACCCTTAAAAAAAAAAAACAAAACAAAACACACAACCCAAAAAAACCAAACCCCACAAAAAACCCCGCAGACACACCAAACCAAAAACCCCACAAAAAAACCAAAACAGAACTGACAACATAACAACAGAATTTCTACAGAGTTTTACTTAACATTGTATTGATTTAGATACATGTACACTTTTGTAGAAAACTTGAATAATAGCATAGCTTATTTAGGATAACAAAAGCTGCAAAAGCCACTGAAAGCCTTAAATGTGCAAAATACAGTTCCTCACATATTAAGATTCTTTTTCCCCTGACTGCCAAACCAATGCAGACAGGTATTGTAGTGGGGGAAAAAAAAAAAAAAAAAAAAAAAAGAGTATAAACCAGGCTAGAAATATTTCTCTATTTCTACCTCCACAGTTCAGAAGTGAACTCTGAAACTTACCACTATAATAAGGATTTGAGAAACCCAGAGCCATCAGCACCAGTCTAACAGTTACCCACTGCAGAAAATAAAAACAAAGCCCCACAACTGGAAGACCCTGAAAACTAGAGTTTTTTATTTACAAACAAAACAAGCTATTTACTGCATTAGGCCTTCCTGAATCTGGTTTCTTGAAGCAAGTAAGAAAGCTTCAGTTAATGTCCCTCAGCCTCAAGAGTGGTTTACTTTTTAGAATTATACACTAAATAAAAGAGGGTGTGCAAACAGTATTTTAATGCATACTGTTGTACACCTGTGGAAAGGCACTCTTCCTTTTTTAAAAAACATTAGCGCTCTCAGCAGTTGTTCTGCTGCAGACATCTTGCCCACAGCACAGCTGTGCAACACAACAGAAGTAAAGACTTGTGGTGCTTTCTACTTCATCTGTGTTTCTCTCCCCTCATTACTCCCACCCTCCTCATCAGCATCTCTCTGTATACTGGCTTTAAAAACCCAAAAACTTAAACCTGCCACTTCTTTAAAATTAAACTGCTTAATACAGGGACCTACAAGAAAGGAAATTTCCCAAACACGTCTGCTGAAATACAGCCACTGTTCACCATCTTAACCTAGGAGCTCATTTCTGGATTTGTCTGAAGTCAGTTTTTAGCTGAATGTTTTTGGAGATGACAACCAAAGCAGAACACAGGGGACTCCAGGAAGAGATTTCTCTGATTAAGACAAATTGGAAAATATTCCTGAAGATTTTGCCAAATTACAGTTTTTCAAAAATGTTTATGAACTTCGAGACTTCATGATGAGCTGCAGTGCCAAGGGGCAGGTGCCTTAATCCCTGGGCAAAGAAAAAAAAATTAGTTGGTATACTTCAGTGATTTTTATAATAATTTTATAATAAATGACACTGACATATATTTGATACGTGATATATCAAATGATAGATTTAAATACCTATTTGATAAGTAATATAGTGTTCATTGATATGCTTTGTTGTTAAATTCTAAAATACAGAGATACTCACTGCATTGTGAAAGAAGTTGCAAAGATGCTTTGCCCATGGACACCTGAAAAACAGATAGAGATTCTTAATCCATTTTCTCATAGGGACAGACCTGCCCCCAGTCTCAGCCACTCTGAGTTTTGCATTACTCAAAGCTTTAAAAGAAGGCTAATCCAACAATTCACTTTAACTACCAAATGGAGATGATTTCAGCAACAGATGTGCAGTAAAATAATTAAGACAAAGACAGACCATAAGAAACAAGATTTCATCAGATTCTCCTGGGTCACTGCTACAGCATACTGTAAAGCCTCACACACAAAAAAAAAAGACAACGGAGTTGCAAATTTGTTAAATACACCTTAGCTCATGCATAACTGGCTGAAATGCAGTATTTTATTTTCTCAGCTACACACAGCAAAGGCTGGAGAGAAGAATCAGACAGAAGCATTTCACAAAGGTGGTCAACTTACATGTCCATGATTTCCACTTAAGACAGTTACTAAGAAGTGAATTCTCAACACTACTCTGCTGCCATCAGCTATGTGTGAATTAAAAGTGCCAGAGCAGGCAATTACTCTGCCTTCCGGTATACAACCACAGAGTCGATTAATTTTAAAACTATTATGTCAATACATTACAGTCCATCACTCTAAAGCCTCTAAAGCTTCACTGCATAACACAAGAGAGCAAGGATTATACTTATAAACAGCTAGTGGTTTCAAAAGTGACACATCAGTGTTTTATTATAATTTGTAATCTAAATAAAGAACTCAGACTTTTTCAGAACTCTGTTTTCCCCACCCACTGAAGCTTTGTGCTGCTGTGGAGCAAGGGGTCTCTCTTCTTTTAAGACGACGATAAGAACGGCAGGCACAAACCTAACGCTGTCCTCAGTTTGCATTGCAGTGCACATATGTTCCTGAATCTTTAGTTTTTGGTGGGGATCTACTTACTCCCTCACCACCACGTGAAGTATTCCTTACATTTCTTACGAGTTTAAAAGAAATGTTGACATCTGTACACCCATTGTATTCTTGCAGATACACAATAATACACATTGAGCTACTTTCAGCTATTTTCCCTAAATAAAGTTTTATGCAGTATTATGCTTCCTTAGAGTCCAGTAACTACTTTGCTGTAAGTCCTAATTAAGGTGTTTTGGTGGTTGTTGATGATAAAGATATTTAAGCGATAGAACTAGACTGTACCATATGATGACTAGTCAGGGTTGCGAAGAGCACATAACATGTTTTTCATAACACCGGGCACTGGGAAGCGAGAAGTCTGTCTGGTTGCAACAGGTAACATAGAACAATTTCAAGTCTACCTAAACCATCATGTTCAGTATCTTTACCACTGCTAATAAGAGGGAAGAATAAAAAACAAGAATGAATTGTGAGTTGAGACTGTTAATTAGGAGAAAACTACCATCAGTGTTGCAACACATAATGATTTTCTCTTCGGCTATGATGAAGATACACACTTACATATGCAGGTTCTCTGTAATAATATTCAGAGTGAACAGGCCAATGGATTGCATCTTCTTATGTCTGCAAGTCAGGAACAGGCAAAGGAATTCACCCACATACTGGGGACCAAGGTTTTGCCACCTAAGCAATACAAAACCAGGAAACAGAACACAGCTGTTCAGAGACAACTTTCCTATTGATTCCTAGCATCTTATTT
Source organism: Haliaeetus albicilla (assembly GCF_947461875.1). Lineage (NCBI taxonomy): Eukaryota > Metazoa > Chordata > Aves > Accipitriformes > Accipitridae > Haliaeetus > Haliaeetus albicilla. Next base: position 24,390,435 of record NC_091504.1, on the reverse strand, counting down.
GCATTCTTGACTTAACCAAAGCACAGGGCTGCCTAGTTTCAGAGAGTTGAGGATTACATCTCTGCTAAACGTTACTGCTGCAGGACTGCTCTTCCTGTCGCCATGAGCAGACACACTTCAGGGAGCAAGTGTTTACTCACAGTTTTAGCATTGTTGCTTTCTGACGATTTAGATCTCTTAAAATCAGGTTGACAGTGCCATGGAGAACATGTTCTTCGTAGGAAAGATGGTCCAGTAACAGCCTCAGAGCCCAAAAGTTATTCTAGGAAAAGACAAAATAAGATCAGTGATTTAACCTAATTGCCAATCATTTCTCAAAAACCAGAATAAATTAGAGGTCACCAAAGCTAAAGGGGAACAAAACCAAATTAAATGTGTCTAAAATCTCTAAGTTGGTGTTACACAGATTTTAAATATCATTTGCTTTAATCTCTTACAACAGAAATCAATATCTAGGACTCACCCCAAAAGCCAGGGCTATCTCTAAGAAGGAAGTCAAGTATGGAAGATCACAAAAAAGCATCTGTTGTACTGCTTGCACTGCGAGAATAAGACAAGCCTCATGGTGCAACTACAGAAAAAGATAACAACAAGAAGACATATATTTAAAAGCTCACTTTCCCACTACTTGTATATCACATCCAGTCAAATCAGCACTAAGCTAACTACCATTCCAATCAGACAGGTTGGATGTCAAACATGACATCCACAAGAATCTTATGAAGACCAAAAGAAGGGGGAATAGAACGGGTACTTCTATTTATATAGCATGTTTTACTTGGTGCTCTCGAAGTTCTCACAGAAACATGAAGTCTCACACCATCACAGAAGCAGAAGTAGAATTCAAGGGAAAAAAAATTCTGGCAAGCTAAGTTTCCTCAAAAGAAGTAAAAAAGAATAAGATAGCTCCTTAGATGTATTGACTGTATTTAATATAGAATATATCTCAAGCCATCTTTAAACATGTTTCACTATACTTGAAACCATCATTCAAAACAAGTTTAGAAATTCTGGGCTACTGTCAAGTCTCAAAGGATAGTCTCCCATTTGAATCAAACCACACAAGATCACCCTGTGAGAAGTTAAGACAGAATCAATTATTACCAGCCCTCCCACTTTACAAATGCATAAATTTGGACAGTGATAAAGACAGACTTGTCCTAGGTTGGAGATGGTGTCAGACCAGAACAGACCCTAATAGTTTTCTTACCTTCAAATATCTGCTCCAGCTTTTAGACGGTCCTAATTCTTATGCCAATTCCCCCCCCAAAATCTTCAAGCCCCCTCTTAAAAGCTTTTCATAATAATCCAACTGTTTTCAATACTGCTGTATCTTCAAGCACAATTACACAAATGGTAAATTTCATTATTGCCATGTGCACACTTACATGAGGAGACAAAATAGCAGGTGGTAAAGATACATTAATTTTTGACTTCAGTTCCTCCAAAAGGCCGCCACTGGCAGCGAGCACCCCCTGCAACAGAAGTAATGAATCACAAGTAAAGGGGAAGGATGTCCAAATACCCTACAAACATCAGTGCCCAAGACAGTTCTTTGATGTGCTTTCACTTATTTTTTTCAGCATTTTTACAGAGAAAGTTGACTGTTCAACATCATACTCAAGGAAAGATGAGGCTCTACAGCACTAACCAAACCATATCGCATAACATCTTCATTTTAGCCTACTCTGCTTAGCAGACAGCTATTTCTGTTCTTGTGAAGAAAATACTCAGATACTGACTCTTTAGGACTATCTGAACACATTTTTCTTAAAGTGGTTTCCTATCCATTTTGTTATCTGATCCATCTCAACATTAAAAGCTATAGAATCAGTATCAGGCATCGAGCTGCAAGCAGAGTTAATCTGTCTACTGTTGCATTTAACACTCCTGAATCACAACATTCTGCAAAGTGTTATATTGGGCACATACCACAAGAGTATTTGATGAGGCACTGCATAGTTACCCTTAGTATTTAGAAGGACGAGACAATGCCCACATCAAATAAAGTCTTGTATAAAAGCAAGACGACAGATTTTCCCATTTCACAGTACTGTTTCAGTTACCTTTTGGAAGTCAAGCGGTGGCTCTTTCAGGGATAGGGGATGTAGGTGCCCACTTTTTTCCAGCAAATTGCTACTACCCAAGATCATGATGAGGGAACTCCAGCATTTAGGCTGAAAACATAGCAGAACATTTCTTTTACAAAGTCAAATCTGCTCAGAGGTGTGAACTATTCAAGGAGAAAAGGGTTCTGATAGCAAATCCTTGCATTAGAGAAGTAACTGGACAAAACAGGTAATACACAGAAACACTCGATGAGCCACAGAAACACAGTTTTAATACAGACTCACATTCCTGTATAGTGACACATTGTTGTAAAGGAGTTTGAGCGCCTGCTTAACTAGAACACCATCTTTCAAGGGAGACCCTGCAAGAAGAAAAAATCCAAAACATATCTTATATTTCCTGAATAACTATAGTGTGAACACAAACAAGATGTTAACTTAGTTACAGATATGTTTCTACAGAAACCTAATAAGAGACACAAACAAGTGTCTACAGCTATTTTATAGTATTTTGTAGGTTCTGAATAGAAAAACATCATCAACTGTAAAATGCTATCCTAGAAAGCTGCAAAGAACTGAATACAATTTAGTCTAAGCCACCACAGCAGGTGATCCACAATGAAGTCTTCATTAGGTACATCACACCACAGTACAGCGCGATACACAGTGTCAATATCTCGTACCTCTAAGAATTCTACTAGTAGTTGAACATCTCCAAAGTAAATCTTTCATTTCAGAATACACCTGGACAAGCAGCACACACCAAGACAGACGATCACAGTAATCAGTGGCTGAACTAATGACAGAATGTAATACACAGATCGTGAAACCCTTTCGATCAGGAAGCTTTTATTCTCAAGGTCAAGGCTGAGACATACCATAATGCTAAGTTACACACTGCCATTGGTAATACCGTGATGTAATAGAGAGCTTTGTATTTTCTCTTAATAGGTTGCTTTCAGCAAAACAACTTCACAGCTGACAAAACTAGCGTTTTGTGGGAAGTGTACTAAACAAATTCATGCTCAAATACAAAGACATTCTTCCTGCTTAATGTTATGTACCATGCTTTAGTCTGGACAATTTATAGTTGGGTTCAGAGTCCCTCAGAGTGTTACTAGATTTAATGAAAAAGTAAAAGCTGTAATTAAGCAGGTTCTAAACACATGTAAGCAAGAAATCACACTTGCCAACTGTAATCCAGGGCCCAGGCTCTAGCATATCCTTTCCAGTGGGGACACTGCCTGTTCTGAACATCTTCAGGTAGACCTCAAACTGAAAAGGTGTTATCCGGCAGGCAGTACAGCAGGCGAGGCTATTGACGGGAAACAACAGTGAATGAGCAGCATCGAGGAAGTCTCCAGTTTTACACAAGTAGAATGGGATTTTATCTCGAAGGTCTCTTAACCTGGAAAGAAGGAAGAAAGGAATATTTGATTTTCATTAACATGAAAGTTTACAATACATATGTAAAGATCTAATTATGCTTCACCACTAGTAAGTTACATCTGGTAAGGTGGAAGTTAATTGCAATGCAGCATTACTTTCACTTCACAAACAGCTGCCAAAATCCTACTGCTTTTCATTCTGCCAGTTTATTGCACATTGAAGAAACACAGACTGGGACAAAATCTTAAGGCAAAGAACCAAATGGGGAAAAAAAAAGAAAAGGAAAAAAAGCCATTTACCCTTTGGTATCATTGCATTTCACAGCTCTCAGGTAGCGAACAACTTCTTTATAGCTGGGGAGAAAAAAAGAAGGTGAGCAGGCAGAGGAAGGAAGTACAAAGCTATACACAGGTCAATCAAATATTTACCACAATTAATAAAGCAAAACAGTAGATCTTCCCACATAAGAGACATTGCACAATAGAATAAAATACAACTGGCAGAAAGAGACAATTGGAAATAAATTTCAAGAGGGTATCCCCAGATTTTCTCTGTACTCTGGCAAAATAAAACAGGTTGCCTTTCAATTTAATTCTTTAAGTGGACTGTATTCTTTTGAATACAGACTTCTGAAGACCTACAGACCAGAATGTACCTTTTTTGCTGTCTTCCACCTAGTCAGCCTTTGACAAACAGAATTTGTTTTAAACATCAACATCTAAAACCTACTGGGTTTATGGAAACAAAAATTATCCACTTCAACACTCTTCTCTGGTCCTGAAGTGTTCAAAGGGCTCGATTCCTTTGAAAAACTTCAAAAAGCTGCTGGCCTTGTTGATAAAGTAGTAATGGGCATGAACAGCTTCAAATGTGTCTTTGTTTTGTATGTTTCCCCATTATACAAAGCTCCTGCAGATAGATGGAAAACACTATACTGCAGTCAATACCATGCAAAATGTAAAAGTTGACTTCATAAAATGAAAAATCCAAACCAAGACCAAACCGATCTTACTTCTTTTTATCTACCAGTTTCTCCACTCGAGCCTCTATAACAGGGAGTGTTTCCCACAGAAATACTTTTCTTCCTTTCTGTGTTCTTTGACCAGTGACATTCTGGCCTTTTAAAACTGTGGTCAGTAATACATGGTCCCATGGCACAACATTCAAGCTGGAAGTACAAAAATAAAGTAATTTTTAACCATGTTTTGTTTGTACACCACAATTTATTTCCCTTAAGAAAGATGAAGATTTACCAATAAAACATTTTGAGGTTTACAGCTCACTTCTGGGGGGGAAAAAAAAGGAAAAAAAAAAAGAAAGAAAAAAGCTATATGGACAACAACTTAGCTATAGCATTAGACAACAACTTAGCCATAACATCAAACAACAACTTCTCCTGAAAGGACAGGACAAATACAAAGCAGCTAATACTGAAATCTTCCTATAAAATGCTCACACCTAACACTATCAGTGAAAGAACTATTCTATATAGCTGTTTTGCACATCAGGCGACTATATAAAAATATATTCTGTAAACAAAAAACAAAGAACATACCTATTTGAGAAGCCAAAACAGTGACATGGAAGTGAGATGGACTGAAAAAAATTAACAAACTTTTCATATAAATTTTTTGGAAAGTCACACAACACCAGCATCCTCTGAAGTTGTGTTGTGATCCTATGTTTTAAAAAGAAAAAAAAAAAAGAAAAATCAAAACCTCTTAAAATTGGATGAATTACTATTAAGTTGTGGGGTTTTTTTTAATCCTATGGGAAACTATGGTAGGTTTTTTTTGTTAAGCATCAGACAGTTTGGATCTATATTTAGATTTGTGTTTTAAGATTTGTCATGAGTAATGGTATTGCTCTTTTATTATTATTTTTAAACACCAGTGAAACCAAGGTTCTGTGGTCTTAAGTTTTAAAACAAAGCTCCCCAGTGAGTGTAGGTGAGAAACACTGCAGCAACATATGATGAACCCGATAGGCAACCTGATCAACCTGAGCTCCTGGCAGCTTCACAGCTAGTGAAACCTTATTTGTCTTAACTGAAAACTGGAGATAACACACTGACACAAAGAAGAGTTTACTCTTTTAAAATTTGGGGGAAGGAGGCAAAAAAATTCCTCTTCCTGTTCTTTTAAAGTAAGAAATTAAAAAATTCAAGAATAGTAATTTAAAATGAAAACTGATACAGGATTTAGGTTATACCTGTCATTAGTTTCAAATAAGAGGTGAGAATATATAATTGTGTTTGAGTGCTCCTGAAAAAAGTTAATTCTTAATTCATTAACCTTCTGTTGCAAGTGAATTTCAGGTTAAAGGTGAAATATAAAGCTAAAATGAGAAATGAATTAAGCCAAGTGAGCTAGATGTCCTCATTCATCAGCCTCTGGGGGAACTTTACTATGTTACATCCCTGACTACTCCATCCCAGTGGAGTACTACAAGACTGCTGTTTTGATCTTTTAACAGACACTATTTACTCTTTGGCTTAATAACCACAAGTAGCTACCTGACACCACCTTCTGGTCTGGCCTTACAGAACATTCCTAGACTACAGTCAAAAAGTAATCCATCTTCTTAGCTTAGAGTTCCCTATTGAGTTATTCTCCTTTGAGGCAACCAAGAAGGTTTTCAATGTTTATTTGGCTCTAAATAAGGCAGGTATTGTACTTGTCCTTCGCAGAAAGGGACTAATATTAAACAGAGCTTCTAAAAATCCCAATTTGTAGTGTACAACTGCAGAACCTGATAGCACGCTGAAGTCCCTGCTCATTATGCTGACCAGTGCATGCTCTTGTTTATATTCTTCTGCCTGTCACTACCCATCTATAGTCTACACACAGGCAGCAGCAGGCTATTCTTGCTCTGCTCAAACAATGCCTAAGACAGTACAGTGGAGGCTATGTTCCCTTATAAGGAGTTCCTGATGCTACAGAACTGTAAGATTATATATCTGTGCAAGTATACTTTTGGCTTTTAAGAGCTAAAGCATTCACTATTTTTTCTTTATGCCTTTGAATAAAAGTAATTTGAAATGCATTTTAAATGCCAGCAGAAAGTTTGCAGCCAGCAACCATCCCATTGCCATCTCGTCATGTGATAAGTCTTACCTTTGCAACAGACAAGGGACAGCAATCTTTAATGAAGCAGTATGACCAAGGTTCTGCCAGCTTCTAAGAGAGGAAGAAAAAAGCACTAATTAATGTTTGGCTTGTTTTCCTGCCTTTTCTTTTTCTCTATACTCAACTGTTTAAGAAAACATTTTTTTCTTAAGAAGCATTGGGAGCTATCATGCTAATAAAAACTATTCCAAACAGAAAAAACAAGTGCTCAAAGCGTAAAAAACATTCTAGAATTAACACTGTTTTACAGCAGTACCTAACCCACCCCTGACCCAAGCAGCATAAAGCAGTACCAAATCTTCTAACCTGCTATATTGGACCTTTGTGGGCACATCTTTGCTTTTACAGGGCCCCTGAAGGGCTGTATATCATCATCCCATGAGAGGGCCAAACCACATCCCGTGTAACTACAGTGAATGCTGCAGGACTCATAATAAGCGTACAAAGAGAGACCTACCCAAATAACGTATCCAGCCTGCTCCTTGCAAACCTTGACAGTTCCTCAGAAAGAATTGCAGAGGAGCTGCTGTTTCTGGCCTGTTGAACCAACCCAGACCATGTTTACTTCTCCTTTATAAAAAGCCTTGAATTTAAGCCCCAAAATATTTAGGTTTTGCAAACCAAAGCTCTGGGACCTTGCTCAGGCTAGACAGTAATCAAGCATGAAACAGCCGTGATATAAACAAGAAAGTAACCAGCACAAGTAGTAAAGACTAAAGTATTTAAAGTCTGTTTTTATTTATTTATTATGCAGTCCTCCCAGCTGACAGGTCAGCCTCTAGACTTATGGGAGGCATCTAAAACTTATTACCCAAGGAACATCACATCCTCCCTTCCTTCCAGGTCAGAAGCAGATGTTTCTTCACACAATGCAACTTGTGCACTCTCCACTCAGGAAAGCTCCCCTGTCCCTGTACCTTCTCCTGGGGAATTAACTCCACCTGCCATCATCTGCTATCTCTCACCCTCTCTCCTCCCAGTTCCCATCTCAAATACCTTCCTCGTGTTGGAGATCATCTCCCCCCTCATGACTCAATCCCACTTAACTGCTTCCTCTCACATCCAACCTTTAACGTTCTCTTTTCCCCCAAATCCCTCCCCGTAACCAATCTCATTTCTCCCTCTGGTGTACTCATTTTTCTCTCTCAGTGCTGCAGCCAAGGCTGTGATCTTTACACTGTCCTTACCCTTAATAAATGGAAAAGCAGAACTCTCTCACTTAGCCTCCCCCTTTTCAGAAGCAAACAAAGATCATACACTAGATGTGGAACTGGATACTTACAAAGCAGGGTCTTTATGGAGTGCTATCTCTTTAGCTGCTCCCAGAAACATGACAGCAGCAGCTTTAGGACTCTCTCTTTCTGCCTGATTTAAAAATCTTGTTACCAGCGCAAAAACTCCAGAATACCTAAGAAAGTTAAGTAATCTATAAGATAAAGTGTCTGCAATGATGTACTTCATAAACAAATGGCAATTATGACCATTCTACAGTTTGAGAGCAAATTGACTTGCCTTTCCTTGAAAAGCATCTATAACATAGTGAAAAGGTGTTTGCACAACCATTACTTTAAGCATTTCAAAGGCACATACCATCAAGTAAAAGCTGAACCCCATTCTAAAAAACAAATTAGTAAAAATACAGGCTTCAATTTCATGCTTTCCCAGGTTATAGCTCACTGGCCAAGTAAATTCTCTCAACTATGTTTCTGCTATATCAGGTGCCATGATTCTGATTATCACTTGACTAAAGGAAATCAAACCTGCGCTGACCAGTTTGTACTGCTAGTAGCCAAGTTCTGTTGCTGCTTACTTGTATACAATCTCCATGTTGCGTGATCTGCAGATATTGCATTGCCCAGGAGGCAATTTTGGGAGGCAAAAGCATTCATGTTGTGTGGGAGGCATTCTTTCTCCAACCAGATATTTATTATATTCCACAGAAAGCTCCTGGATAAATTTTATTAGAAGACTTCCTAAGAGAGCAGACAGATGTGAAACCATTAGTGCATTTTTTTATTATTTTTTCAAAGCCAAAAGAAACAGAAAGACAATCATAAGTACGCCATGTAAAATATTTAGCAAGTTACTTGCACCCTATCTTTTTGGCCAGGAAAACTTTGTTGCTTCTTCCAGAGGGAGGAAAGCACATAAGCTGGGACGTCTGCAGACCTGTGTCTGATCTGAGTATGGCCCAGAAAGAGAGTAGCAACAGTAAGCTGCTACCTGAAAAATTCACCAAGCCTTTGCAAGAAGAGTTGTAGACCAGACAAGATGTCCAACAAGTCACAGACTAAGCAGCCACAGATCTCTCGGGATAGTATGAGAGCATAACGCTTACCACCATGCCGAAGGTCTGCATCTATATCTGTGAGGTCCAAATTGAACATTACAAGAACACCAGCCAAGGCAAAGTCACGCTGGTCCTTCCAGAACTTGCTTTTGTTGTGTGCATTGCAGTGACAGAGGGAAGGGGTTGTCCAATTCTGGCACTATTTCATAAAACATGAAAAGCAAGGTAAGTGCTTTTTTTTTTCTCTCCAGTTGAGCAAATTAAAAGTTGGTTCATCTTTCTGACAGGAAGACTACAATTCATTTCGTCCTTTACGCAGCTAGACAAAGCCACAGTGAAGTATTCTGACAGTCAGGGCAAGAGGCCAATATGGCAATACCTCAATACTATGTCTTAAAAAGAAGAAAAAAACCCCCAAACCCACAGTAATTTACCCTCATTCCTGAATACCTTATAGAGACACTTTGGGCTGGCACCCTCCCCATTGTAAATTAGTAACAGGGCACTGTCTTTGCATGTTCACCCCAACTTTGTTCACAGTTCAAAGTTTTCTGAATTCTAAGAAAAACCCAAACAAACTCCACATGCCCAACAACTCCCCACCTGCTCTTTAGAATAGGAAAAACTAGAAGTTTGACATTTGTCTAGTGCAGTGAGAAACAGTCTAATTACGTAATCTGATTCTGTGAAATACATTGTGTGCCTAAGACAAACAGGAGCTACATTTGCTTAAACCAAGTGAATGTCTAATCCAACAACTGGCTGGACTACTAGAAATAAACCCAGACAGCGACTGCATTTTTAGTAGCATTGTGAAGTAACAGATACCTCTCCTCATTTAGAAGAGGAATAGTTAAAATAATGAGATTTCATGTATCATTTATTCTTTTAGTGTTTCTTAAAGAGTGATTTCTTTTAAGAAGACTGTTGAGTAATTTAGGTTACTCAAAGTTATGCTTTTCTTGATTATGGCTCTTCTTACCTCAGAAGCTAGCTTATCACAAATGTAGCAGTAGCACTGATTACAAATATCAGCATTTTTCCCAAGGGGTGAGCACGTATCACATTCCATTCGCCTACAGAGTTGAAAAACAGAATGTTATTTATGAAACAAGTTACATGCTTCTCCAACTCTACTTCTGCCTTCAGGTGTTAAAAAGCTAACAAGGTTACTTGACAAGATGGACTAAATGTGGAAAATGAACCCCCGCTATTAATTTCCACATCACTGAACATACTCAAAGGGGTGTATTGTACAGTCGTATCTTGCATGAGGCATCACTTTAGCTTGTTTACAGAAAGTAACCATTAGTTCGCATTCCTCATCCACAACTTCTTCAGATTTCTCCTCTTCCAGGGCGGAATTCTCTGTAGAAAAGAGAATATGCAGTGTAAATCAGTATAAAGGTAACTACAACTTCATTACAAATTCAACCAGCTATTGACATTTATTTCTTAAAAACACTATAAGGCACTAATTCTCACAAGATTTCACATGGTGCCAATAAGAATGGTACACTGGCCCGGGACAAAAAAACTTCCACACACTATCAAAACAGAGTTAACTTAACCAAAAAGAATCCAGCCGACATTGAAAAGGCCTAGTCTCAGCTAGGTTTGTAATATTTTGAAACCACACAGCAGTAGTCTTTAAAGTAACTAGTGCCATCAAAGAAATCCCAAACATCATGAAATAATGGCAGTTCCTCCTGGTTTTATTTATTTTTGAAGTAGTTAGTTTTCCTAGCAGCAGAAAGACACATTTCAAGCATATCACACAATATTTTACTTCAGTTTATTTCAAAAGTTCTTTACAGAACTTAATTGACAACAGCAGCACAGTACTTACCCAATGGGTCTACTAACAGAACTGAATTCCCAAGCGTGCTCTCAGCTTCATCATCACTGATCAGGATTATGCTCTGCTCTTTCTCTTCTCTTTTCGATGGCCCCATGGTTATTGAACTCCAAAGGAAAGGAACTACGTGGCAGCAGATAGGACACAAAGATAGTTCACGCTTTGAAGGTCTTTTCCTCAGGAAGGGAAGAAACAGACTTCTCCAAGACCCAAACTATTCATCTATATTGAGTAAGTTACAGTAGGGACAGAAACATAGGGCAGTCAGCAGCTCAAAAAACATTGCAGTTTCCAGCCAGAGCCGATAGAACTCTAAAAACAAGGGGGTGGGAATAGGAGGGAAAAAAAAAAAGAAAGAAAATAAGGATGAGAGCTGGCATTCCTTTGGTGGGACCGCCCTTGAAAGAACTATCTAATGCTAACAACTTCTGGTACTCACAATACCTTAGCCTTCGCTGCCTGCTCAAGGCACCAGAGATCCCCAGCACAGACCTGCCTGCTCCCTCCCTCTCCCCCTCCCAGCTCCTCACCCTCAAACAGGCGCACCCTAAATCACCCCGCCCCCCCCCCCCCCCCCCGCCAATACCCCCCTCGGCCCTCACGCAACAATCTCCTGCCCCCTCCCCTCCCCCACCGTCCCAACAGCCCCCCAAACCACCTGGATTCTCCCCCTCCCCACTCCAAGCCCCACACCCCCCCCCTCCCGCTGGGCCCAAACCCACTCCCCAACCAACCACCCCCCCCCACCCGCTTCCCCTCGCCCTTCAACCCCCTCCCACCATAACCCACCCCCCCAAATCCCCCCCAAGCGCTCCCCCTCACCATAGGGCCCCCCCCGGCCCCGCTTGCCCGAACTACTCCCGCCACGGCCGAACGGCTCAACCCCGCCACTCTTTGAAGGAACAAGCGCTTCCGGGGCGGCGATCCCGGAAGGGGTCCGCGCGGTGACGCTGCCCCCTCTACTTCCGCCCTAGCTGCGGAGTGGCGGGGGAGGCCGCCATATTTAGTGAGGGCAGGGGCTGCGGGGGGAGGCCGCCATATTTAGTGAGGGCAGGGGCAGCGGGCCTCACGCCTGCGGGGCGGGCCTGGTGCGGCTCCCACGGTGTTTAAATAAACCCTTCATCCTCCCCAGGCTGTAGAACGAGAGGGAAATTGGCATCAGCGCAGGGTCCTGCGGGAGGGAGGCGGCGAAGCCCCATCGTGTCTCCTGCGGCCTTTTGGGGGGGCGTCTTGGTGGCCCAGGCCCCACAGGTGACAACCTGCGCGCATGCCTGGCTGCGTGGCCACAGATGCCTCCCCGCAGCCGGGGGAGTTGCTTCGCTTCCAGTCCGGCTGGGATATGCTCATCCCGAGCCACTGTGGCCAGCAGCTGCTGGCAGAGGAAATGTTTCCACTGCCTGTGGTCATCCCTAATCGCCATGTTCTGTCACGACAGGCTTTTCCTACGGCAAACCCAGCAGGAGATCTGTGAGGAAAAGGCCGCATCCAGCAGTTCAAGGATTTCCTCAGTAACACTAGATGGTACCAGAGCTCCACACAGGCTCAATCAGCACCCAGCCGGACAGAAAGTACCTCAAAAATGGAAATTCTGAAACATGGAACGCCGAAGATGTAAAGCTGCAATACATTAATGTGCTGTTGGCAAAGTAATCGCTTTTTCTATGGGAAAAAGCGGATAGGGGACTTGCGAATAAAATAAGGACATTTTTCTGGTGTTCAGGGCAGCGGGTGTAATGTAGTATTTGTGCTTAAAAATTATCAGCAAAACAACAGTATTACAGTACCTGGTAGAGAAGCATTTGAAGACCAGTTCTCAGGGAATTTTTCATTACTAATAATTAGTTAATAGTTAAGGAAAATCTAGCGAGTATTTTAACTTAAGCAGAAACTGCCATTAAATCATAAAAATGAGGTACGTTACTGGTATCGTTAATATTAGGAACTATTGAAGCAGCACTCAGAATATGATCACCTTTTTCTGTAAGCAGCTGCACACATTGCAACATGCTGCCCGAAATATTCATGCATTAAAAAAAAAAAGTCTTCCTATAAATGAATATTTATTCCATGAATAATCCTTAATGTCTTCATAGCTTTCAACACATTTGGGCAAAATGTTTCAAGTTTCTGTGCTTACAGTGAAAAATCTAAACCCGACACCTAAGTAGGTAGCCTGATTTCAGCTGTACAGAGCACTTTCAGTAGAGACATCATTTCCTTCATACAGTTGCCTCTGTAGCATGACAGCATTTTAGCAGCCTCGAGTAACTCAACACAGCAATTTAGGTGATGAAATGAAGGATTGAGATAGCAGGGAGAAATAATAAAAGCAGAACTGGCACTTGGCCAGAATAATTTTTCTAAAACTCCACTCTCATGCAGAAGTCCTGCGAGATGATCTTATGGCTAAATATGGTCAGAACTTCAGTGCTGCGCCTCATCCAAAACACAGCAACACTGGTGTTTCCTCTCTTTCCAGATGAAGAGTTGGCGTCGGTGTCCTATTTTTAGTGGTGTGGGTGTAAAATATGTTGGTTAAGTTTCACATCGCCTGAGCTTGGCCTGTTCTGCCATGTTGGGTTTCATGCCCAGACCTAGCAAAGCTCAAGGTCTGGGATTGACATCATAGGCTCCTGCTTCATGGTCTTTGTCTTGTAGGTCAGTCTTTTGCATTTGGGGTGAGGAGAGAACTCTCCTTGAGCCCGTAACTCAAACATAATGCCCCATCCTGAGCCACAAGCTGCGTGAAGTAAGTAAAAAAAGAGAAAGAGCTTCCAGTGAACTCCTAGTCACAGTGAGAGGACCAGCGATTAGGCTGGCATTCAATCCATTTCAACGGCCAGCAAAAGCTGGTCCATAAAGTGCTAGAAATATCTCAAAACACACCTGGAAATGCAGATTCTTCTGCTCATGTTTCAGCACGAGAGCAATAGCTTTCCCATCACCTCACAGCACAGACTGCTTTGCTGTGCGCTTGCCTCTGCCCCTTTCTGTGCGAAGGAAGCGGGAACTCTGTACTGCTGTTTGCTCAGGCTTGGCGCAGCGCAAGGTCATGTTTGTCAGCTGCCTGGAATGGGAGTAGAGGCTCGGGAATAGAGAAGATAAGGGTATATTTGGAGATATCTAGTAACCTTGAAATAAAGGAGTGGAATATAGATAATAATTAGCTGCAGGCTTGAAGGTGAAACACTAAGGAAGGAATATGCAACACCATGTATCAGTAAAGCTGCTACTGGCTGCTAGGGCTGTGCCTGTCACTTCGCCACAGAGCCCTGCCACGCTCTTGGTTTATTTTACAAGGGAGAGGCATGGAACCGTCCCAGACTGGACCCACATCAGTGCTTCTAGGAGGCCTGACAAGGAGCAGTCTGGACCAGGTCAGGGCATTAACTGAAGGTGCAGAAGACTTCTGCTCCCTGGGAATGAACAGCCGTGGGCTGGAGGAATGGGTTTCTATCTGCCAGCTCCTGAAGTAGAAGGGGAATTTATCTCCGACTGCAACAGCCAAGCTGTAGAGCAAGCAGACCATTAAAATGTCCATTCAAAAAAAATTTCACAACCCATTTATATTTACTGTTGCTTCATTCTGTTGAAAGTCAAAAGCCCATTTGTACCCGATGAAAGGCTTGGGATAGATCAATTGACTGGAAAAGGCTCTGAGGATTGAAACCTACAATTCCACATGGACAAGTGCTAATCCATCAGTCTGCTGAGCCCAACCAAGGTGCCGCAGGTCTTTCCATGCACTCGGAGCTGACTCATGTCATGGCTCTTGTGCTCGTTTGGCCCAAAAAAGGATGTTCAGTGCTGGAACTGTAAAAGAGATTCTTATAACTGAGCTTCTGGGAAAAGAGTTGTGGTCTTTTCTAGCTACCTTCAGCATCTCCGCAGATTCATTGCCTCTTAATGGGCAGACTTTCCATGGTGACATGAAGATGGGTTCCGCCCCCGCTTTAATCTTTGAAGTGCCTCCTAGTGCATTGCAATGGGCTGACGAAGCGTTGTCTGCTCTATGGAATCAGCTCTGCTCAGGTTTCATAAGGAAACAGGACTTATGTGATTGTAACATGCATATGAGTGAATGACAGGCTCTGTTTGTACCCTGATTGTTGCTGAGATGGGAGGAAACCATCCTTGTTCTCCAAAAACCAGGGTTCAAGAGGAGGGGTTGAGAAAAACCATGCCTACTGTGAAGGAAGAAAAAAATGCTAGCAGAGTGAGAAAAACTGGGTTAGCTCGGGGCCTGCTTTAGCAGCTTTCTACCTCTGTCTAAGTAAGAAACAAGCTTTTACTTGAACCCTGGTTTTGTGAGGAAATGAGATTTATGTGGTGAGAGCCCATGTGTGAGTGTATGTTTCCCCCACAGCCCCAAACCCTGGTAATTACTGAATTCTAGTGCCCATTTCAGCCAAATGGACAGCAGGTAGAAATCCCAAAGGTAACACGTTCCTGAAAGTGTTGTGATGAGAGATGTGTGCATGTGAGAGACAGAAACCCTCCATTTATGTCTTCTCTGAATTCAACCATAATCAGAAAACTTCAAATCCAGGATGAGATGGGACAAAATTTCCCAAGCCATGGAAGACCCTTGGTAGCATTCATGCCTATGAGGCACCAGAGAGCCCACCCAGTAGAAAACACCTAAGAAGGGGACTCTGGGTGGCTGATCAGGCAGGAATTGCTCTGGGTGAGGTATTCGTCCTGTCTTTTTTCCCACGTGGCTTTTCTGGTGTCTAAGAAGGGGTGAAAGCCTGCCTCAGCCCCAGTACAATTAGGTTTAAAAGTCCATCAACCATGAGGCACGAATCCATTGGAAACCAGGCTTCATTACTTCCAGTGCTAACAGGACAATGTGGGGTTTTTTAATGCTTGAGCAAAACCTGTTCTTTTAGCTCTTTCCACTTGTAATTTCTTTCCTTCCCCAAGACCAAGTAAAGTAGAAATTAGATGCCGTGAGAAAGACCGTTCTCAGGGTATTTCAGGCCCTGTAAAAATGGTCTGGTTTGTTGGCTTTTCAGGGGGACAACAGCCGGGCCAGGGCAGGAGAATCACAAGGACTCACCGGCGCTAATTCACCTTCGGCTATGAGCCAGCCTGCGTCCCGAGCGGGAGAGAGGAGAGGTGGAGATGCTCCCTACCTCAGCACAGAGGCAGCCAAGAGCTCTCAATTTAAGAAACAGATGAATATGAACCTCGTTGGAATGCCTTCAAAAATCTGCTAGCACTCTCCTCCCTGCCGAAAGCCGAATAAATCCCCTTCGTATTTCAGGCTCCTAGCGAGGCCCTGAAATATTATCAGTGCTCTTTGACACTCTACCTGCCCCTCATCCCACCTGGCTTTCTACAAAACACATTTCCTCTGCTTTCAGGAAAAAAAAAAAGAAAAAAAAAGTCAGGTTCATTCGAACCCTGACACTTCTCTAGCACTAGGGTGATCAAGTCTCCTCCGTTTTATATTTGGTATTTTAATAGGGTTTCCTTTTAGACCTTTAATGAGTTTTTATTCCCCTTTGTATATCAGACGCTTCAGTCCGACCGACAGTTTTACTCACCCCATGTGGAGTAATATGAACAGTCAGGACAACCTTTTATTCCTGTGGCAAGGTTTGCTCTGCCAACATTTTTCTTTTGCTCGCAGTTGGGGGGATGTGTTTTGACCCTTTCCTCACCGCCGTTTCACCCATCTTCCAGCCTTTGAGCGAGGACGTTCCTCCTGGTGCAGAGGCAGGGACAAACCCAGCCCTGCTGTCCACGCTCTCAAATGCTTGCAGCTCTGTATCAAGGAAAAAGGAAAAAAAAAAAAAAAAAACCAAACCCAAAAGCAAATGTGGGAGCTTTGGCTCATCTGAACAGCTGAGTTTTGTTACCTCAGCCTGAGCCCAGACTTCCAGGACATTTTATGACAGTTCGCAGCAAGCGGGTCAGGCTGGGGGCTGTCCTCGTGCCTCCGGGGAGCTCATGGGCCATGTAGGTTTGTGACTGCCCTGGGGTGTCTCACCGTTTGCACAACACACACGGTGACGAGCGATCGGCTGGAGAACGGGCCAAGCTGTGACTCTGCCCCATTTATTTCTAACATATCCCAAGCCCAGCACAGAGAGAGAACAAATCTCATTCTGCAAGGCATGAGGTGCCCAGTCTCGCGGTCGTGCTCCAAGGCCAGCGGGAAAAGATGCGTGCCCGAGCTGCTCGGGGGACGAGGTGGTCCCCACTGGTCCTGGACTGAGTCAGGAGGCACCCAGATCCCATTTTCTTTAGCCACAGATGGCAAGAAGTCACTGATGCCACGCAGGAGGGTTGTTGCAGGACACTTGGCTGGAGTTATAAAGGATTATACATGCCAGGTTAGGTGCTGCACAAATAAATAAATAGGTGTCAGTCCTGGCCCCCAGATCCTGCTGGACAAACAGTGATACGATGGGTGATGTGGGACAGGAGGAGTGCACTCAGGAGGGGGAATAAGGTAGAGCCACTGCGAAAAATTGAGAACCCAAATGGGCAGGTGGGTATGGAGCGAGCCCCTGCTCCAAGTGATCTTGGGGTATCGGCGTTCTCCAGCTGCAGGGATTCATGGCAACATTTTTACAAAGCAAATTTTGGGATAGAGAAGATTGATGTGCAAATTTGTGAACACTTTTTTGGATGTTTTGTTCTGCATTTGGGAGCAAGGGACTATCTAGGTGCCTTCTGCTGTCTGCAAGGCAGGCAGAGTGGTTTCAGGCATTTCTGGTGCTTAATTACACAGGTCCAATGGAGTTGTATAATTTGAAAACATATGCCATTAAAGGTTACATATTAAGCATGGTCTTGTTTTTTTGATGTTGCAGAAGGCTTATACTCATCTGCTGAGAATTAGGAGGTTATTATTCTGCGGAAGCTAATCCAAATTGCCTCTTATCCATAGGCAGAAAATTAAAGGAATATTTAAGCCCATTCCACAGATTACAAACTTGGTGGCATAGCTCTGCAACCAGTAGTATTAGTATCTTGCATTCGATAGTTGCCAATAATTTAAGTCAACTGTTTAACATCTGGCATTACTATATAATGTCTGGCTTAAGCTGTAACCTTTTTTCCCCCCATGCTTTTAGAAAAGCTTTTTCTGCTCTGAGAGAATTTTGATTACTAAAGCCCTTCCCAGGACAGATTTATCCTGTGATTTAACATTTTGTGATGGAGTCTCATTTTGAATCAGTTGAGTAATTGGCAGTGACTGTGATATTAAACTGATTCATGATGTACATCCAGGCCCTTAAATAATTTAACATTATTGTCTTTATAATCGAAGCCCCTTTTTGCCCATTAAAAAGTATTGGAAACAGTCTAGTGATCCGCTTTGATTAAAACTAAAGTGCGGAGGATTGGTAATGATTAGAGATGGTCAGCCTTCCCCTCCCGGTCACCCTCGGCTGAAAGGCACTGCTTGGCTCTGTGCAGCACCAAGCATGGGCTGATGGCCCTGGTGGTTCCCGGGCAGCGTGCACGTTCAATACCCAGCAATAACTGAGGCTGCCTGGCTCACGTGCAAGGGATTTGAACAGTCTCCGTCCAAGCGATGAACGGGAAAACACACCTATCATCCCACCAAGCGCTGGCAATACCTTTTTGCTGGCCGAGCGGTGCAGTCCTGGTGTTGGTCTGGGAGCAAGGCGTGTGGCCAAGGACGGCGTGCAGCAGAGCTGCAACCCCCACCGAGCCCGTCAGGTAGCCAGGACGTCCTTCTCGTGAGGGTGTCCGACAGACCTTGCCTCACCGTAGGGCCTCCTCCGTTCAGTCTTGGAAGAAAACACTGTGCAAAAAAATAGTTTTGTTCTTTTTTGGAAAGCTCTTAACTGCAATCGGTAAATCCGGGCAAGAAACGTAGAGATTGCATTAGAGGAGATCTACGGCTCTCATCACCACTGAGGGACTAACATCGGGTGAGCAAGGTGCTTTGGGTAAAAAGTGAATGTAAAGGGGCCAAATCTCACCTCTTTCGAAACCGACGACACCGCTGCCGTCGCTGGAGCCCGGCTGTCACCCGGTGAGCCGATCCCCGGTGAGAGCCCACTGGACGGACGGCCGCCGCGGGTCCCAAGCGGTCCCACTGCCGCCACCCGGGAGAGGAAGGCTGGGCGCTGCGGAGCCTCGGCACGCCAAATTAAAAGCTGTCCATTTCACACTCCACTCTTCCCCGGCCTTTGGCAGGGGCTATGATATAACAGGTTTTGCATAGCTGCTAGACATCTTCCTAATAGTATCCCCTGTGAATTCTAAATTTCAGTCACAGCCTCTAAATTTTCATTAAGAGCAGTCACACAGAGAGAATGATGGATTAGATTTTATTGTTGGAAAATCTCCAGATAAAATTAAAGTGCTTCTTTCTTTTCTGAAACCTTTACCTTTCCCCTGTGGTGCCCTATAAATAAGGTATCAAATAATGTTTATCCTTTTGAATTCTGCAATCTTACATGTTTCATGCTTACTCCTGACCACTTTCCTGCTTCTTCAGAGATGTCACTCTTCAGTTAAAGCCCAGGAACAGACACGCTACCTCACAGACTTTGCTTTACTATAAAGCAGCCTGACTTTGTGTCCCAGCAGCATGTAGGAGACTTCACTTAAGTCCAGGTACATATTTGTAAATATAGTGTTGTCTCTTTCCCTTTCCTGGAAGTCTTTCTTTCATTTTCTTCCTCCTTCCTATCCAGTTCCCTGTGTCCTTTCTTTTTTCCCTAGCTCTCCATCCTCTCTGTGTACATCCAATCTGTGCAGCTTGCAGACAGATGAGACACCGCTTCGGTATACGCCACGATCACGGGGCCCGGGCTGAGGCACTTTCTGCTGGGAACCAGCCGCTGCCTCCAATAGCCAAACCGTGATAAGTGGTATCCGCTCCCACTGCCCCTGGCCAGCAGATTTTTATAGCAGATGTTGTTTCTTCCTACGGTGAAAAGGAGAAAAAAAGTATCCTTTTAGGACAGAGGTCTTAAACAGTTTTAGATGCTTTTAGTCTTACTAAAGAAAGCAAGAGCGCTGCAGGCAGTTGGTAGGAAGTGTTCAAGAGCTGGTAATGCTGGCATGATTCATACTGGTGTCAGCTCGTTTAAATTAAATTCCACGGGGATTTATCCAGCAAAGGCTCCAAACAAGTTTTAGACAGCATCCCCCACCCCTCTCACTTCACAGCATCTTAAATTAATACAGTGCAGAGGCCAGGACTGTACCAAGACAAAAGGTTGGCCAAGAGAGGAGGTTTCTGGGCTCCCAAACAGAGGGAAGGGTCCCTGCTTCCCACCACAAGCACAGGGAATCAACATACCCAGGGGAGAGAGAAAAGCAGTTTTCCTGCTGAAGTTAACACAAGTCATCACTGTCAGTGGGGGTCACTGTGTCTCGAGTTGGAGCCGGGGTCCCACACGGGGTCTCAGCCCTGGGGGATTACGTGACTTACTGTAGCTGGGCTCAAAGGATGTCCCTCATCTTCGGCAGGGCTGCAGCCAGCAGCAGCGTTTCCCTCATCCCAGAAGGCTACGGCTGGCCCCACCAGCACCGCACAAGCAGGTCACTCCTGGAGCTCTTGCAAACCAGCAATATATTGCATTTCCAGGCTGGCCGGAGCCTCGAAGCAGGGTCAAGGCTCCCTTGCCAGCCTCCCAGGACTTCTCCTGCTGCTGTTTCCCCATGGCACAGGCTGTTATGATGGGCTGATGGGTCATTCCCACCATTTCAGTACATTTAGCTCCTGATTTACCCTGCTTGGGTAGGAAGATAACCCACACTACCAGAGAGCCAAGCCAGTTACTTGTCTCAAAGGTCCTCCAACCCACATGGATCAGCCAGGGCTCAGGTCCCTCAGTGTCCTTCCTTTCTGCCCAGAGAAGGTGGAAGGACTTCCAAGAGGAACAACTTGCCCTTCTTCTCCTTATAATGCCTCCCGCCAGAAGCATGCAAGGGAGCTATCAGCACAGGTGATCTGTGGATATCAAGCTCATTAAAATCATTAGAGTTTGACAAATTTGCACAAGCTGGGCATCAGGCTCTTGGTTTTCACTCCAGTTTTGATTAGCCACCACTGACCTAGAGGCTGCTTAACAGAGTAAGGACCCCAGGCTGAGCCTGCCGGCACCCGTGGCAGTTGTCCCTATAACTATTTTCCTTTGTAAAAAAATTTCTCAGAACTCTTCTCGCACCAGTGGAAAAATCATATATCGGCTGGGAAACAAACAGAAAAGGATCCGAGTCTCATCCTCTCTGCTGCATTTTAATGTCATCCCAAAGGAAGCAGCGCTGCCTTGGCCACTTGCAGAACTCGCCGAGTTTATTGGCTACTTTTATTGGTTTGTCTGTGCCACGTTTTGCAGGCAGCTGTGCCAAGAAAACACCGTGGCTTTCCAGAGACGAGGCCTCAGAGAGGCAGAGGTAAGCCCAGGAGAAGAGTGAAAAGCTGGAAAGAGGAACCTTGTAAATTTGGTACCAGCAAGGATGGAGGGGTGCCAAAGCTGACCGAAATCTGCCATGAAACGAATCAGATCGCAGCCTTCCCTTCCCTGTGCAGAAGTCACGACGCCCACAGCTGGGAGAGCGGCCAGTGTTATTTTTGGGCAAGATTTATGCAAGTTCCAAGCAGAGTCTCAGCGAAAAGGAAACGAGGGGGAGAGATGGAGGTTTCTTTTTAACAGAGATGTTGGAAACACATGGAAGTCATGAGCAAAGAGTTAGAGCACCTACTCTGGGGTTGAATACCTCTGGACTGGACAGACCGGGAACAGACCACCACGGACCAAACACGGCTGTTCCCCAATAGCTCGTGAGCTGCAGCAAGAGATCTGAGGAACAGCTAAACCAGGGTCCCCACCAGACCTGTCCCCAGGTCCTCCCCCTGCCCCAGGTCCCACCACACGTGCTGGGTGCAGGATCACAAGGCCGTGGTCCTAAATTGCAAATACGATTTAGCTGAGCAGAGGAGGCAAGATTGCTTTGGCCGCTTCCTAAAAGGCCAATCTCCACGGCCCCACTGTGGGACGAGGGGAGAGCAAGGGGCACAGGGAAGCACAGGACCTTTAACTCCATTTTCATTTGGGAGGGAGGTGTTGACATTTTAAATGCCATGAATAATAGATAATTGGCAGTGTCTTGGATTCATGAAGTCACTGAAAAGCAAAAAACCCCCTTTTTTGATGCCTGTGTTAACGATCCAGTATTGGGTTATAAGTGACTCAAGTGAGGACCGTGCGATGGCAGGGCACGCTCGGAGCCGGGAAGCGTGCCCGCGGGCCGGCACGCTCGGCAGGGTGTTTTGCAAGGATCAGCTGGACGCCATCCTACCCTCGCGCTGCTGGTGAAGTCATTGTGGCTTTGCACCCCCCTCCTCGTCCCACTCCCGAGAGGACGGGGTAGAGCAGCTGTAGCTCAGCAAAAATCATCGTCTTCTTGCCTGCCACCTCTCTGGGGCCCCGGTATCGCAGGCACTCGGAGGAGAGGTTTGCTCTGCCCGGGCTGAGCTCTTCACCTCCTGACTTGTGCCAAGTACACACGGAGTCGAGCAGAGGAGAGAGCAGTTCCTCGCCGGAGGGTTTTGCTTGTAGATGAAGGTGTGCAAGTAGGTCCTTCTGGCTGCTGATCACCCCCACGTAGGAACGCCAGAGGTACCACAGCTCCGGCACGCACTGCAAAGGTGGGATGTCTTACAATAAGAAGGAAGCACTTTCTTTTTACTACCCGGTTGTTCCCGGTGTTTTGCATCTGTTAGGCACATCACTTCTTGAAAAGAGGAGTGGACCAGCTGCTGCTCCCTGGAAATCATGACTGGAGTCTGTGTGGGTATGCACACCTCTGCATCCGCATGACTCTGCACATCAAAACCGCTTCATGCAGAGGCTCAGTTACTCTGAAACCATCCCATGTTTATGGAAAGAGACTCAAAGCTGAATTTCAGAGGCTTTGTCCACTGATCCTAGCACCTGGACCATCAGGGTGGCAGCCTAGCCCGGTGTAGGTTCACCGATATCAATAAGATGTGGCTGCTGCTGACCCTGTCGTTGCAGCGCTGGACTGTGTACCCCATGCACCCTATCCATCATTAGCTTGGGTCCTCTGCCCGCCCGCACAACACCATGGCTAGAAAACCCCAAGGAAATGCCGTCCCTACACAGGGAGATGCTGGGAGCCGCAGGAGTCTTGTGGTCCCTTCTGGGAGCAGGACATGCAGGGTCACATCAAAAGTCCTAAGAAATTCAAACCCTGGGGATTATGGAGGAATCTGTATGCTGTTTTGCCAATATACCCTAATTTTCTCTTTCTCTGGCTAATTCTAATCTCAGATAAGCCTCAAGACATTACACTGAAAGAAACAGCTAGCTCAAAGAACACATGTGGCCTTATCTTCTCCATGCATTCATTTGAATAAATCTGTTCCGAAGGTACTTTACATAAACACGTTGAAGGACAAACCCTGGCTCACCTCTAGGGAGTCTGTCTTATCAATGAAGTCTATAGGAGGCTTTTAACGGACTCACAAGGGCACCGGCGTTGCCCTTAGGAAAATGCACTGAAAGTCGAAACCCCAGGTTGCTATTCTACTTGCACTGTACCAAACTATCCCTCCTCCTGTGCTCAGTTTTCCTATTCATAAAACTTGAGTAATTAATACTGAGTAACTGCTGAGGGATTTTACAAGCCTCGGTGAAAGATCTGTTATTTACTGAAATGGGGAAGTTTAACTTGGAGAACATCACATTAAAGCCATTGTGAGTGCAAAGCTTTAAGAATGTTTTTATCAAATTGAAACTAAATGGTTTGTGGCAATAAGAAAGTTATCTTCAGGAAAAACCACCAAATTGAAGTTATTCCTAGGTTATTAGCTGGAGCGGATATATTGTTGGTTTAGTATCAAGATGTGTGTGAACAAAGACCAAAACTCAACCACGTATCCAAATATCAGTAAGGCTAAATATCTTTACCAGGGAACTCATTATGGAATTTTGGAAAGAAAAACCATTTTGAGGAAAACCATCCCAAAAATGTACTTCTGATTTTTTTTTTTTCTTCATCCAAAATAAGGTTCCGATTTTTACCAACAACAATAATGTTAAAAAAGATCTGGATTAACTCGAAAGCTATTTCACTTTCACTCCATTTCTTTTGCCCCTCCACAGGGAAATCCACAGTGCACAGTTTCCAAATGTTAATGAACAACAGTCCTTTCTCTGTACCTTTTAGGGCCTGATTCACCATGATCATCCATAAATATTACTTTAAAAACTTTCCTGAGGAACTCCCAGGGGCCATGAGAGCAGCCGATGTCAGGAAATGTCAGATATTTCTCCCTCTCCTCCTTGAGACGCTGGTAGCGTGGTTGGAAAAGAACAGATGCGTTAAATGCTCGGAGATTTACAGCACCCCCCACACACGGGAACCATAAAACGACAATTTGTTCAATTTCAAAAGCAGACCTCTGCCCGTTGCAGGACCTTTCATCACTGTTTATAAAGCTGGGCTTAAAAAGCCCCGGATCTTTTATGATAAAATGGACACAAAGTTCATTTTTCAACTGTTGCAATGCCTAAAAAATGGAGATGTGTGCAGGCGGAGGAGGGAAGGAGGCAGCCCCTCGCTGGCCGGATCCTGCCCTGGGCTTGCTCCTGTCTCTCTTTGGCATGGAGGTATCCCAGAGTGGGCAGGTTTAAGGTAACGGGGCCAGGAGGGGTTGGAAAGCCTGGTTTAGCAGATTGAATGCCTTGCAAGGTCTGCTCCCAGATTCCCTGTGAGAACCTCAGGTGACCACCGATGGAGCTCATACCTGTTCCCGACCTCCAGCGGGCACTGGGAAGATAAAAATCCACTCGTGACCAAGAAATGGTTTGGTGTCACAACACGACAGTGTCAGTCCAGTCTATCAAAACCTGGCCTTGACGAAGGTCTTTGCACAAACGGCTGAAGACCAAAATCACCATCCTCCCTCTTGTTCTTGACCTAGTTCCCCCATCACCTCTGCATCTGGGATCAGCCTTCAGGTAGCCAGGATGCAACGCCTCTTTCAAGAGCCTGACACGTCACCAGCCACACAGCAAAAGCAGATTTTGGCATTTGACGCAGATGGTTTCACCTCCACAGAGCCTACAAGTGTTTAGTTTCGGCCTCAGACTCAAGGTGGCCCCAGACCAAAGCACTGGATCACTCCACATCCCTACCACAGACCGGTGATCTCTGCAGTGTTAATTTGGCTCCAAATGCTGAGCTGCGTCCTCCTCTGGCATCCCAGCCCTGGAAACCAAGTGAGGAGTGAAGCAACATTACCCACGTAATGGATGAATAAGAGCAGAGTTCTGCATTTATTGCTTAAGTAGTTTGAAGTGATTGTAATGCAGCCAGATTTATTTCTTATATACAGTGGTGGACTTATTAAACTTCCAAAGGAGCTCTTTAAGCTGTCATTTGGGGTTTAATTGCTGAATATAACTACCTGCTTCTAAAAGGCTGCTGTGGAACAGCCCTCCATCCACACACCGACGTCTTCTGCTCAGAAGAAGATCCCCAAAAGCACAAAGGGTTAAAGCTTTGGCCTGCCTAGTCCAGTCCACCCCCTCCTCCCCCAGTTTGCAAATAGTAGAAAGGAAAGGATTAGAGGGGAGAGATTTATGGACTAGCCCATCACAGAGCCTCAGTTCGCACTTTGATGATGGGGGAACAGCCCTGCTCTAACAAAGGGGCTGTAAAGCATGCCCACCAGTAAACTATCTATTGGGGGGAGCCAAATCCCTCCTTGGATTATTAAGGGCTCTGCGAGTCCTTGGGAAGAAAGGCTGCACCTTTTTTATTGCTGCATTATTAATAAAGAGCTGGTGAAATACTTACTGCTGCTCCGTAAATCTTCCAAGGGCAGGAGTAGGTTGCACAGACATTTGGGCTGGAAGGAAACGGAGGGGCCATGGGGCTTGACCTACATCCCCCATCCCAACCGTGGCGAGTGTCTCTGGAGCGGGGATGCAACAGGAGCCCAGCTCCGCTCCCAGACCTGCGGGGAGAGGAGATCCGTGCCCTGAAGTCCCCCGAAACGTCCTCTGGCTGCTCCATCCCCAAGGTGCTCCAGCAGAAGCTGTGCCCGGAGAGGTCCCCAGCCTCGAGTCACAGCTGGGCTGGCTGGGATGGCCCCTCATGGCTGTTCCCACCAGCCCAGGGGTCTTTGAATCCGTCCCAAGGGCTGGGGAGCAACAGGGGCTGTGGGGATGGATCCTGGAGATGCAAAGCCGCCTTGCCGAGGTCCCCCAAGAAACCAATACTGAATTCATAGCTATAACTTTCATCTAATCCCATGCAACTCTTCTTTTAACATCTTCAGATGTAGTAACTCCTCGGGTTCACTGTAGCTCACCCAAGAAGGAAGGACCAAATGACCTTTTAGAACATTTTTCATCCTCCCATAGTTTTCTTTAGCAGGGAGGGAGGAGTTAATGGAAAAACAGTAGTACTACATTTAAAAAGTGAGAGATGGCAAAAAAAAAAAAAAAAAAGTCTGCTGGCACTACCCAATCAACAAGCAACTGGTGTTGAATACGGGCTCAAACCAAACTACCATCCATCAGATCTGGATTTACAGAGGAGTCTGGGAGGAGGGAATAGCTCACACTGGTTACTATGCTCACAACACGAGACTGTTCCAGGCCGGACACCCAGGACCTGTGTCCCATGCAATGAAACGCATTTGCTCTCTCATGCATATATCCTATTCTGAAACAGCCATGAAAACCCTGCTTGCTTGAAGGCAACCACAGTAGCGGAGGGAGGACATCACCCATCCCCTTGCTCTGTCCAGGGCTCAGCTTCTCCCACGTTAGCACCTGTTTGGAACAAGCATCCCCCAAAAAGCCCAGAGTGCTGAGACCCGGAGGAGTTGGCTGCGCTTTAGAAAAAGCAAAAATAAACAAACCCTCATGACTACCAACAAAATCCAACCCACGACAACAAAAAAAAGTTTCCTTCCTAATTTCAGCTTCTGGTCATAAAATTTTACTTTCATGTAACAGCATGAAATCTGCACAACCGGAGCAGGGGTTTTTAATAAAAGGCAGAGGTTGATGTAATATCCGAGCCAAGGTGTTTTTATAAGCCAGAAGAAGAGAGACAGAAACACAGAAGGAAAATAATTTTCTTGAATTCCTTCCAGAAAGGCATTTTATTTAGATTTCCTTTAACCATGCTGAAGTTCTCCTTTGTTTTCTTGCATGGGTTTTCCCCCTTAAAAGCTGTCCCTCTTAACCTGTGCATTAATGCCAGCAAATCCAAGCCACTCATTTCTTTTTGCATCTCAGCCCTAATGCATTTGAAATGCATTAGGGGGAGGAACAGAGCAATTTTCAGCATGCATTGGGCTCCGCCTTGCCCCAAAGCCCAAATCACGGTGGAGCCCAGCCTCAGAGGAAGGTGCTAGGTGTCTTGCACCCAGGATAATGCTCCTCTTCCAACACCACGAGGATGGAGGGCAAGCGCTTCCCCATGTCCCAAACTGTGAGGTTTGAGTAGAGAATAATGTCTGCTAAAGGGCCAGAAACAGCTCAGTGAAAAATGACTTCCAAATGCCCCCTGCTCTGGGGATTTTATAAGGGAAGATGGATCTTTCTATCTGTTTTCCTTTCTTCTTCATTTTTCAACTCTTGACCTACACTGTGAACAGAAACCTCCCGGGTGTCAGCCTTCGGCAGAGGAAATGCTTCCTCCAGTTCATTTGTCTTCGGTGGTCTGTGCAGCTGAAGAGATGCATGTGGCCAAAGAGATGCTGTTCCCAACCCTGCCCATCCTGCCTCCGCCGCTCTGAGTGCCGGAGGGTTGGATTTGCAGCTCCGTTAGCAGGGATGGTACCAGCCATCCCTCACCTAGCTCTTTGCTTCTGGGGAAACAGGAGCGAGAGCAGCCTTGGCCCCACTTTTGGGCAGACACACAGCCCAAGACAGAGAGAGGCTCATCTGTTTAAAAAAAATAAGAAGTTTTGGTATTTACCTGTGTGTGAAGGACCAGATCGTAGAGCTGGGAAGGGTATTGCTGGCCACTGCCTCCCAGACACTGTGGGTCCCAGGAGGGCTGCTCTGCTTAACTCATAGAGCAACCCCAGTTCAAAGCATCCCTTCTCTCAGGTCAGAGCATGACACGAGTCACAAATTTCAGACACAGATTTCAAATGCCTTAAACCCCATGATTCCCAACTCAAGGTCCAAGGGCAACATATTGCCACAAGAT
Source organism: Haliaeetus albicilla (assembly GCF_947461875.1). Classification (NCBI taxonomy): domain Eukaryota; kingdom Metazoa; phylum Chordata; class Aves; order Accipitriformes; family Accipitridae; genus Haliaeetus; species Haliaeetus albicilla. Next base: position 24,362,490 of record NC_091504.1, on the reverse strand, counting down.
GTTCTTGCTTCCAGCATCGCTCATGGACACTGGAAACCACCACGGCAGTAGACCCAACAGGGAAAGGATGGTGTAGTTTGCAGCACCCAGTTTGGAAGATAATCCAAGCTCGATGATTGGGAACCAGTGCCTAAAGGTTTCCGGATGAAGACATTTCTGCTTAGCACGTTATTGATAATTAGGGTGGAAATAACTAAAATGGGAGGATCTGTATAATTGAGACCTATGGGAGGTTCTTTGTTGCATCTTAGACAGCCCCAAACACACATTGCCCTGGATGTTGTCCACCTCCAGGCACAGAGCAAGGCTGGAGCAAAAAAGAAGAGGAAGAAGGAGTGAAAAGGGGGGTGCCCAGATGTCGTCCCCCCTCCCCAGCCTTTCCCCTGTCTTGGTTTGAACATGGGGCCCTTATTTTCTTACTGTTTTTCAGAGCGTCTCAAGCATGACCACGATGGGGACCTCTCCCCGGCGTCCGGCAGAACTGTTCCATGCAGGCAGCCCAGGCGTTTCGCATGGCAAAGGGGAAGCGACTGATCTCCAGGAAAGCGATTTATCAGCAGCTGGTGACCTGCGGAGCTGAAACCCCGGCTGCACTTGTTCCTGGGCCATGCTGCGGAGCTAATGGCATAAGCAGGGGGAAGCACAGATGTGAGCAGCACAGCCACCGACAGCAAGATGGATGATACCTCGGGACAGGGCTCACGCACCTTTGGCTGTCTGGTACACGTACAGCATGACTTCCAAACTGGGTGTGGAGAGGAAGAGGCTGGGGGCAGCAGTTCCCATCCTCACCCCAAATTACCTTCATGGGGAAACGGAGGTGAGGCTGGACCACATCCTTCAAGTCTGGCACTTGGGCCAGCAGCTCTTGTCCCCCTTCAACTGGAAGATAAGCAGAAATGTCCTTGCAAGATTTTCTGCTTTATGACAGTTGCTGAGAGGTTGTACGAGATGGGGCTTAGCAAAGGCCACAAAACGGATTTCCACAGCCAGGAAAAGGAGGCTTCAGATGCACATTTAGGGAGGGAGAGAGGCAGAATCCATAGACCCCGTTATATTTCAGTGCCACGGCTTCTATCTTGGACTTTGCTGTCCATTTAAGAAGTAGGAGATTAGTCCCAAGTTTACAAGTTGGCCCTGTCTCCTTAGAAAAATAAAATTCAAGAAAAGAATTTTTATAGGACAATTTGTTGCTCTCCATGAAGGCTTGAGAAAGCCAAACGGCATGGTCTGCAGGGCTGCAGCTCTGGTGTGGAAATGGATACGGCAGTGTCCTGCCTGCTCTCTCCCTCTTTCAGCAAGAAGTTTCCCTTTGGTTTACAGCAGCCCATGCTCCAGGGGAAAAAACAACAACTGCCGCTGTTATTCTTTATGAAGGCAGCAAGAGCGCTGAATAAAAGAGGCTGCATCCAAAGCACAATATGAGATGAAAAAGACATCCAAGCTCCATGGCGCTAGATAAAACAAAGCACACACAAAAAGAATCAAATGCTGAAATATGTATTTCTTGTGGGTATGAATAGAACTGTCTATGTTTGCCTTGGAGACAGGGGGAAGGAGGCCAAACAGTTTAATCTCAGCAGGTATTGCTTTTCAGTACAGAGCCATCGAGCAATTTAAAGACCTCCTGCCAGGCCATTTCAGCATCGCACAGCCCCGCTCTCTCCGAGCTGCTCGGTGCTGGCCCGTGGAAAGGTCACCTCCGCTCTGCAGCCCACAGACAGGTAGATCCTCCACACCTCTTGCCCTACCACAGATGTTAGCAATAAGAAAAAGCCCAACAAGTTCAAGGTAGCAAACCAGCCGTCTCCATGAGCTTTATCCAGCCGTCGCCCTGGTCTCCCCAGCCTGGCTCCCACCACTGGGCTGTGCCAGACCATCTGGTGTGTCCTCACTTCTCTGAACTCAGGGACTTTGGAGTGGAGGGTAGGCAACTGGGATTTGTTCTGGTGGGCTGGTAAAGCACTGGAGCTGGAGAGCAAATACCTGGTATCACTGGAGCACACCGATATCTCTAGGAGTCTCGTGAGGACATGCAGGAACCAAGATCCACAGATTTATGTCTTCATAAAGCCACAAAAAAACCACAAAAAAGAGCTGGGTTTTCACTCATGATAAAAGTTGATGTGGACATGATAAAAAAGATTAAATGCTCCTATTTAAAAAAAAAAAAATCATATTTTTTCAAAATTATTTCCAGGCTTGGAAATCCAGTGGTGCTGCTGCCATCCTGTTTTCTTCCTCCCTCCACATCCCAGGGCTGTGCTTCAGCACGTTTCCCTTCACGTCTCTGATCTTGCCCCAGTACTCACCACGCACCCGGCACCAGAAGTGCTTGAGCACTTTCCAGGCAGGTGCACACCGTGCTGGCATGGCCATGAAATCATATGGTGCTCTCGTCTGCTTAAAAGGCAGGAGGGACCCATCTGACATGGGGTGATGAGCAGGTCTGGAGGAGCAGGGCCAGGTCCCAGAGGTGATGAGTGAGCGCAGCTGATCATTCAAAGAGGTGAAGGCAGAAGGTCTCCAGGTGTGAGAGCAGGTGCCCTGCAAATGTTTTCCACATATTTGCTTGGATACTGTGATGAGCTTATCTGAGAAGAGCCCTCCAGATGCCAAGCGTACCCCGCTGCTCACCGGCAGGTTGGGCGCGTCAGTAACTCTCATATGGTGTGCCCTTGCAGAAAGCGTATGGTGGGATCAGTTCACCATCATTTGCATCTGCTTCCCTCACCCCACACCGTGTTACCATCTCCCCTGTCTCTGAGCAGCCCATCCACGTGCAGAAATTCAGTGCCTGACAGTGATGGAGAGCAGAAGCAGCTGATGAATGACATTAAGGGCGGGAGGAGGTGGGAGATGTTTCCTGGCTAATCTTTTCCTCCTGAGCAAGGCTAGACCTGCTCCAGCATCTCCTCTCCGGTGCTTTGGGCCAGCCTGTTACCCAACCTTGTTGCTGTTCATCTCTGTTGAGAAGCCAGGTGGTCTGAGGAACACCCCCATCCTCCCTGGGCATGTTGCCTCCAGTACCACCCACTGGTTCCCTCATACTCTGAGGCTGAAAATATGGTTTTAATAATGTGTCCATAAATCATTCTGTCCATAGCAGCTGACATATGCAGTGGTGCTGGGAATAGGCCCAAACTTCCCAGGTGTGGGAAAGCCTCCACAGTCAACCCCAGTGCTGGTGCTGTCAACGGTGGCCCCCGTCAGCCCATGGCATGAAGGTGGCCACCAACGAGACCCAAGGGCAGCGGTCACCACTGGGTGCGACCCACCCTCCAGGGGAGCAAGGGTGGGATTCAGGGCCCTAAACAGAGGTATCCGTCTGGTGCCACGTGAGATGCTCTGGGGTCTCAGGGCAAACCATGGGGCTGCCAGGATCTACGGGACACCTGAGCCTGCTGGAAGAGCAGCTGGAGGCCAGGTGAGGTCCTGCAAGGCACCTAAATGGGACCAGGCACCTACCTTCAAGCACCCAAAATGGGCCCAAGGTCTTGACGTGGGACCTGGGTCTTGGTGGTGGCATCAGCTATTAATACCACATGAGGATCACCCTGCAGTGAATCTACCTGTGCATCCCCAGCCATCAACAGACCTGTGCTCGCAGGTGTCCGGGAAGGGTCAGCGCTGCTATAATCCCTCTTCCACAGGTGAGGAACTGGAGTACACAGAGATGAAACAACCCAGCCGTGTTCCTGGGGGTCTGGGCTGTCTGAGGTCTGCCACCGAGCACTGCACTGACAGCGTCTGCACCTTGGACATGTCTTCTCTCCTTCTGCAAGACCGCAGGACAATCCTGCTTTCTCAGCAGCAGTGAGAGGCATCGTGGAGATGCTGGTTAGCAGAGATGGCACGTGCTATCTCCAGTGGCAGCAGATATCACTTAAGGCTGCCTAAAAAGAAATGTCATGTCAAAACAACCACATCAACATGCATTTTTTACAGCTCTCCCTAGATTTTTGTCACGGATTCCCCCAACGGAGTCACGCTGGCCTCTGACAGATACAGGATATGTCTCGTGACAGATTGGTTGTTTTAAAGGTATCCTGTTCTCCAGCTCTAATAATTTGGGAAGCTCATTTGCAGCCTTGAAAGCCGTTAGCCAGCAATTCTCTGAGTCTGCACAGAGTTTGCAGCCTGTCAGGCTCCCCTGTCCCTGAGCATCCATCACTCTCACACTTCCACTTCACTCCTGCGCTGACACTGAAATAACAAGCGAGATCCTGCACCGGTGCAAAGCAAGTACCCCCAGCTGTACATCAGGACAGTTCCTCAGCAAATAAACTGCTTGGGATGACTTTTTTCCTGATCTCACGATGGATGATTTCAGATTTTAAGCATGGGTTGGGTTCAGGGCAAAGGCTGCTGTGAAGAGCAACACCCCATCACTGCTGCCTAGACCTTCCCATTCACCCTGTTCTTTCCATCACCTCCTTGCTCTCAGCAGTGATGAGACTTTCTAGCAAGAAAAGTAAAAAAAAAAACCAAAACAAAAAAACAAATCACAGAACAGATGTATACCTGTGCCCCAGTTTTGGAGCACAAGGCCTATTTGCTGCCTGTACAGACATTTGAAGGGAAGAAATCATTCCCAGATCGAAGGCTTTGACTCTTCTCAGCCTGTTTCTTTGTCTCTGGCATTCGGAGGAGTGACGGGAAAAGCAGCTGGCCGGGCGCGGGGTCTTCGCAGTGGGACTTCGCCTGATATCAAGGTAACAAGAGGGGTTTTCACCTGATGCTGGAAACAATGCCATCCATAGAAGCCCACATTGTTACCTTGACATTTGGAAGCAATTACCTGCATGTTATGTAAAACTTTTATTAAACGACTGGAGAAATTCGGTAATGTGTTAATCATTGGTTGAATGACATCTGCTTAATACCAGAGATTTTTGAACTGCAGGAGAAGGGTTCAGCAGTTCAGAATGATTACCAAAACATATTGCTCCTTTTTTCGTTCTCCTATGTGTTAATTTTTCAGATTTATTATCTTAGGCTCCTGCGTCTAGTATTTTCACTACATGTCAACATCTGTTATATCTCTGCATTTCGCAGCTCTTTAGTCTTTGCCCCATGAAGCCTTAGGCACTCGGATGAGAGACGCAGCCAGCTCTAACCCAGGGCTTATGCAATTTTCCAAACTAATCCAAAGGACAATTACCAGGGAAGTTTGGCTCGCGGAGGCATTTCTGGCATCAAAAAAAGGCATCGGTAGATGGACTCAAACCCAAAGAAACCAGGCAGGTTTAGAGACAAACTTGGCTGTCAGGAGAAGACTTGGAAAGTCTGGGGCACTGCGAGTCTGCTGCTCTTTGGGAAACATGTTGTGGGTGGAAATGTGTCATGGAAAGATGCTCGGTTCGTTCCCGCTCCTTTTATTCGCTCATGCAGACCTGGAGTCATTCTGTTCATATGGCAAGCCATAAAATCCTCCAGGGACGCTCATCCTTTCAAAACGCAGAGCAAGGAAAGAAGAGATGTTCTGCACAAGACACTGCGGCCAAGGGGCTCTGGTAGCGCGTGTGGTGCAGACACGTCCACGGAGATCTGGGACCTGGCTGGGACCTGGGGCTCCAGGCTGGGCACAAGCATTGGTACCTGGGCAGAGGTGGGGGACTGGGCACTGCCCATCATAAACTCACAGTCTGGTAGGGCTGGGATTCATCCTGCTTTCTCCTTTTTTGTTGGGGGGAAGGGTCATTCCACAGGGCATCTCTGCCGGGGGCAACCCGGGGTCTCGTTAGCTCCTGCGGTCAAGGTGCTGAGCAGCATCAGCCCAGGGCTGGAGAGAAGCATCATCCTTGGAGCGCTGGGATTCCTCCCGGCTGTGCAGACGGACATTCCCATGGTCTCCCAGCGACGGAGGCTCCCGTACAGGTATTCCCTTTGCTGGGTGAAAGCCGGTGGCCCCGAGGGGCAGCGCATTGCCCCACACCCCAGGGACCAGCACCCAGGGCAGCCGGATGGGTGCACAAACAGGCAGCTGCCTGACAGCCAGCAAAACCTCTCCTAAAGCCATCAGGAGAAATACAGAACATCCCATCAGGCTTTTATTGGGCTTAAATTGTGCAGCGGCACTGCACGACGGATTTCATCCTGTATATATTAAATATCTGGTTAACCCGGAGCAGCTCATCCCAGGCCAGCTGAGCGCGGGAGGTTGCTGCAGGATGGGTTTGGGAGCGGTGGGAAGCAAAGCGCAGCCGTCCCTCTTGGGGCATCGGTCGACGGAGCTGTGATAGAGAAGGTTCACCCTAACATGACTTAATAGAAAATCTTTTTGCAGGTAATTTCCATGCACTGCCCTGGATCATATTCCAGAAGAAACTCGCACTGTATACAAGCCAAATGCTTTCTACTCCCAACCGTCAAGCCACGTTTCTAATTTATGCTTTTTTTATTATTTTCTTCCCTCACCCGTGATCTGCCTCCCCTCCCCAATAAAAATTACAGCTTCCATTTATCATTTTTCTGAGGGTTGCTATAAATTCAGCTATGCCCCATCTCTCCTGCTTAACGTAACACAAACTTTCTGCCTGCCTCCCTTTGTAGGTTGTGTTATTTCTGTAACCTTACACATCTCCTTTCCGGATGCTCTTTTGAGAGGGGGAAAAAGTAAAAACTAAAATAACCCCCCCATCTTTAAAGGCCATCTCCAAAACCACAGAATGGCTGGTATCATATACAAATAAAACTTGCAGTTTTTAATGGGGGAACTTCCTGCTTTTTTTTGCCCTTTTTTTTTTTTTTTTTTTAATAAAATGCTTTCAGTAATTAGCAACAGCTTGGACAGGCAGGCAGTGACACTTGCTGTGACACTTGCTGGCCTCTGGGCCCACGGGACCAGGGGTCACTTCAGGAGGGCTCCTGCCATTTGCTCCCAAGCCATTTTGCATATTTAACTCATGGAAGGTTTGTGCTGTTGTTTTGGAGGCACGGGGAGAAACGTGCGTCCGATGCTCTGGTTCCCATTGCTGCAGTACCACGAGCCTGAAAACACTTATTCCTTCTAAATTCCCGCCCGGAGTAATTAAAAGAAATCATAAAAATGTGGGAATGGCTGTATTTCCCCCGGGCTTGTGGTCCAGTATCCATCCTCTGACGGTGGCCAGCGTGCTTCAGAGCGAAGCGGAGACGACCCCCTGCCTGGGGCCGTTCTGGGATGAGCTTCTCCACGGGGAACTTCTGCCTCCCTTCGAGCAGAGCCTGGCTCGAGTTTATGCTGAGAGTTGGCCAGGAACCGTTCCCGCTCTCCGAAAACTGCTGATGGAAACAAAAGATTTTCCTGCTTGTTGCATTTTGTCAAAAAAAAAATCCTCCTTTTTCTCCATCTCAGAGCACAACTTTTCAAAAGTTTTTCCATGAATAGGAGAAAAAGGTCAAATACAGAGCAGTCGGTACCCGGCACGGAAGTTTTCAGGCCTGGTTTCGAGGAGGAAAACAAGGAATTTTTGCAGAAGTTCACAGCAAGCTTCTTCCAAGCCTGAGCACAAGGAGGGAAGAAGATTAATGCCGACATGAAAATGTAACCAATGGGCAAGAATTTTTGGAAGACTCTGCTTCAGTCTTTCTTTTTAAATCCAATGCTTAAAGATGCTTCTTTTTACTTAAACATGATTTTAAAGTGCTAAGCTCTGGCAGTAGTTCTCCTACTGCACAAATGTGTGACCTTGGATGACACCGATCTGCCAAAAAAGAAGGAAAAAAAAAGGTGTTGCTGATATTTATTTATTTTATGCTCCGATTCCTCATTCATCATCAGGTAAATTTGCTCTTGGCAGCACCGGCAACTTCCTCAAACGCAGCCAAGGTGACCACTAAAATTAGCATCAAATCCCAATAACACTTTACATCATGTACACGTTATTTTTCACTGGACATAAATTGTGAGGTGTTTCACTTTTGTTTTGAATCCCCAGGGGATCAGGTCATTACTCCGGGCATCAGTCCATGCCGGGGACGGAACCGGCTGATGCAACCAACTCCAAATGTGGAAGTTAAATTTTTTGTTTCACTGGAGAAATTTTCTCAGTCCTTGCCAAGATGAATTACTAAAACGTCTGAAGAAACAGCACTGACCGAGACCTCAGACAGTAAAACACAATTTTCATCCTCTCTCATAAATTTTTTGCTTAATGAAAAGTCCTCGAGGAGCACATTTCTCTGTCAGAGCCAAGGAAAATAAACGTGTGCGTGGTTAAACAGCGCCGATAGCCGTGAACGCTAACGACCCTGCCCGTGTCCCGGTGTTATTAAACATCTGCATCTATATCCCTCCTGGAGACCTCCCCACCTCCGTCATCCCCAGGTAGGAGAGCCAAGGGATGCTCTGGCAAAGGGACTTTCTGCATCATGCTCGTGCCACGCCGGGACCATTCAGTCCTCACTTCCAGACTGCTTTAATAGAGAGCTAGGCAGAAAACGCAGACTTCTCCTCAGCAGAATATAACGCTGTTTGGCTGAGGTTGTTGTGAAAGCCCCACAGTCAGCAGGATGGTGCAGACTCGGGTGGCCGTGGGCGCCTGGTGGTCCGGGACAGACGGCTACAGCCCTTCTCATCCCCAGGTGAGATTTTGAGCTAGAGAAGTGGAGCAAGGCAGGTAGTGCTAGTGGGAGGTGTAATAAATTAAATGCTCGTAAAGGTGTAGCATCATCCAGGGATGCTCACAGGTCACCAGGCCAGTGTCCTAGTAACCCTGGGTTCGGAGAGACTGAGGGTGAGGGCAGGTAATGGGGCACGCCGTAGTGCCCGAGCCCAAAGAAGGGGGGTCATGACTTGCTCCACGACTGTGCAGGATCCGGTAGGCTGCAGACCTCACCCGCCTCGTCCTCCTTGTCCTCTGTGGAAGCTGCAGGCACAAGAGCAGGGAAAAAAACCCCATTGGCGATGGGCAGATGGAAGTTCCCTGCAGGGGTGGCCGGCAGGGATAACACCCGAGACCGACACTCCCTGATATCTCCAGGCATCACCCAGAACGATGTATGATCCCCATCCTTCCTGAGCCATGGTGGGACCTCCTGGGGAAGACCAGAGACCTTGGGGTGTCATGCCCAGGGAAATGAGGCCTGAGATGGGGTAGGATCGCTACTTACAAACACTGATGAGCAGGAAAGAGCTGGTTAAACTCCAGCATTGGCATGAGAAGACAGGAGGAAAACGCTGCCCATGAATATGCTTAGGCTGGAAAGTAGAAGAGGGTTTCTAAACATCTACAGAGAGGCCTCCTGAGAGAGCTGGAAAGAGCAGAAACCTTAATGGAATTTAAAATGTGCCTTGATTGATTTGTGAAGAGGATCATGTCAAAGGTCTGATGTGAGGAGCTGGGGAATCCCACCCGGTCCCCTGTACTTCTCGTTTGCCAGCCAGCAGCCCTCCTCCTCTCTGCGCCCACCACCAGCACCCCATGGGCAGGATGGGCTCTTCTCAGCTCTTACCTCATCAGGTTCAAGACCAGCCAAATGTGTCCTGCTGGCTTCTTGGATGCTTCTCCACCTGTGAACCCATCCCTGGCCACTTCTCCTTGTCCCTCCACCCTGAAACCAGCCTGGCAGGAGCAGCCCCAGGTGCCCACTGTGGTCTTGGGGATCACTGAAGGTCCTTACCTGCATGAGGGCTGGTGGGACCCAACATCCTGAGGAGAGAGATGGGGAGACAGGAGCCGTGTCCTTATTACTGGTGGGGCTGGATGCTGGCATCCAAAAAAAGGCATCTCCCACCCGTCGCGAGCTGCGTGATCTCTGTGTGGGCTCAGCCCGGTCTCCACTAGTGTGGCATTTCAGCGCTTCGCCGGGGATGTCCCTGTCCATGAAGACCACCCTCCCTCTCCCTCAAAGGCAAAGGAGGGGAGGACAGGAGCACCAAAGTGTCAAAAGCAACTGGAGGGGCCGTATCGGTGGGCAGGAACGCCCACGGTGCCAGCCTTGCCCGCGGTGCCGTGCCTGCACCCCTGGGCAGCCCCAGAACATCAGAGCCCATCACCGGGGCTGGGGGTCCCCAGCGGGTGCCTTTAGCCGGGCAGAAACACCAATGCTGGCTGCAGCGGGGTCAGGGCTGCACCCAGCAGCAGGAGGGTGAAATAAAAAAAAAAAAAATTAAATGTGATGCTGAGGATCCTTATTTTTTCCATAAAAATGAAACCCCAGACAGCAGGTGAGGGTGCTGCCAGCCAGGGTGTGTAGGCAGGGGTCTGCCACGCACATGGCCCTGCCCGTTAAGCTGCTGATTTCATGGTGCTAAAGGGGGTTGGGGGGAGTCCGGGGGGGCCAGACCGCGCTAGAGGGCACTGTCGCCTGTGGATCACAACGGGGGACACACAGGGGATTTATAAAGATGCTGACATAGCCCACCTCTGCATCATGACCTTTGCTGGAGTGAGCAACTGGGCCGCTGTTTGAAAAAAAAAATAATTTAATATATTTTCCATCTGCTAAGGCTGCAGAGACATGCTGTGTGAGAACTGCTGGGTGCAATATTCAAACCTTTGCTCTCTGAATATTGCAATACTTTTTTTTAACATGTTTCAACCCAGAGACACTCAGCCTTGTGCTGGGTCCGAATGTAGCCAGGGAATTTCCTGGGCTGGAGAAGGTCAGAACTTTGGAGGGTGCAGCAGGGCTGGGTGTCTTCCTCTGCATTTCTCCTTTACGGGTGGGATTTTGTTCGGGGTTTTGCATCAGAGCAACAAGCAGCATCCCTAGGAGGGGAGGAAGGCAGCGCAGGGGCTGCTTGTGGAAAAGCCGTGGAGCGTGTGCTCACAGGCAAAAAATCGCTTGTTAAAGAAACTAAATGAGCAAAAAAGCAAGCCCTGCCCCTGCAATGCATCCTTCCCTGGGGCAGGGTGCGGAGGCTGTTCCAGCGAGCGCCGTGGTGCGGCGGGAGCAGCCGGGATGGACGGGAGCAGCTCCGATTTCCACGGATGAAGCTGCAGGGGACGCGGAGACAGAACACAAATTCCTCGTCTGGAGTTCGGCCAGGACCCCAGGGCTCGCACTCCTGGCTGCAAGTGCCACAAGACTCCTAACCACGAGGTGGTCAGGATTTGGGTTTTACATCATACCTATTTGTAGAGGGAAAGATTAAAGGCCTTGTGGACTCTTACAAAATCCCCGGTAGCAGCAGCTCTGGTGACTGGAGTCAAATCAATTCCAGACTGAGACCTTCCATTAGTGGAGACCATTCAGGGAAAAAAAGGGAGAATATTTCATTTGCCCCCCTCAAAGGGCAATTTCTGTGTTCCCAGTGCTGCCGGTGAGGGCTGGAGAAGGGTCTGCGGGCTAAGACACATTTTTGAGCGATCTCACTCGTGTCTTTCACACCTATCCACAGTAGTGGCCAAAGGGAGAGAAAAAAATCCTGATTTGCATCACGTAGACATCCTGTCTCACCTGAGCTGCGTCTCTGGAGCACAAGGCCGTCGGGAATAGCTATAGCTCAGGCTGGTCCGAATCCAAGCTCTCCCCGGAGAGCTCGCAGTGTGGGCGAGGACCTGCTCCCGTGTGGACCCAGTGGTGGAGCATCCACTGGGAGACCACTGCTGTCCAGAGACTGCTCACCTCCACAGCTGAAGCCAAACCCAAACTTCTCAGCGTTTGTCCTGATTAAATGACCTGGCAGGAAATAAACTTCCCAACCACCTCAAGATGCCTTCGGAAAAATGCTTTTTGGAAGGGTGTGTGTGTGTGTGATTTTAGCAGGAAGGGCTGAGGAGCACAGGCAGAAGAAGGTGTGAGGTCTTCTTGGAAGACATGTACCCCTGTTGCTGGTTTGAGACCCAGTGAAATTGGGAGAAACAGCTTTTTGGGGAGAGGACCACCAAAGGCATTAACTCCTCATGCCCCTGGCAGTCTGGTGCACCTCTCCATCCTCAGCAAGCAGATATTATCTACTAGAGATTTATTTCCAGTCTTCTTTTCAAGACATGATGTCAGGATTATAATAACCTGACTAAGGCAAACCCTGGATGGAATTACTATTGTGTTTATCAATTTCCTTTTTCTTTTCTTTTCTTGTCTCGCTTAATCATGGAACAGCGTGATGGAAAAGTCCTGTTAGACCAACCTGCCTCCCAGCCAAGGCAGGACTGAACCCTACGTCCACCGTCTTCTGTTTCATCCAGTCTATTTTTAAAAAATCCCTAGTGACAAGACTTCTTGAATCACAGGAGCGAGAAATGGAAAAGACCTATTAGATCATGCAGTCTGTCTCCTGGCCAGTGCAGGCTGTTCTCTGCAGCCCAGTTTTTAGTGTTTTAGCTTCCACCTTTCTTTCCCTCAGGAGATTATCCTGCTGGCTAACAGATCTCACACTCAGGTTTGCTTGATGTCATGCTGGAAAGCAAAAATGTCCGGCATTGGCCTCAGCTGACTGAAAGTGCTTTAGGTCTGGTCTGCGGGATGGAAAGAGGGTGAGTGACCAGGCACTGCCCTGCCCGCACCCCTGCCACGTTCCCCCGGGCAGGGGCACACGGGACCGGCGCTGCTGCCGCAGGCACTGCTGCACCACGAGTCCCGGCATCGCTCATCTCGGCTGCTGGGAAGGGACCTGTCCTGTTCCAAACCCCTCATGTTTCCCTGTGCTGATGCCGTACCACCTCCGTGGTTCATGAAAAAGATGGACAGACCAACCTCGGGCAGGCTAATTAGCTCTGCAGCATTGCTGTTAATTGGTTTTTAAGCAGAAATGGCGCACATCTGCCTGCAAATACCCCCCCAGCACACGGGTGCTTGCTGCCTCCTGCACGCCCGCACGGTGCACACCTGCAAAACCCCATGCAAAAACCTGCAACCTGCTGTGCTTCCCCCGGCACGTTCCCTCAGCACCGTGGAGGGAGCTCGGATGGGTGCTGGGCGCTCATACGGGTGCTGGGGGCTCCCATGGGTGCTGGGTGCCCGTGACCTGCCAGGGAGCAGCACAGCTGATGTGCCCAAGCCATGAGATGCCCTTGATCCCTTGCGGCATGTGGTTTTCAGCTCTGCCCCAGCCTTATCTGCCTTGAGTAATCAAAAATAATTGGTTGCTCCCCAGTGGACTGATCTAATAGCAGTACGAATAAAGTTATTTTGAACAGTTGTTCATGAGTTCATCTCCTGGAAAGCCTCAGCCCCAGCTGTTGCTGTGCTTTTGATTAAAAAAAAATAATAATATATTAAACTCAAACTGGGGATTATCAGGGCTAAGCACGTCTCAGCCCTCCCTCCTCCCCGTGTCAGGTGCCCGGCCGGGCTATAAACCGCTCTTTGTGTGCGGCTCCCTCACCCCTTTCTCTCTGAATTGGCACCAGCGCCGCCGCGATTTGGCAGCTCTCCGGCGGCGCGCCGAAAGCGGGATGCTGGCAGCGCCGGCACGGCTCGCGGGTGCCCGGGGTCCGGCTGGCAGGCAGCGGCAGCAGCAGGTTTAGCATGCAAACAGTGGCCGAGGCCTCCGGCCAAGTCCATTTGTTAATGGTCAAGCTATGGGGAGCTTTTTGGGGAGAAGGAAATCGAATTAGGCGCCAGCGGGGAAAAGGGAGGGTGGGAGCGGGGATGGGGAGAAACCGTGCGGGTCTCTGACCACCCTCCAGTTTGGTGAAGCGCGGAGGTCGGGGATGCCGAGGAGGGTGCTTGGGGACAGCGTGGTGGTCGGGGACCCGCAGCGAACACGAGCACAAGCTCGGCCCCGTGTAAGCCCAGGGTGATGGTGAGGGTGTCCTTTTCCAGCACAGCTGAGCCCCTGATGCTGGACCCATCCACCCGCCTGCAGGCAGCATGTGGAGGAGCCGAGCAGCGGGATTTTCCCTGCAACCACTGACCCACAGCCCATCCCTCCAAAGCAATAACCACCGCTCGTGGTCCAGGGACAGATTCTGAGCTGAAGGCTGACCACAGGGCAGAGACGTGCAGGTTCTCCGGGCAGGTCATCCCGCCCGGGGACCCTCGCGTGACATATTCCCAGGGTCTGCGGGTGAGCACGGAACCCCGCTCCTCCTCCCACCCAGCTCCACCATATGGTTTGCTGCTCCGTGGCCGCCTGCCACTGCAGACGGTGAATCAGCCTCGTCGCTCCAGCAGCACAACCTTTGCGGGCTGGAGGTTTTTGTTTTTAAAGCATCCCGGTCTCTGCCCTCATCCTGCGGAGAAGGCAGGAGAGCGCAGGATGGAAACGTCCCCTTTCCCCTCCGCAGCAGCGGCCGCGGGGCCTCGCTGCCGGGACGAGCCCGTAGCCAGGCGTGCGGCGAGAGCCAGGGCTCGGGCTCCGAAAAAGTCAGCGTCGGAGCAGTTCATCTCCTCCCTCTGCCTGCCAGAGCAGAGACGAGTTCAGCTCCCACCTCCTGCTCCGGGGTTTGGCCAGGACAACCTGTGCTCTGGCAGCAGCGGGGGTTAGGACGGGTGGGAGATGGTGCCTTGACCCCCCCCACTAACATCCCTCTGCCCAGGACAGCTGGCAGGGAAGGGGGACAGCGGTGCTGCAGCCTCCCCCCCCTTGCCATCAACATCTGGGTGGACTCAGTCCGGTCTCAGCCCCTTTCTCCAGCACAAAATCCAGCTGGACACACGTCCCGGCAGCTGGACGGACACCGACACTGGCACAGCGGGAGAGGTGGGGGAGGTCACCCCCTTCCCACATCAGCGTGGACTTTGCTCGGCTCAAGCTGACTGTGAAACCCCACGCCGAGACCCCTCTGGAAGGGATGGATTAGCAGGTTGGACATTTGGAGAAATTGTTGCTGAGGCAGAACAATTAGAGAGGGACTATGGACCGGACATTCGGAGATGTTCTTGCTGAGACGGGATAATTAGAGAGAGGATACAGACAATAAAGAAGATTTTCACACTTAACTTTCCTTGTCCAATCAATTAGGTAATAACAGAGTTATTCCATACATCTGCTTAAGGAGGTCCCTCCTCCTTCTGACTAAAGGTAATTTTAAAAGCAGACCGATGAACTCACACCCATAATTGTCCCAAGGTTGGGAAAACTTGGGAGTAATGCAGTGAAAAGGGAAGAATCAGATCAAAAGGCAGAAAAAAGTATGCTTGATAGTACCAAACCCTGGATAGGTTTGAGGCTAAACATGCATATTGTCTTAAAGCTAAACTATACGGTTGCCCATAAGGAGATGTGCAGTTGGACTAATAGTCATCACTATACTTACTGACTTAAGATATTAATTCACGATGTCTGAGTCTAATTCTTTTCCCTGCTTCAGAAACAAAGACACTGTACCCAAAGCAGTGCAGGTTTCTAGAAGCAAATTTCACACAGCATCCCCACTCTCCTGGCTTTCTCGCCATGGCTCTTATTTTCCTTTTCAGCATCAGCATCTAAACATCTGGGTCGTGGTGGAGCTTAGAGCTGGAAGCGACACAATATAGTGAGAAAGGATGTTTTTGTGCCATTTCCAACCTTCCCAGAACAGAGAACTTCAGAAACCCCTGTACAAAGGCTCCTTTCTTCCTCTACTCTACTTTGAAAAGATGGGTGAAATCCTCAGTTATCTGCCTATACCAGGGTTGTACAAGACAGAGACGATCAAAAAGGAGGGGGAAGGAGGCGACGAAAAACACAGCCAAGTGGTTTTTGATTTTTTTGTTTGTTTGTTTTAGCTTCTTTTGGTTAAAACTGCAGTTTTGGAGCAACTCCAGCCTCCTCTGTACTTGGAGAAGATGGAGGATCTGAGTGATTTACTAAAGATCCCTACTGACATTTCAATTCTGGTTTTTGCCCCATACTAAAATTTCAGTTTCTTGCTGAAATGTTGAGTCAGAGCAAATCTGGGGGGCTTTTAGAGAAGCTTCACTCCTCAGCACATGCCGGGTTCAGGTGGCCATCAATGCTGGTTGGAAAAACCAGTCCCTCCGAGCATTCCTCCCCACCAGCCAAAAGCCCTGGGTGGGCTCAGTGGGCACCAAGGCTGGATCAGGAACGGGGGCAAGGAGTTGTCCCGATTTCCCTCCTCCATCCAGAAAGGCTTGTGAAAGAGATTAAGGATCATGAGTAGGGTCTCCTCAAACTCTGCACCCAAGGGTGAGGGTGATGCTCAGCTCGGTCCCCTTTCTCCCACCCATCTGGGTGCTCCCAAGGGTGTTGCACCTGCGGGACGCACCCAACGCCGACACCAAAAATGATGTGGGTCCTGCTCCCCTCCTCTTGTCCCCTCCTGGGACGAGAGGTTATGCTGGCTCCGTATGAGCTCAGTTTTGAGCCTGTTCGGGAGGGGGCTGCCAGATGGAGCAGCGCTGCCAAGCCCGATGCAATGCGGTTGTTTCGGGAGGTGGAGTCTGTCTGCGGAGCGCTGGCCTGCGAGATGCATTGGCCGGCGCTCAACTATGTCCCTGTGATCTTGACCGAAGGAAGCCCGACGTTTTACCTCCTTCCACAGATCCCCGCAGCTAATCCCCAGCTGCCCGGGAGCAGACCTCCATTTTCCTGCTAGCCTCCAGTTTAGGAACTGGATCCTCTGTGCTTCCCCCCAGCCCGCTAGCAAACACTTGTGCAAAGCAGCTTGTCCTCAGAGGGAAAGCCCCTGGCCTGCTCTCTTCCCCTCCATTTTCACTCCTGCGTTGCACACAGAAGCCAGTGGAGAGCTGATCAGCAAAGTCCTGCTCTGCCTTCCTCCTCCCAGCGCTCATCCATCCTCACGGGGCTCCGGCTTGCTCCCTTGGTCCTCGGAGGCTGAGCTCTGCGTGCCCCCGCAGCCTCGGGAGGGCTCCCAGCTGCACCCCCTCTGCTCCTTCTCCCACCTCGCTCTCTCTCTTGGGGTATAATCCCCTGTCGAGAATGCTTGGAAACACCAGGTTTTATTGCCATACGAAGCTGCATCCCACAGCTGCTTAAAGCATCAACCAAACAGCATGAGCAGTGCTAAGGAGAAACGGACGACATGGATGAAGGCACCCGGGCTGAGCTTCTTACTGCTCAGAGCATCCTCACAGTGGTACCCGTGTGTGTAGAGCCGGCAAAGCATCCCCATCGCAGCCCAGCCCCTGCCAGAGCTGCGGGATAGTCCCCAAGGGTGCGGGACCCCCGGCACATCCCTGGAGCAGCTCAGAGAACCCGAGCAGGGCGGTTTTGACCCCATTTCGCAGGAGACAGCACCGCACACACCTCCCTGCCCAGGGCAGAGTGGCCGCATGGCCTCTGCCTGCAGCAACACCAGGTACCAAACCGGGCAGGGATGCAGAGAAGGGCAGCGAGCCCCAGCCCCGTGGCTGCCTCAGCACACAGAGCTGCCAATTCCCAGGTACTGGAAAATCAGGTGACGTCGCTTTTGCAGCACATCCCTTTTTGCAGGCGGCCCGAGAGTCAGAAGAACATATTTTATCATATACATAATCTCAAAGAAAAAAAAAAACAAACACCCTCATCTTCTAGATTCCCAGACAGTACACTCAGCATCCTCATGCTACTGATGTAATCCTGGAGGAAGGTCCCCTGGGCTGAGCCTCACTAAGCCGAAGCTGTACCGAGCCCTCGGCTTCAGGCCCTCGCCTGCGCACGGAGGTGGGCCAGTCTCCCCACAGCCCCTCGGTGCTGCGCTGCTGGGATAGCCTGGGCATGTTTTATGGACCCGTTTATACACTTGTTGAGTGTCTAAGTTCACTCTGCACCCACGGGGAACATTAATAGCTCAGTAAAGCTCTTTGCTAATACTATGCTTGCTGTCCTTTGCATTCAGCTGCAGTAAAAATTAGCCAGGAATAAAAGTGACATCATAATAAATAGGAATAAACCCAACACAGCAGATTCCTTAGGTAACTCTGCATAAGCAGGTACCCACCTTCAACCCTGAAGACTTTACCGTTAACTAAAAGCAACTGCAAGTCAAGCCCTGAGCTGAAGTACAACAAGTGAAACACAAGATAAGTCAGTGGCGTGACGCCAGGGTGCATATTTGACCCAAATTGCTTAAACTACAGCTGGTTGAGTGATTCACTGCATCCAGCTCCACCAATGGGCCTGGCCTGGCTCTCTGTTTGTGACTTGTCTCCGGAGAGACGGAGGGTTTCTTTGTTTTGTTTGTATGAATGCCTTGGTTATTCAGGGAACCGTGACACACGCTGTGGGAACATTGGCCGGCTGCTCCTGGAGAAGATGCACATGGTGGATCCATATTTGGACCTGGCTGCTCGGCTCCCCTGGGACCTCTCCTGCTCTCGCTTGACCTCAGGAGCATCACTCACGTCTTCGTGTGACCCATAACTCTACCCTGCTCCCCAGCTCACCTGGCACAAGGAGGGCTAAGGCCAAGAGAGGTCTACGTGATGCGTGGGGTGTGTAGATGGAGGAAAATGTAAGGACTTGGCTGGATCCCAAGCGTCCCTCGAGCCCGGAGTCTGGTCTTTGATGGACGGATCCCACTGGAGCACCAGGAGGGAACAGACACCGTCAGGGGAACCCGAAGCTGGAGAACACCTCTGTGTGCTTAACAGCCCTTGGTGCTTGCTCTGCCTTGAGCTCCTTGTGCCCACCTTGAAGGAGGTGGGTGGCACGGAGTGGGGCACCTGGTCTACCCATGGGGAGGCAGACTAGGGGCACAGAAGGGGCTCTGCACCCGAAAACACGCACCCGAAGGCAGGTTAGCCCCATACGGACTCAGGCATAGGAGAAGTGCTGGGAATCTCCCCCCGTACCCCGTCTCCCCACCGCACGGTGCCTCCTGCCACCCTGCCCGGTCGTGCTGTCTTTAAGCCGCTTGAGTTGGAGAGGGGAATATTAAATAAACAGAGCCAGGCCCTCGGCTGCCCAGCTGCGACTTTCCCTCTGTGCTAAAGGGAAACACGCCCCAAATACTTGAAATACAAAAATCTCAACCTGGGATCAATTTTTTTTCTTTTTTGAGCTAATTTGTGGGAAGAAAAATCTGCCCGACTTTAGCAGCAGGCAGAGGAAGGAGATGCGAACAATTAGATACCATCTGAGCGGCTTTTTTTTGCCCTTCCAGGCTGAAATTGGCTCCTTTTTCCCAATGAACTTTACATAATGTGGAGTAGTGCCTTCAAGGGTTTTGGAAATACCAAACACAAATATATTCAGAGCTGCTGGAGTTTCCCTGTATCAGTAATGCTGTCCCCGGGCTGTGGGATTCCTGCCCCCCGCACCACGAAATGTCCTTAGTGACAGATTTACACCAGGACCATCTGCAGTCCCTCCTGGGGGTGAGGCACAGACCAAGGCATCCTTGCTCCTTTGCCTTCCAAGCACGTTTTCCAACAGAAAAACACCTTTTTCCTCAAAATGGGAATTTCCCCAGGAAGCAGCCGAGGTCAGCGAAACTCTTCCTTTCTGCTTTGCCATTCGAACCACCTACAAATGCACATTTCATTTTCGTGGTCGGTAAAACTAGAAGCCAACCCAGCATCCCTGCTGCGATGCTGGCCATGATGGCAAAGCCTTGTCCACCCCGTCGGACGCCGCAGAGCCTCCCTGACGGCTTTGAAGCAGTTTGGGCTTTGCCGTGACCACGGATATCGGGGTTAAGTCCCAACAGGTGGGGATGGAGGGGAAACCCAAGATGTTCACCCCATCCAAGTGTGGCCAGAGCAAGGTTTTAGGGCTCATGAGTGGGGCTCATGGCTGTGGGTTGAGCAGAAATGGGGAGGTGGGCATGGCGGTGAGCCTCAGCATCCAGCCTGACTCCAACTCCATCTAATTTTTTTGGGGACAGACACACAAACCGTCCACCACTTTGAGACGGGCTCAGCCTTGCCCCGGCAGAGCATAGCTGCCTTCCAGCCGCTGGGGCAGCAGATGGCAAATTGACATGAAAAAATGCTGAAAATGAAAATGCAACAAAATGCTACACTGTTGCCTGTCCCTTTCGATTCAGTTTTTGGTCAACTAAATTGTTATTGAATAAGGCAAGCTGCGTCAAAAATGTACTTTAATGAAGTGCAGCAGGGGCTCTGGCATTATTTCCCAAGCTCCACTAAAGGTTTTAATCCCCCGGCTCGCTAAGCCACTGCGCGACATATGCTTTAAAGAGGATATTTTTTGCTCCCTGGTATTTCACGCATGTTATATTTTAAAGACTGCTGCCAGTTTAGTTTAGGCCCAAAACATTGGTGTCACTTGGGGGATGGAGGGGCGGGGGGAGGTGGTACTTCACCAAAGTGATTAAAAATAATCCCAGAGCAACCTCGGAGGAGGGTGACCTGCCACCACTGCATGGCACACAGCCTGAGTCCCCTCGTGTCCCCGCCAACAAGTCTGGAGGTGTCCAAAAAAATTTGGGAGGGGTCCGAAATTGTGGGGGGGGAGGGGAGTGATGAGCATCCTCCTACCCAGCCTCACCCTCCGGCCCAGTGCTGATCTGGCCACTGAGGATAATCCCAGGGGACTCCCCAGGCACCAAGAACGGACTTCGCTAATTAGTCCTGGCTTATCTCAAGCAAACTTTCTGCTCTGTTTGGTTAAGACCGGCCTGGAGTGACTAATATCTGCAGCAGGGAGGAAAAGCCCTCCTGGCATCTCTCTTCTTGCCTGGGAGAGCCTCGCTCGGGGAGATATTAAAGGCTTTTGTTTCCAGGAGCTGTCAAAACCCTCACCTTTCACAAGCACTAAAACGGCCAAGGGAAAAAATATATGCGAGTGGAATAATAATTTTTAACTCATAAATTTGAGCTCGTAAATCAAGGATTGACGGAGCAGTCGTTGTAATGTCTCGTGAGTTAACATTCGAGGTTTTCTTTCACCTGAGGAAAAGGAAAAAAATACCCAAGTCTCTGCCCTTCCACTCCAGAGATTGCTATAAATCACCTTAATGTTACGCTCTTGCTCTTAAATAGACCAAAAGCATGAGCGTGGGGAACAGATAGTGAAACTGGGTAATTTAGAAAGTACAGTACTGGGAAGAAAGCTTTTTTTTTAATTAAAAAAAAAAAACCCAACAGACCCAAACCATTCCCTCTCTGCTTTTAAAAGCAGAGGGCAAATCCTACACTCCAAGAAACACATGCCTGGGGACTGAGGCCAAGCCTTGGTCCTAGTCCTGCCACGGTGCTGAGCTCGCCGAGGGCACAGGGACAGCTTGGCTGCCTCTGGCAAACTGCGGACCAGGCCTGTCTGTCTTGAATTGAGGAAAACAAGAGAAAATAGAGGGGCGAGGAGAGAGGCGTCACGCACGTGTGTAAGGGAGGGATGGAAAGGGATAGGGGTGGCGCTTGGGTTGAATGGAGAATCCGGCCACCCGATGTCCCCATCCATCCTCCGCTGAGCTGGGAACATCACCGCGACACGTGCCGTGATGGCAGACGGAGGCACCCACAGCCGCCCACCACTGCGAAACGGAGAGCAGCACGTACCCAAACTGGGGGCACTCTACCCAAACTGGGGGACCCATCGCACCCCAACTGGAGATGCAGCGGCTGCGCAAGATGGGAGGCAACAGAAGAGGAGCCCACCCCGGCCACCCCGCAGAGGGGACATCTGCAGAGCTGGGGCCGTGACCCACCTGCTGATGAAGTCCCACCACCCCAGCTCCTCTACTGGGAGGGCTACAGTGGGAAGTAGGGAACATGATGGGAAAAGATGGAGTGGAAAATAATGTGCAGTTGGGCACTGAGCTGTGTCCACATGCAGATTCTGACTCACCCAAAGTTAAAAAATGTTCTTTTTTTTTTCTTTTTCCCCAGGATTTCCTATGATTTTACCTGTTTTGGATAAGAAGGATAAAGCTCAGCAGATCTGAACCTAGTATCCCACATCCAGAAGGTGCTTTGACCCTCACCCAGAGGTCCTCCCACCTCCCTCACCGCTGCGCCCTGTCCAGCCGAGAGCAGATCCCCCTGCTCCCACCCAGGGCTCTGCAGGGCCAGCAGCCGCGGGGGGCTCCAACCTAAAGGATCGCTGCCACCCGTCCCCAAACCAGCAGCGAGGAGCCGGCGTGGAAGATGCCGAACGGACAAGGTGTTGGGTCAAGGAGGCTGTGGCGGAGCGCGGGGAGGAGGAGGAGGAGGAGGAGGAAGGCATTGGCATGCAGAGCACAAGTGCGTGCGTGGCACTCTCCTCTGCCTAATCCGGCGGGTTCAAAGCAGCCGGGTGGTGCCGGGCACAGCTGCGGCGTCTGAGCTCCAACAGGTGACGGCTCAGCTGTCCCCCTCCCCAAGGGGCTGTTAAATCTGGAGGGGAGGAAAGGGGGAGGAGGCTGGCGTGGGGGCCAGCGGGTCCCCACCGCTTCGGCCGGCTCCGTCCTGCCCTTGGGAAACTGCCCGCATCTCCTCGGTGGCTGCGTCCATCTTCGTACGGCTCCCTCCCCTCCGTGCCCAGCGGGACGGCACATCGCGGTGGGATGGGGGACGGCTGCTGGGAGGTATTAGTTGTGCAAAATCCTCCTAAAAAGTGCTCTGGCTTGCTGGGAAAGGTGGGACCGACCTGTTCTGTGTGGTGCTGGTGGTGTGGAGTCGGCGCTGAGACCCCGCATGCAGCGCCCGGTCCCCCTCCAGCACCCGGTCCGCTGCCGATGCAGCCGGGGACGGGACGGAGGAGCAGGGAGAGCAGCCCGGGGACACGGGTCAGGGGCAGCCCTTCTCACCCCCAGCCCTGGGCAAATTCCCCTGGTAAGGGCTACGCTGCAGGAGGCGTCGAACGGCCCCTCTCTGGGAAATATTTTATCCCATCACTTTTGTAAAACCCGTTCGCAAACAGCATCCTTTAGCGTGACTGCCCCCGGTCCCAGTGCATCCAGCAGCAGGACCAGGAGAGGCCTTTTGGGCAAATCCAGCCGAGCCTCTCCGTGTCCAGTGAAGCCAGAGGGATTTTTATTTCTGTTTCCAACTGTCTGGTTCCTCCCCAGAGGCTGCACCAGCAGAAGAGACCATCTGCCACCAGCCAGGTCAAAACGCAGCGATGGGCAGGGGAGCGTGGCAGAAACACTTGCGCTTGCTCAGGGCATCCTGGCCAAAATCCACATCCATAGCAGCCGGCGGTCACCGCCGGGCTTGGGCTGGGACAGTGGCGCAGGCAGAGAGGGTCACATCCATACTTGGCCTCACGAGAACTCCAGCATCCCGCAGCGATCCCATCCCCACCATGAAGAGACGCCCAAATTTCCCTCATTTGTATACGGAAATAACAAAGCGTGACCTGGAATATTTCCCCACCAGCTGCAGCTAGGCACGACTGGTCAGATAAACGGCTCGCTCGTGTCCCGCACCCAAGAAATATCGATTAAAATACTAGAAAGTACCCGAACATCGATTTCCCATGGGCGACCGTGCAGGTGCGGGGGGCAGGTCCGTGCACCCCCCCATCCCGCAGAGCCGCCGGCATCACCAACGACCCGCTTGAGTCCTCATTAAGTCACTCGAGCCGCCATCGTCTGAGCAGCACCATTATTCATGCAGGCTCCAGACCCCGTTCCCCACTGTTAATTTCTACTTATCTGCATATTTTATTGAAAATTAAAATCCTTTTGCATTTTTCCCAGGGCTCGGTTGTGAACGATCTTTTCTCGCAGCCCTACTTGACTCCAATTAGTTGGGATAACAAAGCTGCCGCTGTTGGAGGATTATTGACAAATGCTCAACGAAAAAAATGGCAAGAGAATAGTCTATTAAAATGACAGCTTTTTAAGCCTGGAAACAAAACCGCCTGGCAATTAATAGTGCTGGGCAGGCATGGAAAATACCAATCCTTAGTTTTTTTGATGGCATTTCAATCGATTAGCCTGCTCGAGCCACTACTTTGTGTCTTGCTTCTCTTCGTTAACTGACGGGTCACCATCAGTATCCCTCGCCGAGCGCAACGGGAGCATCCATTCCCCCTCAGGGACCACAGGGACATCGGCACCAGCCACGGCTCCGCGACAGGAGCCCAGGGAAGCCGGGAGCATGGAAATACATCCCGTAAAGGAGCGGCAGCCCCTGCCCTGCCTGCCCAAGGGGACGCTGCCCGTTTCCCAGGCCTCGTGCTCGCGCTGAGCTGCCCGTAGATACAGTTCCCATGGGCGCCCGTCGGCGCCGGCGCTGGGCTCCTGCCCCTAAAAACCTGCTCGATGCAGCTGCAACTGTGGCACAAAAGGACTGAGAAGCATTGAGAGCAGCACAACTCATTCACTGATAACTCGTTAATGGCGTTTCATATTTTTTTTTCCCTGGCATTTTTTTTTTTTTTTAAGAAAAAGAATAGGGGGGTAAAAATGAAGCATACTTGATAAAGGGCAGTAAGTGTTATCCCTAAAAAAAACCACCCCAAAAATAAAAACCTCACAGAGCTTTTTTTCTTTCATAGGTGGCTCGGACAGCTGCCTCTTTAAATATTAATCAGGGGCTCATTGATATGCAAATATGGTAAGAGGGAATAATGCTCCTGCAGCTGCGCAGCCCCCAGCAGCCCCGGCTGAGTGTTGGCCTCCTCTCCACCATGAATGGAAATATCTGAGGACACAGGTGCAGGGAGCCGACCGCGAGCAAGATCCTGCTTAATAAGGTAATTTGTGAGCGATGCTCTATAGAGACGAACCGGAGCAATCTTTTACCACTTGACAGTATCTGACCACTAAACAAGGTGTTAATCTTATAATTGTGGTGTTGACTGTTCCCTAGCACAGCGTTCCTGGCCTTTTGCCCTGACACTTGGCCAGTTAAAATCAACTTAACTGACAGGTCGGACGCGCGCCAACCGATTGGCGATAAATTATTTATTGTTCTATTTCCAGAATAACAAGTAAACAGGAAAGACAGGGCATCCCACAGAGAGAAAAACCAGTTTGCATACGCATCGTTGGACCGAGTCACGTTGCTCCGTGTGGCCGCCCCAGTCCCCCGTCCCCCCCAGGGCCATGCCGAGTGGCCGCGCTCCCCGGCTCTCACTTCTTTCTGCCGGGATGGTGACCACATCCCATCTTGCAGGAGCAAAGCCATCTCCGTCGACAGGTCCGGTGGTGGCATCCGTGTCCAGGGACCTGCAGGTGGGGCTTTGGGGTGGTCACCCCCTGTTCCTCATGCAGCTCCTGATACCCACTCTCCTCTTTGGTGAACTGGGGGCCAAGAAGAGAGACCAGAGGCAACGTCAGAGCCTGCCGTGGACATCACTGTTGGGTGTCTGCTGGCTCCCGCTGCTAGACCGAGCAATGACCGGGGAGGTGGACCAGGTCAGGGGTGGGAAACGTGAGCTCCCCAGCCTGGGGACCTCAGCCCATCGCTGTGTCCTTGCTCTGAGGCCACCCATGCTGCTGCGGTGCCCATGGTGGGGACCTTCAGCTGCTGCAGGAGAGACAACTGGGAAAGGGAGTCAGAGCCTTCAGCAGCATTTCATGTAACCAGAGCCAGTGGAGTTGGACACCCATAAGTACCCGTAGGGCTCAACTCACGCATTTTGCTCTCCCCTGTCATTTGCTGTTAGCGTAGGTGGGTCTACAGACCTGGGAAAGATGGTAAGGAAGAGCCTCCATGAGCACACCAAGGAAGGCACCCTCCGTCACCACCCAACATAACCCAGCGTGCCGCACTGCTGGTTTAAATGCTCATACCCCCTTGCCATGCTTCTTGGGAAGGGATGCCCTTGCTGCCTCCCGCTCCCACCTCTCGGGGCAGAGCTGGCCCCGGGGCACGGCTCATTCCTCGTGCTAACAGGCAGGACCAGCTCGATGGATTCACGCTGGGGCCTCTCCATCCCACACGGGACCCAACGGACGCATCCTGCCCTTCTATAACAGCAAGAGGAAACAAGCTCCGAGGCTGCAGCTACAATACCCGCTGTCGCAGAGTATTTTTAAGATTTGCCTCCTGCGGTTGCCGTCTTCCTTTTCCCTGCCAAGCTTCCTCGCCCGGGCTCCTGGTGATGAATGACCTCGGCCGGGTACCACCGGTACCAGGCGTACGCAGCTGCGAGGCTTTTTTCCCCGGCGGGTGCTGCAGATGGCTGCTCCGCCGGCGAGCCCACAGCTGCACGCTCCCTGCTCGCCCCTCCGCAGCCGGCGTGCGCCCGCGCCACAAAGGGACAGAAAACGCAATTAATTAGAGAAAAAAAAGAGCGAGCGGGAAGGGATGCTGGGATGTCGCAAGGAGTCGACCAAAGCCACCCATGGCTCGCCCTGTGACCGGCACGTCCGGCCTCGCCGCGGCTGGCTCTGGATTTGGCTTTGGCACGTCTCCGGTACCGGGCGAGCGCTCAGATCGGCAGAGGGGTCTCGGGGCAAGGGTTGTCCGCACGGTGTGGTCATTCCCAAAGGAGCTGAAGGCCTTCCTGGAGACAGGCAGAAGCACAGCTTCTCATCCTTGTCTTCTGACTCAAATTCCGACTTTTCCGCTGGTGGTTCTTGGCCTCCGGGTCCCACTCAAGGGGCAAAGCTCAGCTCCTGCTGCGCTCCCTTGCAGGCAGGGCTGGATGTGGCTGCTACAACCTTTGTACATACGTGGGTGCTACAACTGCCGTAGGTACAGGCAGCATCTCCCCTCCGTCTGGGGACAGACGAGATCATCTCAAAGACTGAAATCATATAAATTCAGTCACCTTTGAATTTGTTTAAAGTTTTGCAAAACCTTCTTAGCCTGTATAAAAGTTACTTTATTCCAGGAGATAAGAACAATTCTACCTAGCCTTATAGATTGGCCTTTTGT
Source organism: Haliaeetus albicilla (assembly GCF_947461875.1). Classification (NCBI taxonomy): domain Eukaryota; kingdom Metazoa; phylum Chordata; class Aves; order Accipitriformes; family Accipitridae; genus Haliaeetus; species Haliaeetus albicilla. Next base: position 24,335,952 of record NC_091504.1, on the reverse strand, counting down.
TTCCAAAGTATACTTATCTGCCTTAGTATCTCAGCAATTGCATTATTATTGATTATTAATCATTAATGAAAAATTACTACTACTAATTATTGTTATTTTATATACAAGGGATTTGCCTCCTTCAACACTTTATTGAAAGCAAAACTGGATCTATAACCTGGAGGATGGAGATCCCACTTTCCCACTTAGACCCCTCGTTCCATCACTTCGGGGCAGCAGTCGGCTCTTGAATTCGGCCCAGGAGACAAAGATTAATTTGCCAACTAAATCTGTCAGCCCTGGGGCAGCACCCAGGGTTGCTCATGCCATAGTGGCAGGGTCAAGACCCCCAGAGCAAGACCCATCTTGCCTTACAGGGGCTGCCCACCCTGCAGATACAACACCCATCCCTCCTGTTTGTTGCCGCTTTCTTAAAAGCACAAAACCTTTGCAGGGCTACGCTGGGGTCCTCAGCTGAAATAATCCCAAAAGGGCCAAACCCCATGAAGCCGGAGCTGCTCTGGAAGGACGGAGTTTATGCCAAGGGACTGCCGGGCCAGAGAAGGATGCGGCTGTGCCGACACCAACCGCTCCTCTGGCTGTGCCGGGACCATGCGCCGGCGCAGCAGGCAGCTGCTGCAAAGGTATCTTTTTACCCTGAACCTTGTTAATGAACAAAAGCTTAGGAGAGTGTGGGCGGCTGGGCTAGACGGAGAATAAACAGGGGATTAGCGGTGCATAGCCCCCAAGCGAGGATCGGGCTCGTTTTTTCCCCTCGCACTTGAAACCCAACTCCTCGCTGCGGCAGCGGCCGGTCCCGCACCAGCCGGGAGTGTTTCTTCCCCTCCCGATGCTGCAGCCGTCCATCGCTCGCTGGGCAAAATCAGCTTTTGCAAGAGTTTTTATGCTGGCTGGGCAGCTAACCCTTGGGCTTCTGGTTTTTGTTCTGGGTTTTTTTGTGCACGTGGAAAAACAGAGGCCAGGCGATGCCTCAGCTGAGGTGCATCTCTGCCCAGCCTGCCTGCATCACCTCCCGCTCGAGCAGGGAGAAAACTCCGGCCATGCTGGGAGAAACTCTCTAATGTTCCTCAAACAAACCCACACAATCTGCCTGCCGCCACAGCATGGCCTGGTGCTATACGACCTGTGAAAAGGGGAAAAAAACCCCAAACCCACAGGGAAAAACAAATTGCCCGTCTCACCCACCCACGCACGTACACGGGGAGCTGCAAGGTGAGGGCACAGAGCAATAAACAGCTCGTTCCCAGCCCGGCCGGCACGGGCTGAGAAGCGCTGCCAGCCTGGTGGCGATGGACATTGTGCGTGTGCTTTATAGGCACGCCATAAAAATAATGCTTTGTGAAGGATATATAAGCATCCAGGCCAGGCAGGGCCAGGCAGCTGGGAGCTTGGCTGGAAGAAGCGCAGGCAGCGGGACCCGGCCAGGCGAATTGGCATGACGTGCTCCGGCAAAGGGGACGCTGGTGGCTGCTGTCCCTGTGGCATGATGTCCTCGTGCCACCTCCAAAGTAAGCCTGGGCCCAGAGCGCCTGCAGGATGCCTCGCTTTTTGCTTTTTTTTGCTTGTAAATCTCTCCCTTTTAAGCAGGAAAGGGAACGAGTGCGTGGGCAGAGCAGCCCTTCCCGGGGAGCTGCTCCATCTCAGAATGGATGTTTGCTCTGGATGGGAGCAGTGAGCAGCTAGGGCTTCTTGTGGGGTGGCAATGACTTAAAAATCCACTTGAAAGCATCAGGCTTCCCCTTCAGAAACAGCTCCAAACTGAAAAGACTTGAAACGATGCAATCCATGCTTTTTTCCCCTTGTAAAACCAAACATTTCATCTTAACACAAGGGGGAAAAAAAAAGCCATTATTCATTTGAACTTTCCTCCCTGGAAAACGATCTGGCAAATGCCCCGTTCTGCAGAAACACCCAAGCAAACCCAGCGTGACCCATCCTGCTGCTCATCCCCCGGCTCGCCCGCAGGGTTTCTGGAGCTGCCGCATCCCCGGGGCAGCCACGCAGGCAGGGGACGGGCAGCACTGCAATGCCGGGTGGGATGCTCAGGTTGCTCCTTCCCGAGGAGCCATTCCCCCGGCGAGTGCTCCCTGTTTTTGGCCCAAAATGAGGTAAGGCTTTGCACTAGACTAACACTTAATAAATGCTCGCATGAATTAGCAGAACATGACATTGTGCAGCCCGGTTCCCAACTGCGAGCTGCCAGCCCAGGCCAGGACCGGTGCTGCAGATGTGTGTTCCTGGAAAATGGAAGGCCATATGGTAAATATTGGAAAAAAAACTCTAGTATATACATCTCTAAATGCTTTTTCAGCTGATCAGATTTTACTTGGTTAATCAAAGTTCATGTGATAAGCAGCAGAGCCCCGGGGATGCAGAATACCCAGGTGCCGGTGTTCGGTCCCATCCCTCTCGCCTCCCCTGAGAGCATCTCTCCTTACCCCGAACATGTGCCCCGGCACGGGTAAGGGTGCTCTGGGCTGAGGCTGCCCCAAATAACTGACCGAGATCTCCTGGCTGATTTTGCAGGGACAAAATGATGCTCCTCAAAGTAAGGATCAAAAAATACCCATTCAGCCCCAAAGCGCGGCATGCCTCCGTGTTCGTCAGCCGAACACTAGAATTTCCTCCTCTATAAAGCTGGAAAAGTATCCAGTCCAGGTCGCTCCATGCTCTATAACGAGCAATTATTCCTTTCAAAAGTGAAATGAAATAAGAACCATTCCCATAATCACCTACTGGATTTTATCAGCATGTTTGGGTTACGCTTTTGCCCCTTTGGCTAATACCTAATTGATTCTTTAATCTCTACAACTTTTTTATTGACTGATACAAGAGCTATTTAGCCCATCAGCAGCAGGAAAGCAGCCTGCAAACCCTCCGAGACCCACGACACGGTGCTAGGATGACCTCATCTGAAGCCAACACTTTATTTGATAATCTATCACTTATTTATTATTCTAACTAACTGCTTGCAGGTGGTGTGATTTTAGTGTAATTGTCCCAGCAACAGGCGCACACAGGGAAAAGCTCAGCAATGTGCAATCTTATCCGGAGCTGCTACCGCGGAGGAAGTAGGCTCCCAGCCTGTGCTGGGGGAAATGGCGGAAAACCCAGCATTTTCGTGACATGAAGGGCATGGCAAAATCCCACTGACTACAGAAAATTGAAGGCAGGGGCTCATCCTGACTGCCAGCTCGCTGGGGGAAGAAGGAGGCAGAGCAGGATGGAAAACCCTGATGCCATCGGGGGGACCCGCACGGTGTCCAGCATCATGGCTGGGGCACAACTCGCACAGGGACGATTCAGCACCACAGCTCAGCTTCTTCCTCCCCACCTGCCTGTGTGCAAAACCTGAGCAAACAGAGGATTTTAGGCAGTGACAAGGTACCAGGAGATGGATGTTCCTGCAGAGCCTTGCACCGGGCTGGTGTGGTCCTGGTCCCCCAACGGGTCAGTGCTGGGATCACCTACCGGAGCAGCACGGATGGCACGTGGACTCCAGAAAGTTCAGACTGGCACATCCAATGTAAAATCCTGCATAAATGAAGAGCACGGGTTTGGGGTTTACTTCTGGATATCTCTGTATTGTTTTTTTCCTACCACAGCCCTGGGACGGGTCCTTGGCTCTTTGCCATCCCTCCTGCAGCAAGGGAGCGAGGTGGGATGGATGCCCCGGGCAGATGCCTTCAGCTCAGCGCCAGGAAGCCTGAAGCTATCCCGTGTCACAAAGCTGCCACTCCTACCCAAAAGAAAGACCTGACGAGGATGTCCTCGCCACCACAAAACATGGGGTTAGCTGCCTTCCCAGCCCTGGGGGGGGCAGCTCCCACCAGACCCCCCTGCCAGGCTGCGCTGCTCCCCAAACTGGAAGTCGGGAGGCGGCAGCAGATAGAAACCAGCCCGTGAATTGACAGCGCGACTCCGAGCCATCCAGCAAGGGGCTTTTAAGATCAATTAGTCCTGCATTAGTCTCCCAGACTTTTGAGCTAGAAATCCTCCCAGGATTCAAGCCACTTAAAGCGTTTTCCCAGTGAGGGAAGGGTTTGAGGATGAGGAGGCGAGTACCAGGAAGCATCGCTGGGAGCAGAGGAGGTGCCTTTCTGCATTATCTGCCCCTTCGTCGTCTGCCCAAGCTCTTTCAACCAAGCCAACGGCCCCAGCAAAAGAGAAAAATGGTATTTTGAGTGGCAAGACCCCATTGCAGCTTCAGTTTTAACCCTGGCTGGGATAAAAAAAAAAAGCAGGGGGTTGGGAGAATCATTTTTTCATTAAAATAAAAATCGATCCATAATGAAAATAGACTTCTAATGGGAAAAGTTTAGTGCAAATGGAAGCTTTTAAAGATTCTTTTGACTGACAATAACCTGAAGACCCTCCAGGAACTCCAGCCCAGAATAATCAGATTAAATGAAAACTAATATACGATCCTGAAATTCATCCCTGCTGGTCTAAACTTATAGCAGCTGGGTAATTTAGCCTACAGGTTTCTGCCTCATGCCCAGCAGTTCACACTGAATTGTTTAGCCAGACTTAATCTACCGGGAAGGAAAAAAGCTCTTTCCTTTAATATGTGTTAAAGTAAAGCCAGCTTCTAAAAGCAGCTGGGAGCAGGGAAGGTATACGAATACACTTATTTTCTACGGGAACTCCCAGACCGAAGGTTGGCTACTTGAAAACAAATAACTACCATTTATAAATGGTTCAGGAATAAGGAAATTTCTGGGTTGGTGCATTGTAGCTGCTAGTATGGGTAATGCCAGCACTGCCTCGTGAGCCCCGCACAAGGACCTCGCACAGGCTCAAGCTCACGTTCTCCGGCAGCTCCTCACCGCTGACCCCGCTGCAGGGGCCGCATTCCCAAAACACGCATCAAATCCACGCTTTTAGCCAGAGAAAGGTTTGAAAAAGCGACCTGGGTGGATCTCAAAAAAATCAAATGGAAGGAATGACTTTTCTCCCCAAACCTTAGGGTTTTTACACCAACCCTAGAGGGTTTTTTTTTTAAAGGAAGGCTGTCAGTTCGAGGGGGTTTGGCGAGGGGCAGAGGTCCTCCCAGGGCCCAGTGACCAGCGTGGTGATGATGGAGTGGGGAACTTCTCTGTGTTCTGCAGCAGAAATAAACCCCGACGGGAAAACAGAACTTCCAAACAGAAATCCACCATTAAAGATTTTCCAGCTGAATCTTAAATTCCTGTGGGAGAGTAAACATGTTGCACATTAACACACAGCACAGGTTTCCATCTCACCACCAGCAGACAGCTCTCCTGGAGGGCTTGGAGACAGGTAGATGATACATAAAACCTTGAAAGCCCTTGCAACTTTATATTCAATGAAGTTTGAGCCAAAGCCTTACATGGTGGGCAGGATAATAAAACAACCAAAGAAGCCAGCCCCTCTGGGGACCCTGGACGGTCTGATCCAGCCTCCCACACCACCCTCCTCTTGACATGGGCATCGGCACTTCCAGCTCACTCCAAAAGCCACGCTGCTGGGTATTCCCAAATTATACAAGCACAGATCGATTTAGCCATTGCCTCTGTGCAAGAGATGAGCTGAAATCCATCTGCCCGTATATATTCGCTTTGTGTTCCCCAGCAGCAACAACAGGAATAGACATTTATATGGGGTATTAAAAAAAGAAGCCCGGGGAGGCTTCCTTTTTCGGGGGAAGAGCAGCCCAGATGAGCTTGGCCAAGGCTGCAGGATCCGACCCTGCCGCAGCCAGCGGCCAACGTGCGGAAATACAAACCCAGCTGTGCTTGCTAGGGGGTCTCATGCTTTCAAAACGCTGTAATCTCGGCTAAAAGGAAAAAAAGTCAGACCTCCCACTGGCTGGCATCACTGGGCTGGTACCCGCCGCAATATAAAACAAAGCTGAAGGGGACAACCTGTCCTGAGGGACCATCCCTGGGAACTCACAGCAACTCCTGGGTGCGTTGGGACGTGGGGTTTGGATGTGCGGGAAACGGAACCCGTTGTGTTTGGTCATCCACGAAGGGAAACTCAGCTGCCAGCAGGGCAGGACCCAGGGTGCAAGGGGCAGTGCTGGCAGGTCCAGGGTGGTCCCCCAGCCGGCATGTCCCCACCACGTGCAGGGACAGGAGCTCGACCTTCAGTGCAGGTTAAACACGAGCATCCTCGAGCCTGTGATTCCTCTCCCCGGGAGGATACGTAGGGTCTCCTCCAGCCTTTCCTCTCCAGGATGAAAACGCTCCCCCCCCGACCCAGCAGGGACCCTCCGAAACCCACGGAGGAAACTCTGGGTACACCAGTCACCCGACCACATCCATCTTCATGGACAAACAGCCCCAGGGCTGGGACAAGCCAGCGGGCAGGGAGCAGGGAGCACTTTCCCACGCAGGAGGAGTGGGGGAGGAAAGCTGTCGATTAATTTGCGCGCACACGGGATCCTCCCCCGGGTATTTCCTCCCCACCCGTGATTTTGCGGGGGATGCACTGGAGGAGAGGCGAGCCGGCTGCTGCCCTGGGCACCCAGCAGAGCCACCCACGGCCACGCACTGGGACAGGGGAGCACACCTTTCGGAAGACACATTCGTAATAGCCCAAGGGTCAATAACTTTCATCTAGGAAAAGCAAATAAAAAATAAAGCTGCTTATTTTTGGTCGGACAACGTCCCCTGAGATGCCCCCGGCTGCGGTGGGAGGCACTAGTGGCTCTGGGACCTAGCTGGACCTCATGGAGAAGCAGTAGGAAGGAGCAGGATTAGATCAGGCTCTGGATCAGGGAATGAGCTGGGAAAACACAACCAAGATAAGAGAGTTGTCACCGGGGGCTGGGGGGTGGGTTCAGCCAATTGTTGATTTGACTGACAGACTCAAACCCTGCACCTGAGAGCCAGCGGAGTTTACGTTGGGACCCTAATCCTCTCTGCTGGGTGCTTGGTGGGTGTCCCCATCCCCTCTTCAAAGAGATCTGAGGAAGAGGAGCTTGGCAGGAGCAGACCTCAGACAGTTATCTTTCAAATGGATTTACAGTGCACTGACTTGGGAATGCCACAAAGTTTTACTTCCACTGCATAGCTCAGGGGGAAAAAAAAAACCCAACCTCTCCCAGAAAACCTCTAGTCAACAGATAACACAATGTGGTTCCGATTTCCTCACCCCCTCTAAATAATTGTTTCTTTTCTTTTTTAAAATTTTGTCCCAGGGAAACGTTTCTAATTTAATCCCCTGCATGCACCTTCCTCACTGCCTTTGAATGTGTATTATCTTCCAGCCAGTGCTCCGGAGCGGAGCGAGAATTTTTGTTCTTAAAAAAAAAAAAGAGAAAAGAAAAAAAAAAAGCTTAACAAGCACAATGCGCAGCAAACAGGAATGGAAATGCCGGTCTGGGTTCCATTATCCCTGACCCAGAGGTTGGAAACCAAAAGAAATTAATTAAATTGGGGAGGGGGGAGGCCAGCACCATTTGCTGCTGGTGACCAGCCCACGAGGGATGCCTGGGGGACATCCGTCACCCATCATCCATCACCCACGCTGGGGGGGGGTCACCGTCACCCTCCCTCCCATGCTGTTACCGAAGCCGCCGGCTCCCCGGCACCCACGGAGACGCACGGGGCTGCCCGCCTGTGCCAGCTTGTTCACATTAAAAACCGAAGGACGGATGGGGACGGGCAGCAGTCAGCGCGGCTGGGGGGGGTCAAAGTCACTCTTAACAGCAACTTAAAATCCCCTGGTTTCGCGTGGAGGATCCCAAGGCAGGGACACCCGTCGGAGGATGGGTGCAGCCACGGAGGTGGGATCCTAAATGGGTTTTTGCTGCGGCAAAGCCCCTGCCCGGGAGCGGGGTCGGCCCCGAGGAGGCAGGGATGGTGCTGGTGGCAGGGGACAGCGGGATACGGGCTCTGCGGCGTGACCGTGGTTGTCCTGGGAAGGTGAAAAGTGCCTTTTCATGGGAAGCTCCATAATCCCGTCAAGCCAGAGAGCACACGGATGGCGTGTGCTGCTCTTGGCCAACTCACCTGCCGAAAAAATCGCGCCCAAGGTCCCACGAGAGGCGAGACGGGGCCATGGGACGGGGTCCGGCCTTGCTCTGCGCATCCCACTCCAGGGCTCAATTTCAGCCGCAGGAGAGAATTAAAAAAAAAAATAAAATGCTTGAAATAACATCTGGCAATGAGGTAAGCGCAGGCAGCGCCCGAGCTCACATAGATGGGAGATGCTCAGCGTGAAGCCGTGCCGTTATCTCCCACGTCCGTGGTGACACGAACCCCCACCCGTGAACTACGCCGAATATTGACGGACACAGCCCGGCCTCCGTCGTCCCCAGCCCCGCAGCGGGTCGGCCGAGCCAGGAGGGATGGTAACGGGAGCGAGATGCAGGATCGCGGCATTTGCCCTCATCCCTCTGCATGGTAATCGGAACAAAATGTTCTTCCATTGTTCGCAGAAGAGCATTGGTTTCCAACTATGGCAAGTATTTAGGAAAACACAATTGAGTCATAAATGTTATTTACAATTTGGAGCGCTCTATACATTGCTCCAAGCCCCGCCAATTAAACTATTCGTCTTGGTTCGAAAAAGACCGGGTAACATATAGGACTTTCCCAGTCCCTGGCCAAGAACGTTAATGTCTTGCAGAAGCGCGGCAGCTCCGAGCGATGGGCTCTGCACCTCCGCTGCCGTCACGGCTTTCCCAGGTGCCAACTCCCAGCCATCGTTCCCTGCCTGCTGGCTCATCCCTGGCAAAGCCGGGCACCTCCTGGGATCCCGCAGAACCTTGGGAGTCTCCCAGCTCCCAGGCAGGAGGGTCCTCTTGCTCCCTCCAGCCATCCCGAGCTGGATCTGCCAGGGATGGAGCAGCCGGGCAGGAAAAGTAACCACAAACCAAGAGGGAGCCCTGTCCAAATGCGCTCTCGAATCCACCGGAGAAGGGAAGGGAGAGCTGTGTTCTCGCAGCCCCGGTGATCAGAGGCTTGGACAGGACACCAGGCGCTCTCTCAAATGCAAACAAGTGCTGTGACACCCAGGACTCACCTTATTTATTGCCCGTCACCTCGGCCCCGTGGGAGCTGGAGCATCCCCGGTGAGTGGCACCCGGGGCTGGGCTGCCCTCCCGGGGCTGCTGCTGTTTTCCCTTTTTAACACTTTTGGAAAAAACCAAAAAATGACTGAAGCTCCCGCTGGTTATTCAAGAGCTGTTTGCTTTAATCCCTTTCCAGAAATCCATTCTCAGTGGTGCCCATTCGGTACATGTGGTCAGAAAGGGGGAAAAAAGATGTAAAATGGCATTTCTGCGCCCGCATCCACAGCCCGTGCCAGCTTTAACCTGCTGGTTTGCTTTTCCCAGTTTGGACCCATTTTTCTTTCAAAACCGCACCTGGCTGCTTTTGCCACATCTTGCTTGGGGACGAGCCCCAGGGACGGGGGCAGAGACATGGCCACCGCTTCTGCCTCCCGCGGTGCCCACCAGTCCCCGCCGGGTTGGTGGTCCCCGGGAGGACGGCTCTGCCCCGAGCACCGAGCCCGGCACACAGCAACGCTTTTCCCTTCGCTTTGCGGCTTGGGCTCAATTCGCTCTGGAAAAGTGAAAGCCTTATTGTAAGCTTTTCTGGCCACTGGAATTCCTCCCCGGGAGGCCAAGGTGAACGTCACTGCAAAAAGCCAGGGGGAAAAGCCCGGCAAGACCCTTTCTGCTCTTCTCCCCCGCTTGGGTGCGTGGCCACGCAGCCGGCGGCACTGGACCGTGCCCGTGGGATGCTCGGCTTCTCCCGAACACCGGCCGGTCAGACATCTCCAGCACCAAACTCCGCCAGCTCCCCAAACAGGCGGATTTCAGCCCCCGGGGCTGCTGACAAAAAAGCACCAGTTATAAAAATCCCAGGTTAAGCAAACAGGAAGGCTCAGCCCAGCGCGTCTGCGCTGCCAGGCCTTAAAACAAGACCTGTTTAAACGCGGTGGGGCTGGCGGCAGACTTGTTGACTCCGGCCGCTTTTCCAACCCGGCCGCTGCCGCCCGGGCGACCCATGAGCATCGGCAGCGATGGGACGTGGGACGGAGCGGCCGCACAGGGCTGCGCTTGTCCTCGGGGCTGAGTCACAGAGCCCACACGGCAGCTCCAGCAAGGAGCTATTTCGGGTTTCACAGTAAACCTGCGGCTTTCTGCAGGCAAGCCTGATACAACGGGGTTTTATGCGTTACACAGGTTGCTTTGATCTTCCCCCCCCCCCCCCCCCCCCCCGCAAGAAGAAACGTGTGCAGCAGAATGTGCTAACAAGCAATCGATTATTATAAACTACCCCGGCCAGTTGCTGGCTGTTTCAGACGCCGTCCATGTTCTTGCTCTCGCTTCCCTCCCATCACTGTGATTTGGGCTCACTGAGCAAAACCCACGTGGTGGGACAATTTGGGGTGATTTTAAACACAGACCGAATGAGGGGAGACTCCAAAGCAAACAGAGGGGACAAGAGAAATTCCGAGTGAGGTCCCAGGGTGTTTTGCCCAGCCTGGGGGCACTGCCCAGCCCTGGCTTGCCATGCTGCCCTGGGGATGAACTGCAGGACAGCCGGATCGTGCCCGGCGGGCAGGACACATAGCTCAGCCCAGTCATTAACCTGCGGTGAGAAGGTGACGACCGGGCCCTTCTCAGGGCAACAGCAAGGGCAGTGTGGGGACAGCTGTGTTGGGAATAAAGCAGTTTTGATGGCTTAGTGCTGGCGGCACACATGGGGATGGGATGGGTTAGGATGGGTTGGGATGGGATGGGATGGAGGAGCGGTGCTCCGTGCCTGGCCAGCATCACCTCCGCATGAGCCGGCTGCAGAGCAGGACCTGGCTGCTCTGCCCGATGCCGGACCCCAGGGAATCTGTGAGCCTCAGGGGCCGCTGGCTGAGGCAGGAGACCACCCCGAAATCTTCCCTTGTGCCTCTGCAGCCATCACACAATGCAACGGGTCGGGGAAAGCAACACCAACACCTACCCAAAACTACTCGCAGTATTTGTTCACCTTTTTCCCAAATTCTAGAGCTGACAATTTCTGAATGGAGCAGCCTGGCAAAAGAAATCAATCATCAGGCGAGGCCGTGGTGAGAAGGATGAACAGAAAGAAACAGAAAGATGAGAAAAACCAGACCACAACAGCAGGTGGACAGGTTGGCTGGGAACCTTCTGTAAAATATGTGTAAACAAGGATACGGATAAAAAATACAGACAGAGCCAAGACATGTGGTTTGTAAGGGAGCTGACTGCTCTCCCTCTTCCCCAGCCGGTCCCTCTTGACCTTGCTCATCCTCCTCCATCAGTCCCGCACGGGGTACGGCCAATTCCTGTCTTCGTAAAACTTCTTCAGGCCCTGGAGGTTGACGGGGGGGAAGTAAGGGCCGATCCTCTTCCGAATCCACCACCTCCCCTCGCTGGCATGCTTTCCCCCAGGTCGGCTGAATTTGTACTTGAAGTGTTCCCCTCGGATCCACCTGCAGAGAAACAAAGCACAGCCTGCTCAGGAGGGGCTGGTACCACTGCTGGGCAGAGGCAGAAAGGTGTCGGACCCTATTTACAGTCCCCTGGGAGTGGGATTTTTGAGCCTTTCCGTAGCTGGATGGAGAAATCAGCTCAAGGTTGCTCAGCCTGGCTAGCTCCCACATCCCAGTGCTCCATCCATCCCTGGGGCGCCCGCAGCCGGAGGCAGCGATGCAGCCGACCCTGCTGGAGTGAAGCATCGGGGAGCTCCCAGGCTCCTCTTGATGCAATTTCGGAACGATACACAAGGCAGAGAAGCTTTAATACCCCCGCCCTGTGTGCTCCCCACCGCCGCCGCGCGCTCCACACACCTGTCTACAACCAAGTTTGAAAGAATAGTAATAAAAGCAGGAATTTTTTCTTTTTTTCCTTTTCTAGAGCAACTATGGAGTATTTCTGCCTGGGAGATTTTTAGGTACAGAGCCTGACTCCCGCCCCAGCTCCCCCAGCATCCCTCTGCCCCAGCCAGCCGCTGCTCCTTCTGCTCCGCAGCTTATTAGTGGGGCTACGAGTGCATCTGTTTTCTGGCCGCCCTGGGAGTTGACAGAAAAGGAGATTTTAAAACAGTGCAGAAAGAAGCATTCATCAGTGTCACGAAACACATTCGGAGGCTAACCATGCCGCTCAGTTCGGGAGGTTTGGTCCCGCTTGATGTAGGGCATGCTGACAAGAGAAGGAGTAACACCCTGGTCCTCCAGCGTTGTGGTCCCTGTTTGCAGAGTGCATCGCCGCATTTGCTGGATAAGTTCATAAAATAACCCACAATATAAAAATGTCAAAGTCATGTCAATGCTCATTTAAACCTGCTTTGCTTCACTACTAAAATACAAACCCTGCTACTGAGCAGGGCACCACGCTCCTGCAGCTGCTCGCTCCCAGGGCTGCACCTCGGGCAGCCGTTAAGTTCCTTCCTACTGCTAAAATAATTAGGGACGACTCCTATATATTTGCCATTAGCACCCACCTTTGTAACACCGGCACTCCGACGGGAAGCAGGGGAGATTGCAGATGACGGATGAAGCTGCACCCAGTTAAAAGGTCTACTGCAATCACATCTCGACATCTCAATTTAAATCTTGCTGGGTACCCAGATGAGCAATACAGAAACGATGCTCCCAACAAAACACGTTAACGCGGAGCTGTTCATCACGCCCATCGCTCGCTGCTGACTTGCAGCAACCGGCATTATCATCATCTGTTTTCTGCTTGTTTCCTGGCTGGAATGAAAACATGACAAGCATCTCCATGTTTCCCCCTCCGCTGAGGATGAAGAGGGGATCCAAGGAAGCCCAGAGTAATGCATTCGAAGCTGCACTGGGACAGCTCTAATTTAAACAAGGGGTAAGGGCTGGGTGCCAAGGGAAGCGTGGGGACGGAGGTGTCCCCCGATGCCGTACCGCTCCGCAGCAGAGCATCCCGGGCCGCCCCGGCACCCCACCTCGCTGCCCGCTGACGGGGGGGGCTGCAGGGAGGTACCAGCCCTCAAATACGGGAAAGTCAATGGGCAGAGGAGGGGGCAATGCCCCAGCCCTGGCTGGGGGCTCGGGGTGCACAAACCTGCTTCTTATCACCATAAATGCTGCCCTGCAGCTGCTGGTTTTGTTACAGTTGGGGCCATTTCTACACCCTCTCTCCCCGCCTCTTTTCTGAGGCTGGTAAAAGTCAAACGGGGGCTGAAGTGTTGTTACTCCCACAGTGTTTACTTCGCAGGAGCACAAAATTTCCTGTTAATAATTAGAGCGTTACTGAATGGCAATGTTCCTGCGGGTCCAGGTAGCCTGCAGGCTCCTGTCCGGGATGGTTAGAGATTTCCAAGCTGTGTTCCTTGACTGCTTACTTGAATTCAAAAAACATATCCCAAAAAAGCTTCAGTGGCTGATTGTATGTCAATCTCTCTGCTGCTCGAAGCCTCCCTCTGCCTGCCGTACCGGGGCTTTTGGGGTTTTTCTTCACTAAGTGATTGCAGAGCATCTACCAAGCTGGACCTGTCTCCATGTGCACCCACAATATGGGTATAACGGGGTGCCCCACGCTGAAGGAGCTATCTGCAAACCCCATCTGGTAAAGTTCCCATTTTCTAGAAGGGGATGCAGAGTGCAGAGAGAGCTCTTATCTGAGCTCCCAGGGCAGACCTAGGAGACCTCAGGAGATGCCAGGTCTCTGCTCACACACAGAAGCGCCTTCTCCCCAACCTCAAAGACTGTCCTATAACCCCTCTGGAATGAAAATTTCCTTGTCCCTTTCGAATGGGCTTGCCTGCCCAGATTAAATAATATCTATCATCTGATTTGGTATGATTTTTCCCATATGTTCTCTGTCTATTAAAATGTTTGCTATCAAAGGGATCGGCATGTAAAACTAGAACCGTGTGAGCATTAAAGCAACCACATGCAATTGAAGATGCATTTTTGTGGCATAAAGTTTGCCTTTCTATCTGACTATGTTTCAGGCTCTTCTGTTCAGACCCTAAATCAATCTGAAGAATCCCCCCCAAGCCCCCCGACCTCTAAATTGAGCCACCTTCTCATCCCAGCCACGGTCACTCTGCTCCCCCCAGCCCGCTCCACCTGAGCCGTGAGCTGGAGTGTTGGGATGCACGGTCCACGTTAGGATAACAAGATCCATGGAGGAGGAACCCACCCAGCTCCGTGGGCTGTGGACTTTGTAAACTCCGCAGAGCTGAGCTCTTCCAGGAGCTGAACCGCTCACCCAGCGGTGAGCTATAAAGCTCCGGCACACCGCAGCCCACGGCTCTTCACTGTCCTGCACCGCCGGCGCTTTCCTGGGATTCAAGACTTGAAGGTTTCCATTCTGGTAAACAGAGGTACCAAAGAGCCTTTACAGGGCTGCAGCAGCCAACGTGTGCTGCAGGACGGAGAAACTGCAGCGGGAATACCTCCGAGCATCAGAATTCCTCTGAGCATCAAAATACGATGGCGGCATCCAGACCCTCTGCCAGCCGTCCTCTCCGTCCTTCCCGGGGTTAGGGGCTGTGGGAGAAACGCGGAAAACCTGGAACCCATGGGAATCTTGCCTTGCAAGGCTCACAGATGTAAAAGCTGCAGAGTTTAATACTCACCAGAGCCCTTCATTTCAGGGCTCATAGAGTTTACAAGCTACCCCTGTATTTATAATCTACCTGGGTGCCTCAGTCCTGAAGTTACAGGATTTGCAAACTCCTCCAGCACTGCCTCGCTGGACCCGCTCCCTCCTCTCGGGATTTGGGGAGCGAATGCGCTCCTGCACTAACAGGGCAGAAGCATTAACACCCCGGAGTCCATCATTTCAGGGCTCACAGAGTTTACAAGCATCACTTGGAGCCCTGGACAGCTTGTAACTCAGGCGAGACGCGCGCATGCGTGGTTGCCTGTAGATTAAGAAGCTGCTACAAGCTACAGATCACCTTATCAGCAGTTGCTTGTGATTTTTGCAACTCTGGGGCTCAGGCAGAGACCTTCTGGCTGGTGGAAGGCATCCACATGATGCAGGAAACCGCCGGCACGCGTGAACCTTGCTGGCTGCTCTGCAGAAATGGGAACATCTTCAAGAAGGTCATGGGGAGGCTATACCTGACTTTGTCTACGTTAAAAGGAGACTAAGACCACAGGTGGTCACCCATACTCGGAGAAGGATGAGCAAGACTCGTCTTTCAGAGGAGACAGTCAGAAATGTCAGGAAGGACAATCCCGGCTGCGAGCAGTTTCCCAGGATTTACTGAGCGAACGCAAGCTGGCAGCTCCTCCTGGCTCCCAGGGAAGCACCGGGCACCAGCTATTGCAGCCGGGCAGGGAAATGCTCCGGAGGAGCATCAGGCTGAACCAGCTGAGCCCAGGTTAGGTCCCTTAGAAGACACATGAGGGCAAAATAATCTCTTGAGGATCCAGGAAACAAGATACGGTCAGATAAAGCAAGTCAGATGTTTCTCCTGCAGGAGATGGAAAACCCTCTCTGCTGTAACAACAGGGACAAGGGACAGAAGGGCCCCTTTGGCAGCTTCTCCCGAACCCCACGGTGGTGCCCGGGAGGTGCTGGCAGAGCCACGGCGCTGATCCCAGTATGGAAGGCTGGAAGAGGGAGGACCACTGAGCTGCCCAGAAGGACCCACCGCTCCGGACGGGATGCCGGGACCCGCCTGCCACCACCCTTCTGGGCAAGAACCTGCTCTCCATCGCCACCCGGATCGGGCAAAGCCACAGCCTTGAGGAGGGCAGAAAGGCTAAAAATAATAAGCGTTATTTTTTAAATCAATATATTCATCCCGCCAGATGCCCAGTAGCAGCTGCGCTGTAGCACTTTTAAGATTTGATCATATATCAGCCTATTATGACATCTTCCAACTGTACGTGTTAAAAATTAGCAGCAATATTGGAGTTGTTGGGATGGAGGGCTAAATCTCCCAGACAGCTGTAATTAGTTCCAGAGGGTGCAGCTGTCTCCCTGCAACAGCTGAGGGGTTCGAGGGAAAAAACCAGAGCCGGTGGTTTCTGTTAGAATTAATGGCCTGACAGGGCAAGGCGGGGTGGGAGAGGGAAGAAAGAAACCAAAACACGGGGCGTCTTTTCGATTTGGGGTTTTTTTTTTGTTGTTGGGTTTTTTTTATCACGAGGTTCCCCACTCCATTGTAAATCAGGGAGCAAGTGGCAGTGGAAAGTACAAATTCATTACAGTAACAGAGACTCCATCATCGGTTTTCTTGCTTATTCTAGCCCCGTTAGCAGGAGGGATCATAAATTCATCTTGGCCCAAGTTTGCAGAATAAGGGCAGTTTTATGGGTTGTTTTTCAACGCTGCTGACTTCCCTTTCTCCAAGGCTCCTGCAAGGTCTGGCCCTGCAGAGCCAGAGCATCCTCAAAACTCTTTCGGGAGATGGGAAAGTGGGTTTATTCCCCCACGGACAGGTTAGAAAGGGAGGCTCAGAGGCTGCATCTACACCCAGGGCAGAGCAAACCTTGGGAGAAGGAAACCTGGCTCCCCCCGAGGCTCACAGCACTGGCCAGGATTACTTTCGGCACGGACAGACCCAGTGTATGGGTTTCAGTTTAGTGTTTCGCAGGCGTGACGGGGACGCGGCCGATGCTCCCCACGGAGCCAAGGCAGGAGCTGCCCTTCCAAGGGAGATGCCTCCCACAGCCACGGGACACGCGGTGCAGTCCCGGCCACGGTGACGCTGCCCCACGTGCCACCACTACGAGAGGTGGCTGGAAACCCCGTTTCCCACCCTGGGGGAAATCCCGATGCTCTGAGATGAGCTCTGCCCTCCCTGACAACGCTGAAAGACTGAGGTTGTTTTTACTGAAAGAATATCCCTTAAACTTTCATTAAGGACAGTGGAATCATTTCATTCTGATAATATCAACCTTATAATGTTGATGATAAAGATTTTCTTTTAAATTATACTACCTAGGGAAAGAAGAAATGAACTGCAATAAAACATTTCACCATGGCGAAACCCAGTGAGAAAGCCAAAAGAACGTGTTTATAGTTTTTCCCCTCTGAGAATCCTGTCACCTCCCAGGACAGTTTCATTGCTGGCAAAGCTCCTTTTCAGTGGGAAAACCATACAAAATATTCTACTTCTCTGGGCAGAAGACACCAGCGCTCGTGGGAAAGGCTTTGGGGACTCTGCGGATTTACATTGCTCCCTTACACCGTCACGTTGCGTGGACCACATGGGTACTTGGAGGGAGACTTGTACCGGCAGCAAAATGCCTCGGGGTGATAGGAGGCACTTGGGATTCAGCAACACCAAGGTCAAACCCTGAGGGACTCGCATCCCCACGGAGCATCCCATGCCCATAAACACCGCTCCCGCCTCCTCTAAAGACTTCTGGGGAGAGACCTTGCAGAACAGAAATCCCATTTCCACCTACATCCCAGTGATGCCCGTATTTTCCAGTAACTCCATACTCCCTGCCTGCTCTCAGCACTGCTTTCAATAGCCACAGAATTACCTTTACCCATTTTGGGGGTGTCCAAGGGAGCAGCCCCCAAAGTGGCTTCTACACCATGCAAATATGACAAAGTCCTTCCCACGGCTTGGGTTGTGTGTCTCCGCAGGTCCCACGGGAAAGCACCTGCATCTTTTGCCAGGGTCCATGGTGACTTACACAGCCTGAAAATCCAGCCCAACATGCCCCCACCTACAAAACACAGTAGCTGTGACGCAAATGGGAAATAAATGGGCAATCAAATAAAAAAAAGAATACCAAACGCTATATTCTTCTTGAGTTCCTGCAGCCAGGTAGCATCAAATGGGAAGTGCTGCCTCCATAAATAACACCACCGCTACAAATCCAGGTCTTCAGCTACGTGTTGGGGCTTTTTCAACAAAGTGCTACTATAATTGGAATAAAAGTCCTTAAGTGAACATGATTTAATATCAGAGACACCGAACACTTCAGTCAAAAATAAACCTGATTTCTTTTTTCCTCCTTCTGTAGGCAAAATCTGATTTTTGTTTTCTTTCATTGTTGCAGTCTGTTTCCATGGCGGTGCGTTAAACACTTATTAATTTCTCAGCCAAAGCCCTACCGTTCAGATTTATGACGGCTGGTGTTTTATGAACTATCCGCTGCACAATAATATTTTGTAAATCTACATTCCACAAACATCACTGTGCTTGAAGTAAAGCTTCACACTCAGCTAGGCTGGGCGCTCAACAATACCCTCATTTTTAATCAGTCACCTGTTTCTCATTTTAAGTTTATCACACTTGAAAAAATACTATAATTTCTAGAGTTGTAAAGAAACCTACAAACTTTGGTCTCAGAAATTTCATTTCGAAGGCATTAACTCATTTTGAAAGTCCCTTGGCTATTTAAGGTGTAGAGTTTCCATTAACAGAATAAACTCCGTGGAGTATGGAGCGTAATGTTCTTATGGAAAACAGTCCCTTCCCCTAATTATTTAGTCTAGCAGGGAATGAAAATAATTAAGTCTCAAAATTCCCTCTGGGGGGGGGGCGCGGGGGAATATGGGAGGAAAATTAGCTTTTTTTCCACCCAGCTACCGAAAGGAGCCGAGCCACGGTGGGCACAATCCTTAGCTGGAAGGTGGGAGTGAAGGTGCGTTAAAGGTTTGCAGCAGCCGCAGGCGGGCTCCGGCTCACGGGTGAGGGTGCAGGGATGTCCTTCGGAAACTAGCACAGCTACAGCCACCCTGAATTATCTTTTCTTTCCAGGTGTTACTGCTGAGGCTTAAATTTAAGGCTTTTCACAACTAAAATGAAGTTATAACAAAAAGATGATTGCTGGCTGTAAGTGGCCGTCAGCGCTGAGGATGCCCGCATCCAGCGCTCAATTAATAAGGGGTCTAGATAAAAAACCAGAAGATATCCTGCTAACTGCTTCTTCTTATACTTCTTGCACCCAGATCGGAGGGCACGGATCAGTCCCCCAGGTTCTGGCCGTGCCGGGGGTGCAGGGGGGTCACCAGCCCCGCCAGGAGCTTCAACATGCAACAAGGGGACGTTTAAAATAAAACAAAGAAATGGTGTTTTTGAAATTTAAAGGAAAAAAAAACCAAACCGAGCAGGTGAGTCCGCCCGAGCAGAAGTAACGCTGGGTGAAAAGGAGCTGACGGAGCCACAAGCGCCATGAGTGTAAACCCAGCAGAACTGGGATGGGGCACAAGAAATGGAAAAAAAAAAAAAAGGCAAACGGTCACTTCAGTTCCCTTACGCAGGGAAAGCGCTAACAGCAAACAAGGAATAACTGAAGAAATGTAAATAGCAACAGGAATTGGTGACTGACGTGAGAGCCCAGTGCAGGATCCGACCCTGCGCCCACCACCCCAGCTCAGGGAGGTGTGAGCACCCACCTGTGCCCCCAGGCCTCGCCTTCACACCTGGGTGAAAATCCGAATGGTGCCAATGTCCCAGGTGTTTGGATTTGGCTCGCCAA
The DNA here is from genome assembly GCF_947461875.1 of Haliaeetus albicilla. Taxonomy (NCBI): domain Eukaryota; kingdom Metazoa; phylum Chordata; class Aves; order Accipitriformes; family Accipitridae; genus Haliaeetus; species Haliaeetus albicilla. Next base: position 24,316,572 of record NC_091504.1, on the reverse strand, counting down.
AACCCGAAACGTGACCCACAACCTGGGATCCAGAGTGAAACGGGGTGTTGGGTTTTGGTCTGAGCCAAAACGAGCATTTGTAAATTGTTATTTTTATTTTACGCCACCCAAAAATACACTAGACCCATGAAAAACTTTTAAAGCAAAGCTAATGCCAGAGCAAAGGCAGCTGACACATAAAACCAGTGCTGGATCCTGATCTTTTCCTACTATAAACTAGCTGCTAAAGAGTGAAAACAGAGTCTGTGCTTTGGTTAAACCAAGGTAACGCATGAATCAAGACCCTGTTCAACAAGATCTATAGCACCGTGTGTTCAACACAGCATCCACGCTGCTGTGTAATTACTTACTGGACCTGCTTGTATTCCTCGGTACGCTCTGCAATCGTCATCCTATAAAAACTAACAAAGATAAAGATTTGCTTTTGGTTTTGCTTTAAATTCCTGAACATTTCACTTCCTCACCTGTTACAGAATACAATAAAAAAACCTATTCACCACCTGGAGCAAAGTAGTGTTATCCTAGCCACATCTCACTTCATTATTTTCATTTTAAAATGAGTTCCTGTGTTCAACTACCTTATTTTAATTTTTTTTAACACCACCAATGCCACAAAGCTTAGAAGAGATGCAGCCCATCTATGGCAAAATCTTGGACAGCAAGACATGATATACATTTTCTTGATTTTTAATCTGTTACAATGTCTTGTTTTCAGCCTCAGTCACGGTGAGTACCAGGAGCAATGTTTATGGCACTGGGGGACATGTGGTAATAAACAGCTCTGGGATTATCAAATGCTTCTGTCGCTCCGTGAACCGCGAGAGCCGTTTATTGCCAGCAGCCACCAGATGGTCATGGCTTCTGGCTGCTGGCACCAGGGGACACCTAATTCAAACTGGTGACTCGGTGTCTAAAGGTCCCAGGTTCTGCTAAAACCCCTGGGGTCAGCCAACACTCAGGTCTGACTTTCTTTCTTTTTTTTTTTCTTTTTTTTTTCTTTTAATTAAAAAAAAGCAATGCAAAGGAACACCCCACAATGAACGCCGCTCGGTGAATTTATGGCACTGAGCCTGGGGGACACGAGCAAAGTTTGGAGAGACTCTGTTGATAAATCCACCCGAGATGGAGCCGACGCAATGCAGGTTCTCCGGTCGCTCTTCCACCTCAGCCTCGCAAATGGTGCCCCAACACCATCTCCGCGACGAGCTCCCGAGGGACCCAGCTCCTGCTGGATCCCGGTGGGCGAGCCCTGTCGCTGGGCTGAATTTCTGCCCGCTGTGAGCTCCGGCGTTCGTTAGCACCCTACTGAGGCACCCACCGCCTTCGCCACGCGAGCGGTTGCAAAAGTGCTGGGGCTGCACCGTGCCCCTTCCCTGGCCATCAGAAAGGTGCCACCTCCATGGGGTCTTCTGAGCAGTCCCCAAAAAGGAGGTGGCAGGGAGCGGCGGGGAGGTCCAGCTCGCTGTCACAAGCTGCGGACCCTACTTTGGCTGATAAATGCACGTGCAGTCGAACAAAGGTCCGTAAAAACAAAGAGAAAACACGGCCAAAACAGGAACGCAACCCGGAGCAAAGAGGTTTCACGTGCCCCTCTCAACACCACCGAGCGAGACCAGCTGATGCGCAGCATCAGCGCGCTGCTCCTCGCACGGAAAGCCAACCCCAGCGCAGCTCATCGGAGCTAAAACCCCTCCGTACGCATTATTAAAGCTGGATCCGTCTGTGGCAAGGGCTGTGCCGGTCTAGCCCAGCACGCCTTTTGTAGCAATAATTAACAGAGGTCCCCGCAAGCCCTCCTGGACCGGAGTCAAGGCATCATTATTTGTGTGTGACAGATCCTCTGCTTGGGTAACCCAGCAAACTGTGACACCACCCTATAACACGCCCTGAGCTATAAACCATCATTTATGGGAACTCCGGTACGGCTGTGAGTCTCTGGGCTATGGGCAGGATCCTGCCAGGAGTGCCTGCTAGCTCGCTCTGTGATGCTGCACCTACGGGAAAATGGGTTCTCAAATGAAAATATGTGCAAAAACCCCAAAATAACTGTTCTTACAGAGGTCTTGGCTCCTGTACTCGGAGGGAGTATGTTCCCATCAGCCTGTACTGATGCTCTGATAAGGTGCCTGTGCACTATGAGACAGGGCTGGGTGCCTGGGGAACCCCAGAAATGCGGTTATTAGAAGTACTCAAATATGATGGAAGTACTCAAATATGATGATGGGCAACTCAGTGGTTGTATTCCAACCTGTGCTTCTGCTCTGTTTTTTTGCAGGTTATATACATTCAGCTCAGAGTATGAACCATCCTGGGTTTGCACATTTATACCACCTTGGGATGTATAAACCGTCTCTGAGGAAGTGGTTTGGTGAAACATGGAAGTTCTTAGTGTCTTGGCTGGAAAAGGAGTCTCTCCTCAGAAGGGCTGGGGGATGCACTGCGCTAAAGCTGAAAAACTTCAGCAGGGTTCAAGAGGAAGTTCATTTCACATGGTGCTGTGAACTTTCAGCCTTGTTTGCAGTGCATCCTAAGAGCCTCAAATGGAAAATATTAGCAAGAGCATAATATTACTTGAGTTGATCCAAAATTCCCTTAAAATGTTTTCTCAGCTAAAAATAACTTCATCAACAAAATACACTTTTGTGAAAAATTTCCTTTTGTAAAAAACCTTGGGGTTTCATCTGTGCCTTTTGCTTGCTGATGTTTGCTTTGCCTCTTCACTGAAAACACAAACAATTCCAAGACAAGTGTCCACAAACCCAATCCTTTCTGCCGGACTGTTTTGTCTTTGAAATACCTCAGTAGGCTGGTAGAAATGGTAGTTTTGATCTGAGCTCACAAAGTGATAATGGCAAAAAATCTAAAGGTGTCCTCGTATTAAACCCACCCTATTTAAAGACCACTGGGTACCGTCAAACACAAAACCCAATCCATCACCAGAAACCACGCGTGTACGTCCAAGATAGGAACAACACGGAGTCTGGGTACTTCCAGCTCCCTCGGCAAAACTCCAAGCTTACCGTGGGGGTGCTCGGCCCGCAAATGGGTTCGTGGCCATCAAGGACAAGGTCTCCTCCTCCTGGGCCAGCAGCTTCCCAGCCAAGTGGATTATCCATTCATTCTGCTCATAGGTCTTGGGAAAGGAATAAGAAATATAAACATTAGGCATTGCTGGGCTTGTCATGTAGTGTTATTAGCACAAAAGACTTCTATGTGGTCTCTGGGGAGAGATTACAACCGGTTTGGGTAGCAAACGTTGAATATCCCAGTGTTGCAGGGAACAGATCCCGTGGGATCCAACACCTTGAGCTCCAGACCGAGACCCCCTGGCACCTGCGGGGAGCAGGGAGAGCTTCACTGAGCTCGTCTCGTCTGGAAATCATCCCCGAGGGTACGGACACAACCGAGGGTACGCAAGTCGCAGAGGTTTAATGAGTCGTTCGTTAGCTGAGCTGGGACAGCTACGTGCACTCTCCCAGCCTGCCCCAACTGCAAAGTAGCATCCTCCATCTCAAGCATCCCCAAAGGAATTCACATCACAGCTGAGAGGGGCGAAAAGCGTGCCCACGGCCAGCGACCACAGCCCATCTAATGATTAGAGACTAGGTGACGGTCAGGGATGCATCTCCACCTTCGCCTGGCCCGGACAGTGACCTCTGCTCAAGGTGTGATGCCTGAGGGGCATTTCTGCCAGCCCTGCATCCCTGCTGAGCCTGCGGCACTGCTTTGTCCCAGTGCCAGGAATAAGCCTACAACTGGTGCTACCAGGAAAGCGCGGTGCATTGCCCCTCAGGGAGACGCGTAGCTCACACCTTGTCCTTCCCTGGGGACACGGCACCCACCACCCCTGGTTCTCCCCAACACCCACCACCTGCTGCTCCTCCTCCATCTTAGATCACAAATCTCTTTTTGACTTTACATGTATCTACCATAGCTGGAGGTGCTCTTGCCTATTGTGCCACCCAAACGCTTGATTTTAATCATTTCTTATAGCTGCAAGCTCCGCAGAGGAACAGTAACGTCACATTTTGAAATGACGATCCATCCATCATTGTAAACCAGGCTGCTTTCCCCTGTTGTGTTACCAGAGAGAACACAGAAGAAAGTGACTTTTCTATTCCTGATTCCTTTCTCTTCTTTATTTCCTGTAATCTAATCTATCCTCTTTACATCCCGTGCCTGTGCCATACTCTTAATCATGCAGCCGCTGAGAGGGAGCAGACCAGCTCTCGGGAGCCACAGTCCAAGCTGCAGTGGCAGAACTCGACTCTGCATTTGCCTCCCTCCACGAATCCATGCTTCCCATGCTCTTTGCAGGGATTCTTGCTGAGGCTCCATAAAATCCATTTTCCCTTCTGTGACTTTTTGTGCCTTATACTTCCATTAAGATTTTTTTTTTCCTCCTTTTTTTAATGTGTACCTAAATGGATTTTTTAATGCAAGCAGTAGGGGACACTGTGGGAAAGCGAAACCCAGCAGCTGTACCTGCAGGACTGTGACTAATGCAGAACATCAAGGCAAAGTTACTCGGCAAATCTTTTCTAATGGTAAAGTTTGTTATTTCCGTTGCTAAGGGAAACAGAGGAGAGAAACGAGATGGAAAACACCAAACGCTCGGGGAAAGGCCCATCAAGCAGCAGCTCTACCTCTCAGGGTTTCTGACCCGTGCTCATCACAATTTAGAGGAAAACCACAGTTATTTAAGCCAACAACTTTTTAAAAAAGATTACTCTCCCCATCCGCCTGCTTCCGTCCTGCCTCACCGCGCACGGATGGGTGGTGGAGCCAGCGATGTTTCCCACCGCCAGCCCCCCGCCATCCTCTGCCCACCCCAAAGCCCCGTCTAAGCTCCGGCGCACCCCTCCTGCCACCGACACCCCCTGCCATCCCCTCCCTCCCATCTCCCGGTCCCCTTCCCGGCGCAGAGGAGGTGGTGGCGGCTCTCAAGATTGGGACGGGGCAACCTCAGCCCCCGCAGGACCGAGGCCACCGTGGCCCCGACGCAGCGGTCTGGGAGGGCTCGCCGTGGCGAGCCCTGGAGCCGGGAGCTTGGCATCACGCGAGATGTTAAACATAAACCTTGCAAGTCTTGCAATAACCCTGCCAGGGCTGGCAGGGCTGCAGGAAAAGCCGGCAGCATCCCTGCCAAGGGCCTGACTGCATCGTCACAGGACGACTCACGCCAAAACTTCCAGCCCAGCAGCTCCGTGCCCCTCAAGGGCTCCGCGATGCCCGAGATGTTCGGGAGGGGGGTGCCACGCTGAGACCTGCAGCCCGGGGAATCCTTGGCCGTGAGCAGGGACCTCCCGAGAGGTGCGACAGCAGTTGCAGACGATCAAGTGTCGCGAGTCAGACCTTCAGCATCTTGTGCCTCCCTGGAGAGCCCTTTTTAAAGCGCTCTGTGTGATTTTAAGCGCCATTTCCAGGAGGGCCTGGGACGTGTGAGGGTTCTGTGTGCGAGCTGGGGAGAAGCTGGAGAAGAACAGAAACAGAAATCACCAGACTCCCGGAGCTAGAGCTTTATGGAGGACCCCAAATCTTCAAAGCCCGATTCAAAACCGGGAGGGCTCTGTAACAGTGGAATCGGCTCTCTGGCTCACATGGTCTCCAAATTGTTAATTAGCAGCTCCATGCGCATGAGAGTTGGACTTCTGGTTTGTAAAGTGTTTTTCTTGTAAAATTTACAACATGTCTGGCCCCAGCAAAGTCTGCGGTGAGAAATTTCCACCCGGTGCAGCCCCCCACACTCCCCCCAGCACGAAGGCTTAGATATCGCACGCCGCCGATGCTCGGAGCATGCAGGAGCCGAGCTGCACTAACGACTGCGCTGTTTAACTCATTACTCTGTAAAGTGATATGGTGGCAAAGGGAGGAAAAAAAAAGAGTCCAGGAGATCTGGGCTGCGTCCAGGGAAGGATCACACCACAAGGTGGGAAGGTGACAGTTCCTCTGTCTGTGGCTCCAGTGAGACCCAGACCCAAATGCTGTTTTGCAGAGCTGCGACCATCAGGATGGGAGGGATTCGCCTGGCGTTGCACTCTGCTTTTGCCAGCTCTGAGCGTGCAAAACAGGAGAGTCAGACCTTGAACCATCCAGTGGATTAATAAAAAAGCCAGGACAGATGCACATATTGCTTTAAGGTGGGCATGCATGCACGCATTGGGTTCATCTTTAGGTTTTGGATCTTCACCGTGCACAAAGACAGGCAGCTGGGGACTGACCCTGCGCCGCCGTCAGGACACGGGCACGGACCGAGACTCCCACGCCAGGCTCCTGTCCTCCAAAACCTGGGGCTGCAGCTCCCCTCGTGCCATGCAGGGCCCATGCCATACCCATGCTGGGATTACTGGGGAACCAGTAACCTGCACAGCCTGCTGCTACAAGTGACTGGTCAGAGCATGTTGAAATGTGCCCCGAGCTGCACAGCTCGCTGTCTGACCCTGAACAGAGCATCCCTGGGGAGGTGCAGACCCCCCAAAGGAGGGACATGCCTCTCTCCTTTATCTTCTGAGAGTTTTCTTTCTGTTTTAGCATAGAAAGCAACTAAGGAACCTAAACAGATAAAAACCCCATCATCAACCCAACTCAAATGCCTGAGAATGGCAGCTCGGGCAGAGGGAAAGGTTTCCAAAGCAACTCTACCTTCACCACAAAGCTGAAGCCTTTCTGTGTTCCCGGACAGTCCGTGCAAACCCACAGAAATGCAACAGGCGCAACTCTCCAGCAAACCAGATGTCCTTACTGTCCTTAACTGTCCTTACAGCTGGTACGAGCACTCAAGACCTCCGAAAATCAGGTTTTAGGTATAACACAGTGGACTAACAAAGAGGACATCACTGCGCACCCCAGGGTACCACGACCTCCCGGGAGCAACACTGCCCCAAGCCAACTCTCCAACTGTTTATATTCTCTGACCTCTCCACCTATATGCTCTACCAGTGTATAAACACGGCATTCTCACCTTGAATACATTAACTTGTATACAAAAGTATTTAATAACTTTACAGAATAAAAAACCAAATCACTGCGAAGTCAGGCAACAGCGAGGAGCTGGGGGCAAACCAGACGCAGTAGCGACGAAACTCTGCAGAGATAACAAAGAGAATACAATCATCGCAAAAAATACATATAAAAACCACCCAGCGCTACAGGGAACATGTTCCCAACTGAAATAATAATAATAAGAACCCTTTTCCTCTAGCTTTAATTGGTCATTTAATGAAAAAGGACTGTGGATTAGTGTGGCATTTTATTGAATCTCAGTCCTGGCACAGGCACACGGGAGGAGGTAAGTATGAGATGCACATGTGGAAACAGCTGGAAACTTGGCACAGGAGCCCAGCATTATTATTTCACATGGTTGGGAGCCCTGCACGGTTTCACATTGGCCTCGGTGTGCGAGGGCGGGTGACCGAGGGGTAGGGGAGGTTTACATTTCCCGCGCTATGTCGTAAGGGGCATTTTTCACGTCACAGCCTACCCACTGCGGGATGTAAAGCAGTAACTCCACTGTCCTGGATATTTTCACCCAATATTCACATTGCCGTTTACACTGCTGTTTCCACTTCTGTAGCTGAGCGCCTTCAGCTGTTGCCGTTTAGAGAACTTGCGCTATCAGCTGGAGAAACAATCCATGTCCCACAGAAAAGGGCATTACTAATGCAACCATTTGCCTTTTTATAATATTCCAGCTCACCACCATTTGCTACCATCCCGCTACCCAAGCGACTTAACCAAGGAAGGTCAAAGGCTACGTCAGGTCGCATCACTTCTCATTATCTCCAATAACCACATCCCCTTCTTTCTACTAGTTTCCCAGAGAGGCAAGCCGTTTCTCCGCAGGTCTGGCTCAACGTATAGTATTTCAGCGGGGGCAGTTTCTCAAGCCTCGCTAAAAGCCATCCCTTAGCCCGTCCTATTAGAAAATGCTTGGGAAAGCAGCAGGTCCCCGGAGGAGGCTGGTGCAGTGCAGAGCGCGGCAGGTCCGGGCCGAGGAATAAAAGGCGGAGCAAGACTTTGGGAACCGGCTCTTCGATCTTGCCTACACAGGGAAATCGTGCACCTGGCATCGCTCCCGTATCACCTCTGTATTTGGAAAGAAAAGTCACTTTGTTCCAGAATAGAGTCTAGACAGGGAGATACAATAGCCACTGCAGACAATAATCATTCCCTGCATAGACAAGGTCTTACTCTGTATTTATACAGTCCACGGCACGATAGGCTATCAGTCTTATTTGGGTTTCTGGGCACTTCCATCACAGTATTACTACTAGAGGTGAGTCTGCCCGTGATCCAGCCTGCAGTTTGTCTAAATGCAGCTTGGGGGTTTGAAATTATTCATATTCACAGGGAGACAAGTAATCACAGTTAAAAGAAGAAAATAAAATTCTTACATGCTGAACATGGACCAAAATGTAAGAATGCTGCAATGGAAAATGGAAGTGAATTGAGGCCTGTATTTTTAGAAGGGGGAAGAAAGGAAATATAAAAGGCTGTGCTTAGTACACTGCACATGAGGTTTAGGTTTTATTATGTTACACACACCTCCTCCTCCATTCTGCTGCCATGCAGCTTTTTCCTGTAAGCACCTTCTGTCTGGAAGAACAAGATAACAGAGGCTTGAATAAAATATTTCACAAAAATATTAATCTGCCTTCTCTATAAATAAGGTTACGTTTTCTCAGCTCTTCCAGTTTGTGTGTGATAACGCGAAGACTCCGTCATGACCCCCTGTTACCACCCAGGGAAGATCCTCGGAGCATCAATCCTGTTACTGAAGTTTCCCTCTTCTCTTAGGAAGGCAGCTGAAGTTTATCCGTAAACTTACACATCATATCTGGAAAACACACGTTGCTTCTCAGTGCATCGCAAATGCTGCTCTGCGGTGGGTTTGCTGACAGTTTGCAGACCCTGTAGGACACAGCGACAACGGGCCACCAGTCTGAGCCGCTTCTGTGCCAGTGCCAACACTCAGAGACTTTTGGAGCAGCTTCAAGGTGCAATGCAACAAGACACTGGGCTTTAAAAAACAATATGAAGAGGGCATTAGATTTGTTATTTTTTGAGCAGTTATTATTTGGTAGGCACCAAGAGCGTGTCTTCACGTTGGCCGAATGCAGTCCCCGAACAGAATAAACAACCTTCATACCATAGTAAGGAGGAAAAAAGCCTTCCCTTTGATTTTTTCTTTATTCAGAGCACTGAAGGCTTTCCACTGCTGCCCACTGGTGAAGAACAAATCTTTGGTACGATAAACAACTGGCTTTTGTAAAGTCCAAGACATCCTGCTACCAGGAAAAGTGTCCAACTTGAAGCCCCAAAACTATGAGCAGCATTTTGTTTTCTGGTTGCTATTTATTAACGAAGCTGAATCCACCCACAGCCTGCCAAAAATTGTAATGCTTTTTGTACATGCAGCACAGCATAGCTCAGTTTTGGGTTGTGATGGCTGGGCTCCTTCTACAAACGCCCATCATAAATGAGAAGTCAAATAATTACAGAAGCGTTGCCATCAGTAGCTGGACGACAGACAAAGCTTTAACAATTTGTCTCCAGCTTCTGTAAAAACAGGATGTCTTTGCACTAACACAATAAAGTGTCAAGGGGTGAAAGATTTTTCTAATGCTTAACCTGAATTTTCCTGAGATTAAATCATATTCTGCCATTTCATCCATTATTTCCTCCCTTCTCTGCAGGGACACAGAAAACAGATTGCTGCTTTCCCCTTTGCAGTAGGTTTTCGCCTATTCCAAACCTGTTTTGAGAATGGGATGCCCAGGCAGATTTGTTTGTTCTGCTGCTGTGGGAGAAGGTTTCTGCACCTCTGCTCTTTCTGCGGCTCCCTCTTCTGCACCCTTGCCAGTCAGCGGCATCCTTCCCAAACTGGGTGCTCGGCTGAGCGTAGTGGGAGCGTGACACTGTACACGGCCGAACGCCTGCTCGTCTATCATGGTATCGTGTTTGCCTTTTCACAACGCCTTTTTGTAAGCGCGCTCATCCTTGCACACTCAGCCCAAGAGGCTTCCCCGGAGCACGGTGCTCTGCTCCATCCCATCCCGGGGCAGGTGACGGGTCCTGCCTGTGTGCAGCACCGCACACGCTCTCCTGTCTGCTCGGACCGAAACCGGTAAGATCACCGGGCTTTTAGACCTTGTCCTCTGTTGTGCTCACAGCCTGGTGGCATCTGCAAATGCAAGGAGCGCATCGTGCCATTCTTTTCAATTAGCAGTAGCTCCCCTTAAAAATGCGCATGTGCATTACGTTGGCTCAGACCTTGGTTTAAATTGCTTCGATGGAGGTAGGTGATGCGGAGCGACCGACCTCAGCAACAAGCACTTGAACATCAGCTACCGACCGACAGACACGTTATTTTTGTTGAGATCACCCCAGCCCACTTTGCACGCAGGCGACCAGGTTATCGGCTGGGCGATGGAGCGAAGGGGGTCTCGTCCGAGGTGGCTGCTGAGAAACAACTGAAAAGGGTCGCGCAAGTTTCCGCATGCCACGGCCGGTTCGTGGGAGTTTTTCCCCTTCTGCAGACGGGAAGAAGCAACGCAGACATGTTTCTGGACGGGTTATGTCCCTGCCAGAACTAAATGAAGGGCTTCAATTCAGAGCTACAGCACCCTCGGGATGTCGAGACATACAAAACAAAGAGGGGATTTAGAAAACAAGTGAAAAGGCATATTCTATTTAGATAATAAAATTAACATCACGAAAATTGTTTCCTGGAAAATAATGCCATGCTACATTACATATAATTATGGCACTACTGGAACAGTAATTAAGAGGCAGTCAACTAATAAATTGCAATTCAGAGGTGAAGCAGCACCACGGCTCCTCCCGTTCCTGCGCCAGGGCCATGCCGGCGGCTCCCCTGCCGTGCCGGCCCGCGCCAGCCGTGCCAAGGGCCTGGCTCTCCCGTGCTCCGGCTCTTCAAAGCGAATCCTGCAGCTATAGCCAAGGTGGAAAGTTTCGCAGGAAACCCCGAGCGGAGGAAGGCATCATATGTCAAGCGGTGATGAGGTGCAAAGAGGAACCTGTCACGAGCAGCACAAAGGGATGGTAAATATCTTCTCCCCAAGTCCCCGGCTTTTCTGCAGCCTGTCAGAGCTGGATATGTCAGCTCCTTACCTGGCCACCGCCAACGAACTGCAAAACCAGCCCTGCGGCCGCCTGCTCTGGAAGCAATGGGGCAGACTGCGAGCGGTGGCGTAGAAAAAATCCAGAACTTTTAAAAACAAATTAAATCTAATCCAGAGGCTGAAGTAACTTGGTTTTATGGACTCCGTAAACTACTGTATGGGGTTTGCAAAACTTGCCTGGCTTCACAAATTTCTTCTGGGGTTTCGACTTCTGGTTTCTCATCCTTTCTGCCGCTCTGTGTGAGTCACGTCTAAACAACATCCGAACGACGGCGACTTCTCCTGGCTGCGGCAGCGCGGGGGGCACGGCAGGACAGCCAGCTTTCCTGGGAATGACAGCTGGCACCAAATATACAGCTCACAGTTTTCAAACAAACATTCAGCCACTCCAAATGGGATTTACTTCCATGCTGAAGCAGGTATTTACATGCTTGAGCATCCAGACTTGAAAACGCTTGCTACTGCGCCGAGGCTACTTGCCTTCCTGTTGTTTTCAACCAGAGTCATCCCCACTTTTCAGAAGGTTTTTTTTTTCCTCCTTTCTGCACCTTTTGTTAATACCTCTTCTAAGCAGGATCTGAAATTGCTTCACGGAGACCTGTGTGCATCAGGGGGGGTCACGGCAAAGTCCCCAGCGCCAGGAGGGGACGAGGGACCGCTGCAGTGGGCGCGGGATGCACAAACTGGGATGACTGGGAAGGGGCAACAGACCCATCTCCACCGGCAGCCACTGGAGCAGGGAGGTGACGGACACGCTCCGGGGCTGACGCGCACCTCCGGCACGGGAGGCGAGCACCCTCCTCCTGCCAGCGCAAGGAGACCCTCGATGCTAATTGCTGTTAATCAGCCGGTGTGGACAGACACCTTGGCAGGCACGTGCTCCAGCAGCCCCCTACACCCAGGGGAACAGAAACACCTGGGGGAACCTTCCAGTGAATTAAACACTACTAATAAAGATGCAAAGGAGGCTGTGTTATCTCCTCCGCCTCCTCCTCCTCCCCGGGCTGTCCCGTACATCCCGGTCACTCAGCACCTCACCCCGCTCTGCGGAGAGACGGCATCTCTCGCCACCGGCACAGCCCATGCTCGCCTGTGATGCATCGGTATTTATGCCCTGTCCTTTGGTTTTAAACCTGAGAGCACTTTGTATTTTAAAGCTTTCGTGCCCTGGAAACAAACAGTCTTTCTCTCATCTCAGACGCAACCTTCGCTTGGGTAAGCTGGATTTCTCCTCCACTGCTAGAGCCCTCCCCCCAAAAAAACCAGTCAGATCTAAACCGACAGCTCCCAACCTTCTGCACCTTTATGTAACGCTGGGCACCGTTGCTGGCTTCAGTTTTAACCTTTGCTGTCGGCTTGCTGAGGGATAAGCATACCTAATGCAGATTAAATGAAATTCCAGCACACAAAAACTAGCGGGGTAAATATAAAACCATAGCCAAAGAGCGATGGTTATGTCATCGCTGAGGAATCCAAAAGGCGCCTAAATGAAAATACCACAAAGAAAGCAAACAGAGAAGTTTGGGGCAGGGGGAGAGGAGCGAGGGAAGAGAATACACCGGGAGAGGATACGGGAACAAAGAGAAAGCCCGTGATAGTCTGAGATGGGTTTGCCTCATGCCACTGCTGTAAGCCCCAGCTCTGTAAAACCCGGTCCAAGTTCTCATGCTCACACGAATGAGGTTTTGCAGAATAGGCTAAAAGATGTAAAATAACTAATTTTACAAGTTTTCCCTCCTCTTTTGTAATTTATGGCTGTCACCTATTTGCTGATACCACAGGGGGACAATATTTTAAGGGACCCTAGGTCCATAGGTAGGCAGGCAGGCAGTGAAAGCAGCGGCCGGTGTCCCCAGGGGTGTCCCCAGCAGGGATGCGGGTTCGAGCCGGCCGGCGGAGCGGGCAGCTGGGGATGCTGCTGGCCCTGGCCAGTCCCGGGCACCCTGCGAGGTTCTGCCCCGCTGTGCCACCGCTTCCCCAGGGACAGGTGCAATCTGAGGGCTTTCTCAATGTCTTTAACTCTTGTTGTGGCTGAGAAACAATTAAAAAGCCTCACATAAAATTTCCAAGAGTTTCATTACACTAGCAGCAGACATCCTCTAGGAATACAACCTTTTTTTTTTTTTTTTTAACGTAACTAACTTAGCTAGGGCTTCAAATATCCCCTCACCCGCACCAGCACATAGTAAATTCATATAAATTGTTTTTCCTGGTCCAGGGACACCCAAGTCTCAAGACACCCAAAAGGCACGTACCTGGAAGGCAGCAAACCACATAAGCCAGTCCAGGCGGTAGTGGTAGGGGGTTATAAAGCATGGCCTCCTCTTCAAGTCCCCAGGCTTGCATTTGAAGTCATACTCCTCCCAGACAGCAGCGGGGTCGTTGGGATCCAGGCTGGACGTCCCCTGAAGGACAACTTCTGTTCTCTCCTTGGTAATGCTGTGGGACACAACACGATACTGTTTTTGTCTCAAGTCATGTAAAATTGCTCGTTCATGAGAGACAACGTGGCAACACAAGTCAGTGGCCTTGTGGTACAGTTGGATCGTGATGGGTCACGCTACAGAGAACCTGTCTGTCCAGCAGACTTTTCTCTCTCCAGCAGCAAAGTACAGGGAAAATTTCAATTTCCGTGCCCTCCTACACTCCCCTCTATCACACTGCAGTTGTGCCAGTCCAAGGAGGGACGATGGCCCTGAAAGATGATTCCTACTGAAATCGATGGGTCTATCTTTCTAGATCAGAGCCTAACACTTGTCCAAGACATTGAGAGAATATAAGGAGTGTCTCCCAAGTCCCACATGAGCATCTTCAACCTGCACCAACTTCTTTGTCCCATGATTCTGAAGAAAACCTTTGTTTCTGTTACTCTGATGACTCCCATGATACAAGAGCTCTCCGACTACAAGCTCCTGATGACACCAGAAAGCGGAGATGAAAGATGGTCACAATACATAGCTCCATCTCCAGGTTTTTAGCATGTGCCCTGTGCAAAAATAGAGGCTTGTAACTGGCACGTGTGGCTGCCCTAATGGCACGGCCACCGACGATATCTGCGGGGGAAGTTTCACAGGCGATTGCACACAGAAATCCTGCCTTGGCGTTTCAGAGGTCTGGCCCTGAGACCTCCAGCTGCAGGACCAGCAGAGCAGCTTCCAGTTGGGACCACTCCAGCATCCCCTTTGCGAGCCTGGCTCTCCCCACAGCACCGCTGGTCACGGAGCGCTGAGCTTCGGCTCGAGCTTTGGCCACGGCAAAGGGCAGGACCTGCTCACAATGAGCCCGGGTTAACTGGCTACAGCCGCTTGGGCCTTGGGGAGGTGGTTGGCTCCATACGGAGCATCCCCCAGGAGCTGACTCTTGGGGCACCATTAACAGTTGTCTCTACGCACCCAAACTTTCACCATCCCGGCTGGAAGACAGGTCTCATGGAGCTAGTACTGAGCAAGAGGAGGAGGTAATATGTGAGCCAATGCAAACCAAGCCAAGAAAAGCAGAAAATGTAAAAGAAAAAAGCCCCCCATACCCATTTGATCTACAGAAACTTCGTTCAAAAGCACCCCAGCCTTATGGCAGGTCATGGCAGCCTTCGCTGTTGGCAGGACTCTCTCTGCACAGCAAGGTGGCAGAGCATTGGGGACGGCAAACTCCCGAGGCCACAGAAAGCCCATGTGAAAACACCATCATCAAATTCTCAATGACCTGTCAGTGACGCTCACCTACACTGGAGGGTTGTTTTCCATAACGAACACATAACTGCGTAACTCTGCCTATCAAAGTTGTCCAGCTCCCAACACCCTTTTAATTTTTTACTACTTTGGTCCTTCCTCCTCCAACCCAAGAAACTGAAAGTTTGGAAACACACAGCCTCCACCTTCTCCCCTGATGGCTTCCAGTGATAGATGCTTACAACCCAAGGAATGCTGTACGTCTCCGCTTATAATTGTTACCTACATTTAATAGATTTCTGGATTCTCCAGCCAAGTTCCATATTATACGCTGGGCTGAGTTATGAGCCGTGGCCAGCTGCCCAATGGTTAGAAACACACTGTAAATCAGGGACACCAAATTACTAATAAAAGTATGTTCCTACTGTGTGATTCAAAATATGTCAAGTTTCACATAATCGTATATTCATTATAAGCTGCAATCCTCTTTTTATTGGTTTACATAGGCTGGAATTACAAACATATTACAGCAGCATTTCATCACATGCTCTTTAGGTTCTGGTAACTGTTGAAACAGAAACCATAGACTGAAGAAGAAAAAGAACAACAACCCAAAGAAAACAATCTCCCGTAGCTTCACCACTCCAGCCTTCAAAGAGGTTCGGGGTTATTTCTCCCTCTCTCAAAAAAAAGAGGAGAATCTTCAGCATTTTCCACAACTAGCGTTGATATTTTTAACCAAGTGTTTTTCTAACTTTTTTCTTTCCACAGAAATTTCTGCTATTTGAAAAATTGGGGAAAACATCATATTAATTTGAGTGTTCCAGGTGTCCTCTGCATCTCCAGTGCTCACTGTGAGACGTGCTCCTCCCCTTCACCATCGGCTCAGCCAGCCCTCTCAACAGCCAACCTGCTTCGCCTTTTCTAAAACCTATTTAATTACCATTGGCTTCTCCTGGGGGACCTTGTCCAGAGCCCACTAACCCAAGAGCCGCCCATCCCACCACTCGGCTCAGACCTCTGGGGAACACCCTGTGGCCACCACAGCAAGGCGGTGGCAAAGCCAGAGGTCCCGGCAGAGAAGACTGGCCCTGTTGTTGCCCCTGGGGCAAGCTGTTCTGATGAAGCCCTGCTTTTCAGCATTTTCTCAGCTGTCCTGGTCAGGAAGAGGCTGGGAGGGACGGCACACAAGAACGGTTATGGTGAGCCCAACTGTGGCTGACCGAAGCCTGGTGACCTGTGCCCAGAAACCCCAGACTCCGATGTTTAAAAACCAGCCTGTTTGCAAACGCAGCTGGAGATGCTTCCCTTGTCCAGTCCCACCTTGCAGCCGTAAGCGGGATTTCCTGAGCTGAAGGCAGCAGCCAGACTGCTGCTGGGCCTGTCCTCTCAATCTGCCTTGTTCTTTTCTGAGGCCATTTATACTTTCGTCTCCACAGTTTCCTGTAGCAATGAATTCCCCAAGTCACTTGTTGGAAAAAGCATTTCCTCTTGTTGGCCTAAAATCTGCTACCCAATAGCTTATGTGAATATTTACATAAGGGAGAGCAAATGCGCGGAGGGGAAGAGAAGTTCACCATAAATAAAGCGGGCTGGTGATGGTGAAGACTATCCACTGGATGAACTCTCTTACGGATATTTTCATCCTGCTATTACATTTGCTACATCAATATACTGAGCTAACTAAAAGTAGCTCAAGGAAAATAAATTGTAATTCGGTGGGAAAGAAACCTGCTCCTTCTCTCCTCTCTCATAAACAGATACTCCAAATCTACTGGCTACTGGAAGGATTTCTCTTTAGGTTCAAGATACACAGACTGGCTGTCAGACTATGCTGGAGAAAGGAGCAGAGCCATACAACGTGACGTTAAAATACATGTACCTCCCGAAAGCTCCGTACGTGTTCACTATTCTGAGAGGGTTGAACGAGGTGTTCATCACTTGTCTGGAGTTGAGCAGGTTTAGGACAACCGGGATGCTGAGATAAGCAATCAGGAGGCCAAAGGAGATGTTCACCACTCTGCGGACATAGCAGCCTGTTTGGGACACAAAAGCAGACCAGAAGAAGGTGATTTCACCGCCAGCGATGGGGTCCGCTCCCCCAGCTCCCCTGCCCACCCCCCCAGCAGTGACTGGGACCCTGCCTGGGTGCCCACAGCTGCTCTCGGCTCTGGGGCTGGGGCTGACAAAACGCTTCGCCGTTATCACCCCGACCTTGCCAAGGGCCATACGCTATCGCTCCAGAGATCTGCCTTTCTCTAAATAGTCTGAGAAAGGGCTAAAAAGAAAAATGTCTAAAATGTAAGATTAATCATTGCTTTAATACAGGGGAAAAAACACAGCTGGCACTTGCACCTTGCCCAAAATTGCCCTCCTGGTTTGTAAGCTGTGCGTGGAGTGCCTCCAGCTCCCCGTGGCTCCGCTCCTGCCTGGGGCTGCCTCCTCCCTGCCGCCCCAGGCTCTCACCACCAACTTATTTCTTGCCTTTTCCTCCCTCTCGCTCACTAGCTCCATTCAGACCTCGTTTTCCTTTTGCAAAATCTCTATTGCTTATCATTTATGTATGAGATGTGTGTTGCTTCACCAGGGCTTTGGTATTCGGTTTGCAGGAGCAGCACTGTGCTGGGTTTCAGTCTAAGGAGACACCTACTGCAATCAGACAAATAAGCAGACGTGACCTCTGAGGGTTCCTACCCTTATGGCCGTTTTAAATTTATTTAACATTAACAGCCAAAGGATCAGATTCAAAGCAATTGCATGTAGCTTTCCCCTTATCTCTGCAGGAGAGGGATGTTTATTTGAACCTCTCTCAGAAGCTATTAATAATTGTTTAGTCTGAGAACATTTCTGGAGAATCATTTGATTTGGGAAAGAGCTCGCTGAGATGCCTCCCTTCACCCCCCCGTGCTGCTGCGAGAGCAGTAGGAGTCTGCTGGGCATTTTTTTATCTTTTAGATGGGCTGAGCTTCCCAGCCTGTAATGAAAGAGCAGGTACAGACACAGAGCTCTCCACCATACAGGCAGCATCAGCGGCTCCTCAGGTCATAGTTTATGATGATAATCATG
This sequence comes from Haliaeetus albicilla, assembly GCF_947461875.1. Classification (NCBI taxonomy): domain Eukaryota; kingdom Metazoa; phylum Chordata; class Aves; order Accipitriformes; family Accipitridae; genus Haliaeetus; species Haliaeetus albicilla. The sequence goes on along the minus strand of NC_091504.1, from coordinate 24,298,694 downwards.
CACAGACTGCTTGTCCTGCAGCAGGTGGTGATGGTCATCATGCCCTTGGGGGTCACAGCTACTGAGAAAAAAGGTTTAATACAAGGAAAAAAAAAAATCTACATGGCAAAGATGGAGCAAAACTTGGGGAAGGAGCATGGGACACGAGCCAGTGGGATCTGGATTGAGCAGGCAGGAGCTGAGCACTAGCAGTGGGAATTCGAGGTCTCAGTAGGAATTAAACACACACACTTCAAGGATGTGGCCAGAGCCTTGTAAAATCAGGTCACGAGCAGGGCATGGCTGGGTACCCTCCTGTCTTCTGCTCTGGTGACCCAGGGGTGAGAGCTCCTCTAAGCCTCTTGCCACACAGCCCGTCAGCACCAGCTCAATAACCTCTGCTTTGTTAGCAGAAAAAATATACAGAAATCCAAATTCACCCAGAATATTACAGATACCCTACCCTTTACTTATGGATTACCCCTTTTTAAAAGCCCAGAACAGGGACACTCCAGAGCAGTGGTATGTAGGGATGGTTCTCCTTGCTTGGTCACCCTGGCTCAGTAAGGTTTTCTGGAGAACATCACAGAAAAGGAGCAAGCTCTTCAAAAAAGGATCTACCTCCCCCTCACGGTGACTCGCCGAGTGCCATAGCGAAGAGGTGCCCTTTGGTTTCTCCTCCAGAAAGGAAGGCGTAACTTGAGTGTTGTTTGGGACTGGATGCAAAAATACAGTTAGTAGGAAAGCTCTAGGCTCTCACAGCCTCTAAAGCAAAGCTACCGGAGGGGAAAAGCTGTTGAAGATTTCTTCCAGCAAAATATGTAAGATAGGAGACACAGAAAGTTTAATGAAACTGCCTTAGCCTTGCTGAAACTAATGCTTCTGGTTAATAAGCTGTGTTTCTTAGTAGATGAGAAAGGACTCCAGACAGATGCTGTATCTTGCTGACATTTTTCATTCTTCTGACAGATGTTTAGTATATTTAAAAATGAGCATCTGTGATTGTTGTTGATATTATAGGCAATTTGTTGCTTATATGCGGTTTATAAAAATGCTACAAACACAACTCTACATCTGTTATGCAGCCCCGTGAAAAATATCCCAGTGTTGCTTGTGCAGGCGATCTTCTGGAACCGGGCTGCTTGAAAACTCCCTTCAGAAGGAAACATCAGCCACATTGATCCCCTTTGTTCAGTTACAAACCCCCTTGTATTTGCTTTTCCATATCCAGGCTACGAACATGAATTCACCTCCTCCCTGCTTCGAGGACCTCGCTCCCGGCCGTGGCAGTGCCCACGAGCAGCTGCTCCTCTCGTCTTCTCCAAGCAGGACATTGAACGGGGAACGGCCACCTTCCCAGCAGCCACGTCTCTTTCCCAGTTAGCAAAAGAGTTGTTGGACCCACAACGGTTCTTTCTAGAAGACCAACCTCATGTCCAGTTACTTAACCAGGGAAGCAGAGTGCTCGTGCAGCGCTAGCACCCATGGGTGCAAAGGGCAGGAGGGCAGATGGGTCACAGGGCCACCGTGCCACGGGGGAGAGAGGAGAGCAAAGGTGACAGCTGCTTCTGCACCCAACTTCTACCACAAAATCCTCACCTCAACCCACTGGGTCTTTCGTACTTGACTTTAAATAGTCAAAATCAAAAAAAAAAAAAAGGTAAAAAAAAATAATAAATCACAGGATAAATCGTGCATCTCCACGTTGCTTCTTTCGGCTTGGAGTCTGACGCTCGCTGGGGTGAGAACGGGAAGGACTGACTCTCGGGAGCAGAGGTCTCAGACTTGCTGCGGACACCGGCGCTGCGAGGAGGACGTGTCCTTTAGCAGCAATGTCCCCGCAGACCCTCATGAACCAGCCACTGCCTTCATGCTCCCCATCCGCAGCACCAGGTCCAGGCACCCTCCAAACCCCAGAGGAGACCAGGCAGGGGCAGACTCATCTCCCTGCCCACCCAGGTTTGCTCCAGGAGGAGACGACGGCTTTCGAGATGAGCACACCAAACACACCTCTGTGCCAGTTTTCCCCCTCTGGGAATAACTCACCCAGGGGAAGCTGCTCGCCGGCCGCCTCTTTGAGCTGCATCTCTGCCACCCGCTCCTTCACCCCTCCTCGCCTGGAGCTGAAGAGGAACCCCAGGCTGCCGTCGTCGAAGCACGCGATGCTGGGCACGATGGTTAGCCAGTTGAGAAAACTCAGGTTTCCACTTATGATCAGAAGCACCTAAACGGGAAAGAAAGCAGCAGAAGGTGTTGCATCTGCTTAAATGACGACAGAAAAGCGTGGGGAAGGAAACGCCGGATAGATTTTAGCACCCTAGCACGTACTTTGCTGATTTTCCACGATTGCAACAGTGATGGCAAACCTTTCCCTCCCTGCCCAGGCTACAGCCCAAATGTACCCCACTGGCTTGCAATGCGAGCTCTGCCCTTGCTTTCAGCAGGAGAAAGATCAGCCAGGGTATAGTGTGACTCGATTTCCATAGTGCTCCCGGTGACGGCGCAGCGGTTTGGCCCCAGGGGAATCGTCTGCTTCCTGCTTATGCCGATGTATCTGTGACAGCAACGTTCCCGAAACCCTTCAGGAGGAAATATTGGAACTTCTAATTAAAGAGCAGCATTAAATATAGAAGTGTGCAGTTTTTAAGAGGCTTTTTTTTTTTTTTTTAATTTTAGCTTTTATTGGCCGTTTAGGAGACTGTCTTGCATGTGTAAGGCAGAGAAAGTGGAAAAATCTGTGAGCCTTTGGAGGAGTCTCCATAAATATCTGTACACATTGGGAAAGGCTTTTTGTAGGCATGCCTTATTTTTTGTCTTACTCTTACAATGACTTGAAAACCATGAGGAACCTTCTTGCCATTCCCCAACAAGCCCTACCGAGCATCAGGTGGTTGTCTTTGGGCACTGCCCATTTAGCCTTCGTCATGAATCACATCTTCACAGCACATGGCTTCATTTTGCAGCTGTAAGATGGCACTTCCTCGCCATGTTCACATGTCAGCCAGGGGGAAGGTGCAGGTAAACCCCTGCTCAGGGTACATGCAAATCCCCCGCCAGAGCCTTTCATTAGAGCTTCATATAAACCCGAATACACAGAGCAATTTCTGCTTCTCACAAGCATTGTTTTTAACTTCTGTTTTTCTAGCCTAAATTTATTCAAGCCCAGTCTATACTTACTCATTTTTTTCTAAGCCAGTGTTTTACCTGTTCACAGATCCCCGTTTTCTTTGTACAGTTACATCTCTTCTCCACTTTTATACTTTAAAGCATGCCAAACTGCTCTGGCCTCCTCTCCCAGAGGAATTCCCTGCCTGCTTATCCCAGCAGCCATGCCCTCAACCCGCGCAAGGTTCAATCAATCTTTCTGGGTGCTGACAAGGACCGTACGGAGGATATCAGATGGGTCCCACCATGAACTCGTACAGCGATGCTAACATTTCTCACGCTCCACCAGACTTACCCCTCCCGCTGTGTTTTAACGCCACATTTACCTTTGCCACCGGGGTGTCACGGTAGTGCTTGCCAACCTGTGGACACAACCCCTACACATAAGCAATTTCCAAATACGCAGTTCCCAGTATCACACAGACGTCTCTGCTCCTAACCCGTGGTGCGTCATCCCGTGTGTCACACAGCCCAATTTCATCCCATCTGCCCGTTAACCTTTGGAAGGCAGGAGCCCGAGCTGCACTGACACCACCAAGGATGCTGAGAACTGTCAGACTCAAAAATATGTTGCTTTGCTTTCACACGCAATGTGATTTTTAACCAAAAGCGTCTGAAGCATTTAATTGCTCCATGTTTCATCCGAGAAGGGATCGCTGCCAGCTCAACCTTGCTGACGCTGAGACTTGCAGCAGATGCAGAATGGACGCTGCGAACTCGCTCCAGTGCCAGCAAGATGACGTGTCAAATGAAGCCAACCCCAGGGTGGTGGCCGTGAAGACACATCTGGGTTTCCCCGGGGCTGTCCAGCCATCGCAACAGTCACAAAGGAACGCGTTAGGAGCGATTTAGCGTGTTGGCATAAAACAATATATGGGAATCCATGCACACAAAGACAAGAAGAAAAAAGCAGCTGATGTCTGTTCGGGACTATTTGAGTTTTGAGGACGATTTGGATTCTTGTCCCATTAGTCACATTACTTAGGATTTAGCCCTAATTAACTAGCTGTTCCTCAGACACGTTAAAACAAAAGAAGTGGAAAAAGGAAAAAAAAGAAAATAGTCTCACCATCTTATCCATAAAAAATGAAGGTTATAAAGCTGACTTAATGTATTACACGTCGAAAAATAATGCCCTGATGTAACGAAGTCATTTATTTTCCAGCCTTCAGACCAGCGAATGAGAACTTCCCCACCTTCCGGCTGGGTTGAAAGCTGTAACCTTGATTGGCACCACTATTATTTTATTTAAAGAACACTTCTCCATTCACACAGCTGAACTTTATCCTCCCGTGAACTGTTTACTCACAATTTTAGCACATGTGGTCAAGGAAGACTTTCAAGACAGTGCAAGACCAAACGCGCGAACCCACAAACACCCCCAACATCCCGCCGCAGGCAGAGGAGCTGCAGCGTGGACCACGCTCCTGCCAGATTAACCTCAGCCCTGCTGCCGGTCTCCTCCTCTCAGCAAAGAAGTGACGAAGCTTTCGGAAGCCCTGAGGAGATGCAGAAGCTGAAGGGCTGACCACAGACCCAAGAGGCAGAGCTGAAGTTCTCCGCTGCTCCTCCAGCCCATGCTGCACCCCAGGACAGCGGGTCTCAGGAGGAAACCCAGCTGCCTTGAAGAGCGAACTCAAGTCAAACGCAGGAAAACTCCTCGCGAGCTGGAGACCACCACAAACTTCCCACTCCCACAGCAAAGCACACCTTTGGGTCTGCCTTCTCCAACATACGCAAAAACCCCACAATGAACACCAAAAAGCTACATCCCGAGCAAAGAGGAAAACTTGCTGAACCTTGCAGGTTCTCCTCCTTGGCCAGGATGATGAAAGCTCAGACAGGTACTGGCAGATATCAACCCCACGGTGTAACGCATCACGTAGCCACTATCGTGGTAAAACTTCTACAGCACAAGACAGACCGCACAACAGCAAGTCTTTGCCTAAATCCTGGGATGTCTGGGAACGCTGCAATATATTTTTTACATATTTCTTCATGCTGCCCTTGGCTTTTAAAGAGGTGTCTCTTGACCTCACTCAGAGGTCTCTGACCTCTTGCTCAAGAGCAAGGTCTCCACGGCAGGGCCAACCGTACGGGTGGGTGCAAAGAAATGAGCCCACAATCTTACTTCACAAGCAGCACGCTTAATTTGTTTTCAAGGGCTTTTGGGCATTACCCGGGGGGTTGTTATTAGGATTTTGTTATACTCACGTAACATGAGGAGGCTCCAATTGCAACGTGGACCCATTTAGCTTGGACTTGCCAAAACAGATGGGAAGAGGACAGTTCCTGTCCTGAAAAAAACCTAAATCTAAACATACCGGACAAAGTTAGATCAAAATTAGGATGTATTACAGCTGTGTTACAGGCAGAGAGCGGAAGAATTTTGGCACCTAATTCTTATTTCAGCAACACTCTCTGGGGATATCACCTTAAAGAACCTCACTCAGGATCACATAAGGAGTCTTGCAGCAGAACCTGAAATAGGACCCGAATCTCCCAATTACAAATCCAATGTCTTAATTACAAGTCCCCCCCAAAATACCTGCGTGCCCAAACACTGGTCTCTGGAGTTTCCCCATGGTTTATCCTGGAGTGCCCCCACCCAGTGTGCCCTCTCCTTCCCTGAAACAGGCTCACTGTGGTGCTTACTCTCCTGCTCGAAAATAAGAGGTGGTCTCCCAAAATACTATTCCACAATGCAAACACCAATAACACATGCACAATTTCGGTCTGAGGACTTTCAGCCAGTGTTCTGTTAAAAAGATGTATGTTTTGTCATTAAAAACAACAACAAATAAATGTTAAAAACACGTCATTTCATATTTTATATGATTGGCACCATTTTTTAAAACACGGTGATTTGCAAGTTACAGTTTTCAAAACCCCAGCAGGACTCTTCAGTAACAGTCACATAATCTTAAAAAAATAAGAGATCTGACCAATTACAGTAAGTAACAAAAGTCCTAACTATTATTTAGTTAAAAAAATAATTACTTATTTATCCTGAGTTGGATAATTATCCAGAATTATGAGGGGAAAAAGTATTTAAATCTGAATTACATACACATGTTAGGTCCTTGAACATAACATATTACACTTGAGGTTTGGTGCTCCCCCTTTGACCCAAATGTGATTTAGTTGAATGCATATTAATCAGCCTGTACTCATTAACACACTTCTCACTTAGCTACTTTGTTAGGAAACTCTGATCCTTTTCTGATGTGATTTGCCTCGTGCAATTGCAGTAATATTAAGAAAATAGTTCTGCGCTTTGCCACTTCTGCCGAGGCTCATTTTACAGCTTTGTACGGAGCAACTGGGTGGTCCATGGGAGTTTTTTTTTTAGTAGTGATTCACCTCTCTTTATTGCTTGGAAGTCAGAAGCAAGGTATCTTATTTCCACCAGCCCTTAAAAATCAGGGGAATCAAAAATAATACAAGTTTGGCGTTTTCTGGTCTGTGGGTGGAATCACGAACCTGACACATTTTTAACTTCAGTTATTTTGACCGAGTCTCGACGCTCGCGCCAGCGGCTGCGACTGCTGCCCAGGTACCGGCAGCGGATTCAAACACGGGTTAAAATTATACCCTGCCCGAGGGGGGCTGAGCACCGTGAGCCCCTCAGCTTTGCAAAAATAAACCTCAAAGGAACTCCCGCTTCGAAGTCGATTAACAAGAAAACAGATGATTTTTCAAACATGCTGAGGGGTGGCTGTCCTAGCAAACGGTTTTGTGGCCGTTTTTGCATGAGATATGTGTTATTTGATTGATGTGTCCGGCCAGCATTAAGGGCGAAGCTTTGTCAGCTGAGCAACCGGTGTCTTCTGCAGCACTGATCCTGCGAGCGCGGCATCCCCCAGGGCTGGTGGATCCTTTGCGATTCAAACTAGTATTTGCCTTGGCAGGCAGCGCACATTTACCCAAAGCCTTCCTTTTCTGCGTGAAACCTCCTAAGCCTGTGCGTCCTGCTCCGGCAAAGTGGAGTTGCGCTGGTAGCTGGTGGGAAATTTAATTTAACATGAATTTCTAAGGGCGGTGAGGGCAGAGATCATAGAATCCTAGAACGGTTTGGGTTGGAAGGGACCTTAAAGATCATCTAGTTCCAACCCTCCTGCCATGGACAGGGACACCACCGACATCACCGTGCGCTCACCTCCTGCCCTGGGAACTGAAGCTGGGGCCCGACGCTGGTGCTGGTGCTTTGGGGTAAGCCACCAAACTTCCCAAGGTCTTATTTCACCCACGTGCAAAGCAGGTGCGCGGGTGCTGGACCTCCTCCGCACCCACGTTTGGAGGAGAGGACACCAAACCCCTCCAGGAGCCGGCGCTGCCGGCGTGGCAGAGCACGGAGAGCATCACTGCTCCTTCCCCGTCGGCTGCAGGAAGGAGGAGAGCTCGTTGCGCACATCTCTCGGTAATTTTGGCCTTTGCACCACGCCAGGCTTGGCCTTTCGGTGCTCCGACCACAATCGCAACCCAACCGTATCTTCCTCTCTCCACCCTCTGGAGCTCTGCTGCGGTGGATGGGCTGTGCCCTCCCCACCTTGGTCTCGATTTGTGTTTACTGAGTGTCTTTCTCTTGCTGGACAATATTTAAATGCACAATTATAACAAACAGATGGTATCAACCCCTGTGGTGATTTTTAAAAATTTTTTATTAAAGCACAGTATTAATCATGGTAATTGGGTAGGAACTTTAAGGTTATAAAACTACAGCATGTCTAATGAGCGAGCTCCTTATAGGAGGAACTGAGGTTTTTAATCTAATAATGTCAGTTTTATGGATTATGACTGGAGTTTTATGAAGTGTGATATGAAATACTGTGGATTCATGGCTCTCACTGGATTAATTTGGAAAAGTAGCTTTCCTGGTTCTAGGCCCAAAAACAATTATTCCTTACATTTCTGTCCCCTGCACTGTTACCAAACCCCTCTGTCAGAAAATGGGCACCTACACCCATAACTTTTTTACAGGTTAGACTTCTTTGTTTGGCTGGTTTTTATTTTTTTCAATCACAGATTGTTATAAACATACAGTAGGTAGGAGAAGCTCATACGCTGTGTAGCAGACTATATTTGTCCAGAAGGAACAACAACGGGCTGTAAACTCTTAAACGCGGTCGAGGGCTGGCTGGAGCTTGCAGACTCCATCCGAGCACGGGGACGTGGTCACCACGCAGCGCTCGAGCTTTCTGATATTGAGCCACTGGCACAGAAGAGCCAGAATTGGGGTGCCCGGAAGAACTATAATTTATTTAAAGAGAAAAACATAGGAGCAGAGGGCTGGAAGAGACCTCAAGAAGCCGTCCAGTCTTTCCTGCTGCCCCAGGGTAGAGTTGTCTCTACGTGCACCTTTGTGTGTTTGTCTAAACTCTTCCCAGAAGCCTTGTTGGGTGATGGAGCCAGGTCCCTGGCCTTCCTGGGCTACCTGTTCCATTATCTTTAAATTATTCCTAATACCATTCTTAATCCCATGACTCCTTCTCTGCCCACAGCCATCAAAGACTGTTCTCTTCTATCTGCAATAGCCTTTCATATAGGTGAAAACTGTCCTTTGTCCACTGACTCTTCCCTCCCAGTAATGGTCTCCTTTGGATTAAATGATCCCAGTTGGTTCAGCTGTGCCTTGTGAATCCAGTCTCTACATCTCTGCTTATTCTTACCCTCCTCTGGATTTTCTCCAGCTGGGACATATCTTTCCTGAAGGGAATGCCCAAAACTGAGCCACAGCTTTTAGCTCTAGCCCTACCAGTGACAGAGAGCAGGAAGGATTTATATACTCGCAGCACGAAGAACTTATATATTCCAGTAGGACGTTTGCTCCTTCTGCAACAGTGCAGCCCTACCGACTCAATCGCATTGTCAAGATTATTCTGAATACTTATCATCTGTGCCAATACCCTCTACCTGAGCATGGTCTACTAATATTAGACACCGTTAATGAAACCCCTGAATATCCCTAGATAGACCCTGGGGAAGCCCCCTTGATAAATCCTTCCCTCTGACAGTGAGCCATTGATAACTGCTGAATAGACTTTCCAACCTGTTTTGTCCACCAGACAGTATTTCCTACTTAAGACCCTATATTCTTGGGTTGTTTATGATATTTTACATGAAACAGTTTCAAAAGCCTCAGTAAAAGCATATATTGTTTATCCTCTATTCATGTGCCTTGTTTTGTCAATGAAGGAAAGAAGACTGCATTTACATGGTCTGCACTTGGCAAAACTACGATGGCTGTAGTTATCCCACTTGTCTTTTGGAGGTATTTAGAAATGGCCTCTTTCATCATTTTTTCCCAGTAGTTTTCCAGTAATGGCTCTGCAATGTCCTGGCTCTTCCTTTTTTCTCTCTTTAGAGGACAGGTACTTTATTAGCTCTTCTCCGTTCTTTCATTACTTCACCTATGTTCTACGAATTCTCAAAGATAATCACTAACGCTGACAGGATTTCAACAACCAGCTCTTTAACAGCCCTAGGATAGATTTCCTTAGGCTCAGATGATTTGAAAAGATCTAACTTAGCTAAGTACTCTGCAGCTCTCCCCTGCTTGTGGCTGAGGTCATCCTGCTTTGTTACTGGTATTAATTATACCAACAGCCACATGAGATGTGACTTTTTAGTGATGACTGTTACAAAAAAGGCACTAATCATTTCAAGATAAAACACAGACCAAATTTATCAACTAAAAAAAATAGGATGTAGAAAAACCAAAAGTAAACCGCCTTCCTTGCACACAAAATACAACAACCGCTTACTCACTCTGTGCTAGTGAAAGCTGGAGAAAAGAAAAGCCCAGCTCATTTGTGCACTGTCAAAACTGCAGTACCAGGGTCCCACATGGATCTTCTCACTGCAGATCCCCAGAGCCACAAGTGATCAGCTCTGCCGACTGGGACAGCGAAGACCCCCTCCTCCTGATGGACCTGCTGCTGGATGACCAGAACTTAGAACGCTCCTCAACAGACTTTGCATGTCACCAAGGAAAGAGGAAATCAGACTTTTAAGATGGATTTAACGGATCCTTATGAAGGAGCAGATGTGAGGAGGAGCCCAGGTCAGCACCCAAGAACGCATGTGCCGTGCTCTCCGGAGCTACCAGGGAAAGCAGTGGCAAGAAGCGGGAGTTTGGAAATGACCCAACCAGGCCATGCCTTTGAGCAGAGGGGGACAAATCCCGGTACGGATGACACCAAGGGAATGGGAGATTTGCCATCGCCTACCTCAATCTGTTTGCCCAGTCCCCCAGCATTGCTCCTCGTTCCTCTGCCAGCTTGCTCTCTTTCTGGTTTTCCTCTGGGCACCCAGCAGCCGGGCTAGGTGAAAGGCAGATGGTGGCATACTGGTGCCACTGGAATTGAAAGCACAAGCGCTACCGGCTGTGTTGGGGACACTTCATCACCCACAGCCTCGGTGCCATCTGTGCCTGGGATGGATCTTTAAAAAGAAAATACCAGCGCTCTCTGAACAGGCATACATCGCTTTGGTTTTGGTTAAGTTGTTAACTCTGCTCTCCTGAAACCTGCGGCCCCACCGCCAAAGAATCTCTTACTCTTAGGACAAGCTGAAACTCATAACATCGAAAGTTGGTCCTTCCTGTAAGAGATAGGAAGGACAAGCCTCAAAAGCCAAATTTGATTTTAATGTGCCTCCAGTTACTTGCGTACCATGAAAACATAGCCTCCCACAAAGAAAAACAGGCTATCATTCCCCCATCTGGTTTCAGTTTGAAAAATACTTATATATGTAGTTTTTCCCAAAAGTTATTGTAGGCACGGGCAAAAAATTCCCATTAAATGACAACAGCAAGAACATTTAATTTTCCCCTATTATTAATTTAATCTCTTGTTAACTTCTTGATTCAACATTTGCATGAGGATTTAATCTCTGCTTTGCAGAGCTATTTAGTGCAGAAAAATACATAGGAAAATAATTACCTCTGTCCACTTGCTCTGTTTTAGACAGCAGATAAAATGGTTTTGCGAATCCCACAGACATTCAGAAAGCTATTGGAAGTACCAGGAGAAAAAGAAGCAAAGTCAGTTTTGCCGGTAAGATGAGAAAGAAGAATGTGGCTTGGCTTCGGTTTACTTTTGGATGTGCAGTCACTTAGGTGATCTCAACTTAATTCACATTACAAAACACAGCCCACGAGAGAAAGCGAACTCCTTTCTCTGTGGGAACACCTGATCACAGGACACCCGGATGCTCCTCAGAGACCTCAGCCCTGAGTTTCCAAAAAGGGTGGAAGCACCTACCCAGCTCACTGGGAATATCGTGGAGTCAGGAAATAGCCCAAATTTGGTATCCAAACCATGATTTCATAGGCGAAGGCTGAGTATTTCCTTCCCACAAGATGATAGGAGAGAACCCACATACTATTACCACACTTAATACAGAAATAAGAAAATAATAAACCTTGAGATGCCCTTGAGCTGTGCACCTCCAGTTAGCCAGGGGTCACTCGGACATGACCAAAGATATGCAAATGATTCATTTAGAGCCAGAGGAATTAGCTAGAATTCAAAGCATTTATAATTCACATGCTATATACAGAGTTTTGTTTGCCTGAGTAGCTACGGCTAGGGACTTGAACAACTGTGTTAAAAAAGACCCATATTTATCCCTGAAAAGCAGAGGTCGGTATTTAAAATATTTATAAATACTTGTATAGTCACAGACTCCCCTGAACTTACAAATGTAGAATAGAAATATTGAGGAATTAAATAACTATAGACGCCCAAAAGCAATTATGCAGCAATCTGAACTAAAATTTGTCCTTGAGCTGGGTCAGATTTTGACATATTACAAATAGCACTGTAAGGCTTTTGCAATCCCCAGGTCTGAGTACCAGGTCTAAAGTTACAAACAGAACTGTGCTAAAGCAATAGGGAACCAAACCCTTTCCATTCCTGTTATATACCCGACATTTGTTCTTGATCTAAATGTGAAGCAATATAAATGTCTCACTCCCTACTCATTTTTAATTTGTAGCTATATGAACCACCTACTGTAGTTCCCACAGATTATGGGATTTGACTGCAGAGCATTTCTATGGATAAGCAGAATTTCCAGATTTTCAATGGAAAAAATTTTAAAGAGAAGCAAGAGAGTGAAAGTGGAGTGATTATGGTTTTATATATATATATATATGTAAAAACCCAAATCTCACGCTTCAGCACTCCACCTGACCTCCAGTGACGAGCGGTCAGGAGAAGTACGGGCGGACGGCGGCTCGGTGCGGGCTGCCCCTTCTGAACCACCCAGGACTGGGGTTGGGATACTGGGATGAGAGGCAAGTCCAGTACCAAAAGGGTTAAACTTACCTTCCTTTATCATGTAGCCCAAGACGTTGCAGTAAGTATTCCTGTTCTAGGAAATTTTATACGTCTAACTCGATTACCAAAGTATTGTGGGTGAATTTAGGATCGGTTGCTCGCTTTGGGTCTGAAACACAACCGGACTCCTCCCGTCCTGCTCCTGCAGAGCCGAGATATGTCTCCGAATTACTGACTTTGACACATTTATTCTGCTCTGCAGCTTTGTTATGTAAAATACCTCTTGGTGTTGCTTGATCCGTTGACTCTTGCTAGAGGCTACAGTGTTCCACATTAATATATTACAGGCTAAATAACTGCCGAAGGACTGTTTATGTAAGTGTTGAACCAATATAAAATGAAAGAATAATTTTACAGAAGGAAGGAATTTTTTGCTACTCTGCTCTGAATTATCAACATCTTTCCATCCCTGATGGTGGAGTTACTTCCTAAAGGGGGAAGCTGTCACGAAGACACTTAATGGCAAAAACCTTTCAACACCTTATTTATTTTTTTATGAAAGGCCAAAGAGCATTTCCATGGACCAGCAAATCTCAATGAGCTTTTCAGCAGCATCCTACATTAGAGGACCAAGTTCAGATAATTTCTTCCTGATTTTACTCCAATTTGCTCCAAAAAGTTGATTTCAGTGGCAGACCTCCTAGATGAGGATGCTGTTTAAGGTGAGGAAGGCAAGTCCAGGTAAGACCAAGTCCTCCAATTTTGGGACAGAGAGCTCCTCCATGGAGAACGTGTCAGCACATGAAAAGAGGGTGGCAAAAGAGTGAGGGAGACCCTCTCTACAGACCTTCAGCTTTTGAGCTCATACAGGGATAACTCAGAAACAATTCTAGCTGCTAACCCAAACCAGCCCTGCAGGCAGGTAACCCCCAGGAGGCACCGACTCAAAACACTAACCATCAGCAGAAGACTTGGCAGGTCACCATCAAAACTACTGTCGCCGTCAGGAGGAGGTGGAGCAGGAAGAGGCAGAGCTACCAGAGTGAACTAACTCGTTGGTTTGTACCAGCATGACATCAGGATCTGGCCCCGATTCAGTCCCGAGAAAACCGTATTAGCATGTAATTATGGGGCCTTGTGTGGACTTTGAAACAGGATGTAAAACCAAGTTCCTGATTACTCATGGTCATAAAAGAGACCATGGAATTTTCTACGAAGCCGGGAGAAGTATGATGCAGAGACCTCAACCCAAACTCCAAGTCAGGTTGTTACAACCAAGGGCCCCACGGCCCTTCCCGGCATCCCGGCGGGACCCTGCAGCCCTGGCAGCTGCTCCCTGCGGCACACAGCTGAGGAGCGGTGATGTCCCACCGCCGGCACAGAGCTCCAGACGTGCCGTTTGCAAAACGCTTTAGGATCCATCCACAGGACAAGAGCGCTGTGGAAAACCAGAGTATTGTTCCCCCCAAGTGTGCCTGGGTTTCTTCACTCGGCGCGAGAGCAGCACTCGTTCCGATTAGCTCATTTCATCAATAAAGTCAAACAGCACATTAAAAAATTTCTACATCTATTAACGGTCCAAGTGTTTCACTAACCAGCTCCGTCCTGCTCATTAAAAATACTTTTATAGCAAATTTAGAGTTCAAGTCCAGCAGAAGTGCTCTGCTTCAGTGGTATCTCAAGACGGGTTATGTTGGAAAGAGCCCCATGCCACGTGCTCCGGAGGGACGTCAGGCTCTGCCCTCCATCTGCCTCCTCCACGGGGAGAGCAGGTTGGAAAGGACTTTTTCCAATCATAATTTGTGGATTTATCAAAATATTACATGGGCCAGACCCAGCTCTGAGCACCTTCCCCGGGAACCCTGTTCCCATCCAGGATGAAGACCACCGTTCTGGTTTGTGGGACACCATCAGATCTGAGCTTGCAGAGGTGACTCACAAGTGCAATCGCCATCCTGTGTCTGATATTTTCTTCTTGTAGTAAGAGCAACAGGATCAGGCTACGGACTCCTCGAGCACCCGCTCTCTCCCCGTGCACAGCCCCAAACCCCAGCGGGCCGCCAGCTCCCAACCCCTGCGGTCACAACGAGACGCGTGTGCTGGGCGACTTGCACGTCAACGTGGAGCAGCTACGAAACCAGGTCTGTCACCAGTGGGGACAGTCAGACACAAGATAAGGCAGATCAACGGCAAAGAAGCTGAAAGCAGTTATCTGACTGTAAAAAATGATAGAATTACTTTTTCTTCTTGTTAGCACAGCATTAAGGTCTTCTCAGAGGGCAACAGCAGCAGTATTTAATGATGAGCTCTTGCCTGTTTTGGTTAACAACCAGCAGCTGGTCTGTAATATCAAAACCAACATTTTTACTGAAAAGTGATTGAAGAACGCACCCGTGAAAAATGGTTTCACAGCTTCCTTTCAAGCCGGTTTCCAATTTGAGCTAGACACCTAGTAAATAGTATTACAGCTTTAAAAAAATAATCCTAAATATAACCATGTCTTTTGGACAGCACTAGCTGGACTGGGCAATATTTGCCTAGTCAAGTTGTTCTGGGAGCATTTTGCTGCAGGTTTTTATTTTTCCTCTCTGCTGAGGTCTGCTCCATACTCAGATATTAAGACATCATAAGAAAAATTCCAACATGGCAATTAATCATTAACTGTCATAGTTTTCCATAAGGTGCAAATTTAAGGTTATAAAACTGTCAAAAACCTAAACAGTTACACGGGCTGCTTCTGCTGTTGGCTGGATGCGCTTCTGGAAGCGGACACAGACAAATACCTGCGGTGCCGTGGGCTGCGGCGCTTCGGGAGCAGCCGGGACGACGTGCACCCGCGGCAGGGACCGTCCCGCGGGAAACCGGGTGGCTGCCGAGAGGTGGTCGTGGCTGGACCTCTGGCTGGCGGGTCATCCCGGTGAAACCACCCCGGGCGGTGGTCGTTTGTAATGCGAGGTTTGGTAAGGAGGTGGTTTAGTGGGCGTGGTGGCATTGGGTTGACGGTTGGACTCAATGATCTTAAAGGTCTTTTCCAACCTAAATGATTCTGTGATTCTTAAGAGCCCACCAAACGTCTCGTCCGCAGCCTGCGAGTCACCCTGGAGATGCCTTTGGTGAGCCATGGAGCACATGGCTCGTCTTCTAGTGGATAGGAAACAAGGAGGGAATGTCAGACGGATGAATTAAGAAGATGCGAGGACGTGGGAAGCCCTCAGCAGAGGAAATACTGCCTTTATGTTGACAGATTATAGGTCCCCTCAAATGAAAGGACCTTAGGTCCACACTTCTAAGGAATATGGAATATGGGACTATGGGAAGTCACTGCCACATGGTGGTGTTTTGAATTCAGTTGTGTGCAAAAAACCAAAAGTAGGTCACTTACTCAAGCGGCAAAATTATGGCCCTTTGTCTTTCCACAGTAGCAGGGATCAAGAACGCCTCAGCAGGCGTCCATAGCACCTTGGACCTTCCCAAAAGGTACACGGGTTTGAGGCACGGCAGGTTTCAGAGGACTGAGACCAGCGTACAGCCCCACGGGGCCTTTCCCACCAGCTTCAACAGGACCCAGACGTTGCAAGGACAAACCAGTGGTTTGACTCATGAGTTGGTCAAACCACAGACGCCGTTTCATTTGCCATTTCTGCTTCAGAGCAAGCATTATCTCCTGATATTAACATACAGGAAAAGAAGTATTCAGCAAAAGCATTTTTCACCCTAGTAGCAATAATCCTTGTTTGAGGTCTATCCTGTTTTAATTGCAATCTGGAATAGGCTGTCAACAGGCATAAATCAATAACTCACTCACCAATTACATGGCAAAGCACAGAACTCCACTGTAATAAATGCTAGATGATTATTGAATTATCAATAATAAAGTAAAACAGTATTAAGACTAGAAAGTTAAAGCCCTTTTTCCAGAATATCCTTTTCTCTACTAATTAGGACATTCTTCACTAAGAGACGTGTGGGTTCAAAATTCCCTCTGTAAGAAATGATGCGAATTAAACCCTGCTCTCTCAAATCCTGGATCAGTCTGAAGTCACATGGAACTGTTTATATTCCTTGATTGAAGGAATGCTAAAATACTTCTGGCGAAAATACTTCAATTCCCTTTCCACGTACAGTCATTGCAGGCTCCTTTGAAATTCACTTTTTCTACAATATTTAGACATATCTAACAATTGCCAAAATAAGAGCAAACCCCATTAGAGAAGGAGAACACATCAGAAAAAATCTATTCTGATAGCAAACTTTTTGCCTAGTATCTGTCCAGGTCTTGGTAAAATTTGGATTAAATTGGTATAAAAGACAGAGTATGGGGAAAACAATGTTCTTTGGAATCAATTTAGATGGGCAGGCTAAGTACCTCAAATCTCAGACAGGCCTGGCACAGGGAAATGGGATCTGTGTTACGAATCCCTTTCAAAACAATTCAAATCCAAGGTTTTGGTTCGACCAATTGTGGAGACATAGCAGCCAGCTGCAAAAGCTGGATCGGGACTGCGCTCCCCAAATTCACGGGCATTTCAATCCCAACACAGATTCAAACTCATCTTTTCCTTTTAAAGTTAAAAGGAAAGGACACGACCACATCCGCAGGCATAAGGAAAATGCAAGGAAAAAGTAAAGGGGATGTCACATCTGATCAGCTTGACACTATGGTGGAAAACACTGGTGGCTTCTCTGATTTATATCTTTCTGCAGCTACTTTCTTTGCCTCATTAAAGTACATAATTTCAGTAACTCTAAGCTCTTAGCAACATCTGCAGTAAAATATTTAACTTGGGTTGGCTACTCAGTGTCACTGAAAGCCAAGGCTGGGCGTATTTCAAAATCCAGGATGACCTGGATTTTTCCACCAAACCAACCTCTTGCAGCACGCTCGGAGCTAACACACGTACGGGCACGGACCTGAGCTGTCGGCTGTGGGCTTCTGCAAGCTCAGGAGAAATAGAAAACAGTTGTGGCGTGAAAACGCACCGAGAAAAAATAATCCGGTGCCTTATTTGGGGCTGGTTACCATTTGATTTTAATAAAGAAAGCCTGCAAAAGCCTCAGGGATAAAAAATGAAGTACTGAATGTAAAAAGTTTAGTAGAAATGCTATGTTTAATAAAAAGAAAAGAGGAGAAACCTAAAGAAAGTGCAGAACAGTTACCATTGCTTTAGCATCTCTGTTGGTGAAGCGCCTTAGCAGCAGGCAGCAAAGCACTGGCTGCTCCCCGCTGCCCTTACCCTAAGCCGTTCCCTCCACTCTATCAGAAAATGGGTTGAAAATTGTGACAAATATATGATGTAACCGGCCAGCTCGCTGACACGTTGCACCGTGTATTTAAAATATGAAATGCCCAACCGGTGGACGTAAAGCCTTTGTTAAATTTTCCGAGGCCAAAAGAAGAAGACGGAAAAAAAGGCATTTTACTTACATCCCAGATGGTAGCTTAGCAATCCCCAAGCTGTCAGTGGCAGGGACTTGAGTAAGTAGCAAATGAAATGTACATCGGGCAAACCCAGATATGCTTAAGAAAACACAAAACGTGTTAAAGAACACATTTCTATGCTGCCATCTGCAGCAGTTTCTTTTCAGTGTTGGGGCGCCTTGCTTGTAATTTAGGTTACAATGGGAACGAGGTGTAAATTATGAAATGATCAAAAACAGGAGAACTTCCAGCTCTTGCCCTCTCCTCCCCAAACAGTTCCTTCTACACAGGACCAAACCATGCCCAAGGACGGCTGGAGGGATGGAGCCAGGGAAGAACGTGCAGAACCCAGGAGGACCAGGATGCTCAGCGTTGCTCCAGCCTCGCTGGGGGGGCTTTTATTTTATCTGTGCATTCGTGTGCACATTTATTTGCCTGTAGAAAACTGAAATCAATCCCCAGTACAGGAACTGATTGCGTCCTTTTAGCAAACATTTAAAAGAAGCTAAAGCCCTGCATTTAGGTTTGCAGAGGAAGACAGAAAAGATAAGGTGCTCTGAAGGGATATATACAAAAGAATAAACTTTGTGCAATTTATCTCCTAGGTAGCTGTCTGCACACATGGCATATTACGGTTTCAAAAGCTGCCTAAGGAGCCTGTCTCCTACAGGGAGCTTTGAAGATCTCAACCATAAAGAGGTTAGTGCAGTGGGTATTTCCTGGTAGTATCGTACTACTTTTCCCAGCACAGATTTGGCCTGTGTCAGATGGGATCACATGAAATGTAGATCCCGGAGGATGCCGGAGAGGAAGCAGAAAATGCCACCCACTTTCAAGGTCACAGCTGCAAGGAGATCCCTGCTCATGCTGCTGCACTGATCGCTTACATATGAGATGAACCTTGGAAAAAGAATGAAAATATATGTATATCAGAATATTCCAGGAAGAGCTGTCACCGGACAGCCTTACTGCTGGCCAAGAACGCCGCAATGAGCCCTTGCGTTGACAAGAACCTAATGGCAGCTGCACTGTTATCAAGAAGAGATGCACTCTTGGAAAAAAGCTGCACGGGGCTTGAGGTTTTCCAGCTCAAAACAATCTCTAGTAGAGGATGAAATACAGCTGCCTGTCCGTGAGTAAGTTCCTACGCTTCAAAGCGAGCGTGTGACTCATTCAACAAAACCCAAGTGCATCAACATCAGCCATGGGGCTGATTTTAAAAGGTTACTCATTATTCACCAGCAAATTAGATTTGTCAACAGACGGAGAGAGCAAAAATTCAGTATCGCCTGGGTCTGTGATTCAAACAGCCTCATCTAGCAAAGTGGAATAACAAGCTCTTCTGAGCCAGGTGACAGCTGGCGTGACATTAAGACAGAAGAGGGGGAACAAGACACAGAGCAGAAGAGCCCAGAACTTGCTTGGCACCGGCTGGTGCTGCTGCAGCGGCGTTTGAAATGGCAGCGATCAGAAGGAGCAGGGATCTGAATACTCCCAGGCTGCTGCACGCCAGCGCGGAGCTGGGAAAAGATGCAGGGAGCTGGGAAAAGATGCAGGGAGCTTTGGTGGTCCGGTTTCTCTGCACCGTCAGCATCATGATTAGCGCTTTGGCAGTGCGGCTGTGTGCGAATGGCCGGTGCCAGGTTAGAGCAGGACGGGACGGCGAGCGGGAGGAAAGGCACTTTGTGAGCCGAGAGCGGGGCAGCAGCACTGCTCACGTCTGCTAGATGAGTTCTGCAAGGAGAGAACCTGGTCCAACCCCTGGAAGGTCCTGGCTTGGGTGGGCATCTACATCCTGGACCTTCACACTACGGACTTCAGTCTGACGCTGTTTCGGGTAGTTTTAGTATTGCTTTGTAGCTTAATTTCTTCTGACAGTGAGAAGGAACCCTTAAGGTTTCTGTAAACCAGCATGTTTACAAGAGAGTGCCAAACAGAGAGCCGGGTCCAATGTGGCCCGCGAGCAGCCAGCCCCACCGCTGCAAAATTACACGATGGAGCACAGGACGTGCCACAAGGCATTAATCTCCCAACGCACAATTTTAGCCTTGAAATCTCTGCGTGACAGATACATGAGCAGCTCAGACATGACTGAGGGAAGTTTAACGAAGCAGCAAATTACAGCTCTGCCCAGGATTTTCCACCCGAGATACCACATAGGTATTTCCCAGTACTCACTCATCGGCAATTGTGGTCAGAGCAGCTCCTTTCTGGCGTCTTGTGGTGGCACCACTGCTGTCATGGTGCTGGTGGTCATGGGTCCCTGGGCCACATCAGGGCACTGTCACCAGGAAACAGATAAGGGTGCCAGCCCAGCACAACAAAAGGTATCATCATGGACCCAGCGAGCTCCAAAGGAGCCCTTTGGTACCTGCTCGGAGGTGTCTTGTGGGTGAGCCTGGTCCTGAAGACCCTCAGGGTTCCCTCTTTTGACCTTGCCTGTGAACTCATGAGTGTTCACGATCAAATCATCAACATCTGGGACTTCTCTAATGCTTTGCTTTCAGGATCTCCACGGGCTTTACAAACCCAGGAGAGGACAGATGGCAAGACCGAGGCAAGAAGAGCAGCAGTGCAACGCGGCACCTACGGAGACAGGAGCAGGGAGCAGAGCCCACCGAGACACACCTCAGGGGATGCGCCCAGCCACTTCTCTGCAGCGACCTCAGCTTTGGAAGACAATTAAGCTGTGGCTTAAGGAACATCAGATCCATTCCTGACCTGATCCATTCACAGAAATCCCTCTGCATCCCCAAACATAGTTACTTTCCCTAACTTACTGATACTTTAAATAAAAGTACAGTTTATTTTGGCTGTCATGGACGGGATGGAGGTTTGCACTCAGACACTGCACCAGTACTGCAAGGCAGAAAAAGCACCACGAAGAGAGAAGCAGCAGAACTGCCACGTACATCCCTGAAGCATCCTCTGACCAGGGCATCTCCACCGGAGCGCGGCCGAGAGCACTGACTGTCCAAGCAGCCAAGGAAAACCACTGCAAGGACTCTTATCACAGTAGTGGATGTGTGTGGAGTATTTCATTTGGCACTCTTTGGAGCTCTCATAATCTTTTCCTTTATGATTAATATTAAACAAGTCATATTCCTTATGGAATTTCCTAACTGTGTCTGTTTATATTTTTCTCTACATCATAGTTAATATTTTAAGATTGTCTCTCTCTTTTTTCTCTTTTATTTCACATTCATATGTTTTTCCTCATTTTATAAATTAGGTTTCTTGTTTAGTAGTCATGACAACATCTGACTGTGGTGGTTACACCACAGCCTGGGGCTTTTTTTTTCCTCCCCCCAAGCTGTCTTAGAAAAAATATCCTTTAAATAAATAGAAGCATAAAATGAAAGGGGCAAGTTCCGTACTGACTCCTCCTCCTTTCCCTCCAATGACCCACTTCAACGAGACTTCCCAGCATGGTGGGTGAGGACTCATTTGGCTTTAATCCTGCAAAGTCTTATCCACTTAGTTAACTTCAATGGGAATACTCAGAGCACATCAAGTGAAACACATATGTAAGTCTTTAAAACCTTGAGGCCTATGCCTGAAAGGCAGAAAGCAAAAAGCTGGAGTTGCGTTTTCCTTCTGGCCGTTGATCTTTGCACAACAGCTAAAGGGTTGCGGCGCTATGGGGGGGAGCACAGAGATGTGCCGCTCCCCGGGAGCGAGGATGGGGTGACTTCTGTGAGATGCTCTAGTTCAACATTATCTTCTGAGCAGGGACCACGTGGACCACCCTGGGACCGGCCACCGCAGCTCCTGCACAGCCACCTGATGGCTTTTGCATCCCTCTCTTGCTCTGGTCCCTCAACAAAACCCAGCGGAGGGTTGGAGGCAGCAGGACCCACTTGCTTCCATCTCTGCGCTCTTCATTTCCATGAGCAGGATATGGTGATTAAAGCCTGCCTGTCAGGGCAACCTGGAGATCAGGCAAAGGAATTTCAAAGCAAAGGGGCATCATACCAACAAATGCATTTTTGTTACCTAGGGAATACTAGGGAATAGCTTTTTTTAAAAAAAGATGAACATTATACTTCAGTCTTTTAGGATGTTGGTAACCAGTAGCTTATAAGGAATTTAGGCTTTTGAAAAAACAGAAGCGTATTTTATCTTAGACTTCTCCCATGAGCACAGTAAATGGCGATGGGTTATGGATCTGTGTTTACCCATGGCAAGAGATATTCCACGGTGTTTTTTACATACTGAACATAAAATACCAATTACATAGATGGCCAGCCACACTGAAAGCAATGCTCAATCAAGAGCAGGCAACAAGGAAGGGAAAAGGCCGGGAATTTAACAAAGGCAGATGAACCTTTAATATGGCAGAACCTCTGGGAGCCCTGAGACACTGTGTCCAGATGTTCGGAGGTCGATGTAACCTGACTCCAAGAAGGAAGAGGATGTATTTCTTAAAATTCCCTGTTGTGCTTTAATTTACTGCAGTCTTGCAGAGGACGCATGTGGTGATCACAGGTGGAGTTTCAGATTGACCATAAACATGAAGTTGGGGGCAAAAGACTTGAGCCGTTTCAGGTTTGGCTGCCAAGACGGTTGAGGTACAGATTTCCATGAAAACATCTCCCTCCCCGTCCCCTACGGGCCAGAGGCAAACCCTCCAGCAGAGAGACTGCAGGCACCAACAACTCTTCTACTGATGGCAACCAGGACCAGAGACAGGCGACCGCCCGAGCAGGGGCTCTCCAGCTCATCGCTGCTTCTTTGCTGGGTGGACGAAGGGGAAGGGGGAAGGAACGTAGGATGGACGGCAACATCTTGAAGGTCCATTTCTTATCTGCGGTTGCATTTCTGCTAAATAGCCCCAGGAAAATGATGTCTCTACTTCTTTAGGACCCCACTGGCTGCCCCTGAACACTTTGCGGGGAGGAAAGAAAATAGTGGCCCCGTAGCATCTCTGGCACATCCCATCTGCCCACTGAATCACAGAGACAGAGCTGATTTGGGTTTCAGAGTGTCCCCTCCCCCAGATCCTGACCCTTTTACCTTGGCTTTGCTCCCTCTGAGGTTTCTGGCCCACAGTAATGATCAGCGTTTGATTAGGAGAACTGGCAGATTTGCTGTTGTTGCTACAGAGGGATTTGTGTGGGGATTAGAACTGGTTTTCAAGGGTTGGCTATGGAATAAATTACATTATTGATGCAATAAAAGCAATCCCTGTCCCTTTCCCATTCTCCACTCCTGCCATACTAATTCCCAACCTTGATCCAAACAAACAATGAAGTGTGATTTGTTTTTCCAGAGGAAATTTTTAAATTTATGTTGACTATGTCCTGAGTTTTCTACTGTCCCTGTATTTCTGCACCTCTCCACCGCACCTAGCAGCAGGAGCTGGCAGGTGCTCTAAAGTAGACCATGATGTGATGGTTGACTGGCAGATGAGAAATTATTGTCTTTCCTTCTCTCCCAACCTGTTTAATCCTCCAGGAATGCAGAGTTCAGCAAACCCCTCTTTCCCTAACCTCTTACTTTGCTCAGGAAGAATGACCTGAGCTTTCATAATTTAACCTCTTCCAAAATCCACTATCTCTTCAAGGAAGGAGGATGCAGGTGAAGGACATACAGAGGGAACTCTCACCTTGAACACTGACCAGCCTCGGGACTCCTGGCACAGGGCAGCACAGACCCAAGCATCCAGGCAAGTATTAGCAAAAGACATTGGAAATTGGGTAAAAATGGCTCCTGCAGAGGAATTGGTTAAGGTGAGGATGGAAACAAATTCATCAATCTCTTTTTACCAGGAAAAAGATGAACTTCACAAAGAAACAACCAGTACAGTTATTAGAGTGATCTGTGCCTGCCAGGCACTACCTAACACTTCAGGCACTGGAAAACCCAGGCAGATAAGAACAACTGCTTCTGCACCCCAGGAGGACGCAGAGGCGAATATCTGAGTATACGGGCGAGGGGTCACTTCCATTCCTGTGGCTCAGGACCTGAAACGGGAGCAGACGAACAGGAAAAGCATCACTACGAAACACCGGGGGGGAGGCATTTTGCAAAGACCATTTGGCACAGGAGGTTTTGGTTCCTCGTTTCATCTGCTCGTTTTCATGGCTTCACTGGTTACAAAGGCCATGGCTTGCACTGCTGCTAGAGGAGCACAGCAGGCTCAGGCACTCCTGTGACTCCCAGAGCAGACCTGGGGCTTTCACACCTTCTGAGGGGAAAAAGAAGATTCTGTTACGTCCCGGGGGAGAAAGGTTAATGGAGCACACGCAGCTGCGAATGCGACAAGCCCACCTTGAGCTGATGGTGCCGAGCTGGCCAGAATGGCTACAGTTTGGGCTGTTGGCACAAACTCAATGCAGAGCGTTACCCAAACGCTACAGAAACCAGCCAAGATGACACAGGGGCACTCCAGGAGCAAGAGGGGCAGCCAGGCAGCGACTTGCCATTGCAAGCAGAAGGGCTCCTCCAAAATCCTGACCCTCTCCTCCTCTCTGTTTGTTCACTCGCAAGGTACAAGAAATCAATTCACGTGCCCTACCAACCCCGACTGCCATGTCACACAGGCCATAATCCAGTACTAAACATTCCCAAACTGCTCTAAGGATTTACTGCTTACTTTGTGAGCTTTTCTGCTCAACTTTCTCCACGCTCCCATTGCACCGCTTTGTATACATGATTTGTGCAACCAGGAGAGACCCGTGCTATGCACATGTAGATGTTTCCTCTAACGCCAGCAGGAGTTCAGTAATGATATGTTTCATATAAGGGAACCAGCTTTTCAAGGTTTTAGAGGGTTTAGATCCTTGGATCTTTATTAGCTGAATGAATCAGCTGCATGGCTACCAGAAAGCCTCTGGGATTTTGTCTTTCATCTGTTCCCTCATCAGCACAAGTCACGAGAAGTGCCAATGTGATGAGTAGGGAACACTGTTTTAGGCACTTGCTTTCTCAGTCTTCACAAAACTGGCACTCATCTAGGGCTTCTCAGGGCTTGCAAGTTTTTCTAATTAAAGTAGGGTGTAAATTTAAGTGCCACATCTCTTCCTGAATAGCTCCACATGTGGACACCAAGCCCAAACCAAACCTATGTTGCTCCTGTTTACCTTAACCCGTGTTCAAAGTGAGTTGCATATGTGTGAAACAGGTAGTTAATCATGAGCACCTCCCAGGGACAGACAAAATGTCAGTGTGCTCCTGGGAGAGATGAAGAGAAAAGGTGAGAGTCCCTCAGAGGAAAGCGAGAGAGCTGAGACCTTGTGCTACAAACGCTGGCCTGGAACAAGGTGTTTTGGGGCTGAAGGCTCATCCACTGACTCAGTTTATGGCAGCAAGAGAAATCCATTATCCTTCTGCAAAATGCCAACATTACCCCCAGGGAAAGGAAAGGTGAGACCTGGGGGTTTGCAAACAATTCTCCAGGCAAGGATCACCACCGGCCATCATCCAGCATCTCCATCCCACGCGTGGGTGGGCGCACACCCCGGGAAGAGCCGGGCACCGCTGCCTGCATCCAAGTGCAACATCGCTCATCTCAGCCAGCGCAGCAAACAAACCACAGCTGCTAGAACAGTATCTTGCACTAATCGGCGATTTCTCTGAGTCACCGGCTCCAAGAAACCCCAGTTTTTATAGGAAGATGAAAGTAATGAGTGACACAGGTTTCCTGCAATTTCTAGCTGTTGCATCACCAAAGAGATAATGTCTTTGGTGGTGCCTGGGGAATCAGATAATACAGCTGTGTAAACTGCGTGTGGGCTAAAGTATCTCAGGGCTGCATCCTCATCCCAACACTTCCAAATCAAAATAAAACCTCTCTGGAGGCAGCATCATTACAGAGAAATACTAAACCCAGCAACTTGGCCCAGAACAAGCAAAAGAGTTATTTTCATCAAAGAGGGACACTACAAAATCCATCTTCACCTCTATCCCTAAGCAGCCCGGACACCAAGTTCCACAGCTTTGTCTTTACTCTGAAATTACATGGGATTCATTTGAATGGCTTTAATTAAAGCTATCCGATCTTTGTGCAAGGGATACTGGTAAAACTTGCACCTCTAATCTGTGGGTAGTTTGACGGCTGTACGTTCAGCTGACACAAGGTGTGCTTACATCCAACTATCCACACACATAAAAGATGCACTAATTTAACTTAGCAGAAAATCACTTATTGAAATATGCAAATTAATAAAAAACCTCTGAGTTGACCACCTGGGAGGACAGAAGGTATCATCTGGGCACGCAGTCTCGATGAACTCTGAGTTACCCCGATCGCACCAAACGAAGACCTGGCCCACGAGTTGGTATCTGCAGCTCAGGTCTTTGCCCATCAGGTCCCAGCACAGCCGACCACAGCCACGCAGACAGCCTGCACCCCCCTTCAGCCCCAGCACACCCCTTCCCGCGGGCGAAGCCGCCGAGGAAGACTCCTGCTGCTGAGGAAGATGCGTAGAGCTGTATGTCCGCAGGGAAATTCGGACACGGCTGAAGGCAGAGTCGACAGAGTCAGATTTTCAACACACGGAGGGGAGAGCTTGTTCGGAGGAGCTCTGACCCACTGGGCTCCCTGGCTTTGCTAATCTGAACCCAGAAACCCCACGTAAGTGTTTAATTAAAACTGTTCCAACAGCCAGCGATACCAGAGGAAAGACTAAAGAGCAGTAATGGTAGGAAGCCCTCATTTCAGCCACGAGAGCTCGCTGTAGCTGATAACTGCAGCAAAATCCTCCCCTCACCCCCAAGAACACCGCACCGAAGGCACCAGCCCACTCCCAGCCCCTTCCACTCCTCGAATGGGCACGTTCTGTCTTCACACGTCTACATCTGACACTATTAAATGATTCTCTTCATAATACATGTATTATAAATTCCCTTTAAAAAAAGTTCATAATCTGCCATCTGTTTCCAGTTAGGCTGTTCTGATTTCTTCTTTTTTTGAAATGGAATAGAAAGCATTATTTAAAGGTCCCGTAATCTAGATGGTGGGAGGAGAGAAAGCAAAATCCAAATACCACCACCACTGTCACCCTGCCGAAAAGCAAAGCACTTGGTGAGAGCCAAGGGCTGGGAAGATGCAGTGTGACCAGCTCAGATCAGGAATAAGGTACAGAAAATGTGATTAAACTTGGAAGAACTTTACCATCACTTCAAGCCATTACACTGAAACTGGATAAATCTACAGCTTAAAGACATTTGACACGTATTAGTGGGCGAGTCCTTTGGCTTGGGCAATGTTAATGGATCGTAATGGTTTTAGTTAGCTTTAGTAGCTACACCTAAACATAAATAAATAATCATCACTGGAAATATGGTAACAGTGCATGTTCAAGATCATGTCATTGACTTCAGTAACATCTCTGGTTTATAGCTGGTCTGGCTCTTATTAGACATAATGTTTTATACGTACACTTACACATACATGCAATCACATGTGCAACACATACTTTATCTCCCATCCTTGTTTGGACCCAAATGCTGCAGCATAGCACCAAGCGAATCACATCTGGAAAGTGCAGATGTTTTGAAGCTATTGCAGCCTCGCCAACTCATATCGTCTCACTGACAACATCGTTGTAATTGATTTTTCTCTTCGAGCCCAAGCACCTGGAAATTCTGCTAGAGGACTGCAGACACAAAGGTTCTGGATCGCAGAGAAATCTTGAAAATCAAATGCAAAATTAAAAGGGAGGAAAAAAAAACCCCGACCCTGCCCCAGAGCCCTAGGAGCCTAAGTACTCCACAACCTCTTCCCTTGGCAAAGGAAGGACCACATGTGGTGGATGTCAGCCATGTCATTTAATACGGCTCTGGAAGGTGTTCATGTAGTGCGAAGAGGAGAGCGGTGTAAAGCCTACACAGAGCAGCACAGAAAATGAGACCTGAGAGTACCCTGGAAGGCTGTAACGCAGAAGAAATGCCAAGGGCAGAGAGAACCGGTTGCACTCTCATTATACTGAAGCAAGTCTTGCCGTTTGGGGATCCAACCTGTGATCTCTGAACGTCAGTGCTTAGCCATACGCCCAAGCACATGGGACCACCGGAGCCCACCGGGTCCCTGGGTCTCCCTGGCCTGGCCACGGCGGTCACTGTGGCACAGAGACGCCGACGGCACCGAAGCGGGCCGCTGTCCCTGGGACAGCCCGGCACACGTGGCACCTTCCACCACGAACCCGAAACTCAGCTGGAACTCACCCCCCCGGCACGGCCGCACGCTCTTTCCCCTTCCCACCGCCGTACCCTTTTGCCACACGAGCAAATATAGGCTGCTCTGAAAGAGAACAGTGCTCTTGGATGGCCAAACTCACTCAACCTCTTCCTGGCCCCAAAACCAAGAAGAGCCCTAGTCAGTCAACACTGAAAATTAATATGGACCTTCCTGCTGCGTTTTTATAGTCGGGGCAGCACCCTGCATCCCGGGGCCTCCCATGCAAATCTGATTTCAGAGCTGCGTGTAAAACCTCGCTCTCCGGTTTAATAAGCAAAACCACTGTCAGTAGCAAAGGTGAGACGACAGGCATCCCGGTGCAGACACCTTAACAAGGTGCCTCCAAGACACGCTGAACCCTCCTCCGTGGAAAACCAGCACGTTTCCACTTGGACAACCAAACGCATAGGCACCAAAAATCAAAGGCCGACAGTGTCCCAAATAACCACATTCTATTTTCAATTTAAAAAAAACAACAACCCGCAAACCCAAGGCTGTGGGATCCCTCCAAAGTTTCTCTCCGCGTGCCAGCAGGATGACTGATGGTAAATCACACCAGCTCCAGGGCTCCGGCGCAGACTGCTGCCAGGCGGCTCCGCCTGTTGGAGTCACTGACGGTCCCCCTTCCAATTAATCAAGTTCCCATACTGATTAACAGCATGATTCATGTCTCTCGTTAGGCGCATTCTGTAACAAACAAGGCTGTATTTCAAGGCCGCTGGCTTAATGGTTAAAATAAATACCTTCCAAATTTCTATTTTCAAGTAGCTGAACCTTTTCCACCTTTACAACTAATTCAGACTTCCTTCAAATTATTTTTCTAAGTAATATAACAATTTGTTTTTCATTAGAGCTTGTCAAAGCCGGACTTTGGTTTATTTTGAGAGAAACCAGCACTCTCCAGAAACTGTTTAGTACAATTT
The DNA here is from genome assembly GCF_947461875.1 of Haliaeetus albicilla. Classification (NCBI taxonomy): domain Eukaryota; kingdom Metazoa; phylum Chordata; class Aves; order Accipitriformes; family Accipitridae; genus Haliaeetus; species Haliaeetus albicilla. The sequence goes on along the minus strand of NC_091504.1, from coordinate 24,269,741 downwards.
GAATGACGCCCAAAGGGGTTATTGCAGCCACAATCAAAATAGAGTTTACAGCACTGGCTAGGGGTGACACTTTATTTAATGATTTAAAAAAAAAAAAGAGGAGAAAAAAACCCCTAGTCCCCTGAATCAGAAGCTAATTAAATGCACTCCTATGGCTAACAGTAAGTGTTTCTAAGTCACTCCGACTACTGCAGAATGCAAGAACTTAACTTGTTGCTAACTAATACCAGACACCATTATACGAGCAGCGTTATTTACTGATTTGGGGTGGTATGTGCTGGTATTCTCGTGTCTGGCATGGCAGCCTCGCCTCGCAACAGATACTATCAAGCTGGACGTGAAATCAAATATAGACGTAATTAAATAGTTTGGGTTCTGCCTGCTTAAGTTAGATTGTTTTTTGGGGGCGGGTACAGCTTGGTATTTAATTTAAGGTGGCTTAAATGTAACAGTTGCCCCGTAACTCCTTTGATTTCACATTCCTTTTGTTTTGCTGTCGAGAAAAGCCGAGCTGGAGCCGCGCCAGGGCTGAGCGCGGGAGGCTGGAGGACCCGCGTGGGCAGGGAGCGAGGGGCAGGGGGACCCCGGCCGCCCCTCGCCCGTGGGAGCGGGATGGGTGCGTGGGGCTGGCCCGGGCGACCCGGAGGCTGCAGCGCTGACGATTAATCTCTGTGATCCCAGCCCGGCGCTTCAAGGTTCCCAAACAACCTCTTAAAACGCTCTCCCCGCGTCCTCCGTCTCAGACCCGAGCCCAAAGCAGATTTTTAAACAATTGAGCTGCAAAACTATTTTCCATCAGACCGTTCCTCCCCGAGCAGCAAACTTGTGTTCTGCTGTTAATTTTCCTGGGACGCTCTCCGTTTGTTGTTTTTTTCGAAACCACAACAAAATCAACAAAATTTGGACTTTTGTGAAGGCTGAATTTCCTCTTTGTTTTCGCAGGGGAAAGGCTGTGCTGCTGCCCAGCCCGAGCAGGGAACACCCACCGGGGATGCTGCTGCCAGCGATGCTGGTCCAGGGGGGACCCCGCTCCCCAGCATCCGACCCCGCGGGGGGATCTGCAAGTGAAATCAGAGCCCGGCCTGGGAATATCACCTGGAGGAATATCATCTGCAGTCTCTTTTACGGTCTTAACTCCAGGGTACTCACGCTGCCGATCTCTACGGAAGAGGTGCGGAATGGATGCCCGAATTTTCTGGCTGCTGCCTCCCAGCAGCCCTGGGGTGGCTCCTACGGCAAATGGGGCAGCGGCTTTATTCTCATGCACAGCGTGTTCATGAGGTAATGACGCTACTCTGCATCAATAAAGAAAAATAACTACGTGAGCAGTGCAAATGTCCTATAGGTGCAAAATTAAAGCACAACTGAAGGGCCTGATTCTTCTGCCACAAGCCTGGGACTTGCGCAACCCCGATAATCCTCCTGGAGACACATCTGATTTACACCAGTGTAAGAAAAAGAACAAAACCGAGCTCGTATCTGACAAGTGAAAACAAACACTGGATTCAGACACTTTCTGCAGGGAAGGGGGGAGCCGTTTAATTTTTGTTCCTTCTCTCTGGGCTGCTGCTGTGACCTCTGCTACCTCCTAAGTCAGCAACACAATATGTTGCAGCTGTGGCACTGCAACAGCATGATTTAATTTGCGCGTGTGTGGCTGGAAGGGCAGTTCATCCCTCCAACGTCTTGCGGCATGGCAGAGGCAGCAGCGGTGGAAGCGGGGGGCTTGGTCCTCCCCTCCCAAAAGAGAGGGGGGGAAACCCCCGCTTTGCCTCCCATGCACAGCTTTGGAGAGGGAGATGGGAAAAGGATCAACTAGAGGAAAACGTCCATTTCCATCACAATTTTTAGGAGGTTGGGGTTTGTCCAAGCCAAGGGAAAAAAGGGCAGAAAATATCTATTTATTCAATAACTGTTTTCTGCTTAAAAACAAAAAGAAGAGGACAATGACTTTCCTGCCCACTCTCCTGCATGTTCCCGGCTCCCAGGAGGGCAGGGGCTGCGTGTCTCCAATGCGGTGCCCGGCTGGGCAAGGGTAGTGCTCAGAGCTTGTTTTCCGAGGGAAAAGAGCCGGAGGTTTCCACGGCAGGCGGTTTCTGCCACAGCCCCCCCCACCCCAGGGGCTCCATCTCAGCGGGTCCTCCCCCCTGGCCCTCCACCAGCTCGTAAAGCTGCCGCGTTCCCGCGCAGCTCCTTGGCCGGACCCCGAGAGCTGTCTCGGGAGCTTTCTTTGTCAGAGCTCTCAGTTCGAGGGGGTTTTGGCTGCGGAGGTTTTATCTTTGCCTTCCGCAAGGCTGGAATTCAGCTTCGCTCTTGGCATTGTCATCCCTTCGCTTTATATACGGCTCCTGCTGAAAAACAACCTGGGATAGCCCAAATTTCAGCCCGCTGCCAAACCTCCGCCGGAGGAGGACCGGTGGCAGTGAAGAACTGGCAACCCCAAGGCTTCGCCGCTCTGGCTCCTTCGGGGAACTTCTGTCCTGACGTGTGATGCTGGGGGCTGAGCTCATCCCGGCACGAACGCCCCCCCTCCGGGAGATCCCCAGCCACGAGGCTGCGCAGAGGATGCGCCGCGCAGGAGGACGTGCCGGGAGTGTTCAGGGGCCATGGAAAGGAGAGTCAGGCTCCCCAGATTCATTCAAATCCAAAGGGATTCGAAGGCCTAAAACTCTCCCCACATCCTAAAAAACCCCGAACTGTGCCTGTATGACTATGACCCAAAACAGGGCCGTGGAAGCCAAGGAATGACCCTGCCTGTCCAACAGCGCTAGCCTTATACTTTCCATTTACTTTTTTTTTTTTTTTTTGGATTTCACCTTTGCGATACTGAAGCTCCTTCCCGTCTGGCACAGCTGAAATCACCCCCTGGCTGTAAGAAACCTCAGCCCCCTCCCGCCTGGGCACTGCAGCCTCCTCGCCGCGCTCCCTAACCCAGCACTACCTGCCAGCTCGTAGGGGCAAGGTGGCTTTTTCCTGGCTTTTTGGCTTTCCTCTCGCTTCCCCTCATCAACTCGTTTGCCAAGCAGTGTAATTTTACTGCCTGGCTTAAGGAGCCAAGAAATACGTTTGCTGGTGTAAGCTGCGCATGAGACGTCGTGAAAAACATGCAGCTTCAGGGTTTTAGGAGCCAGCTGTAGAGAACAGCGAAACACCCGCAGAGCAGCGAGGCCGTGGGTTTGCACCCTCTCCAGTTTCACTCACGGACGCTGGTACTCGGCTCTCGCTGCCCGTGGGTGGTTGAGCGCGGGGACGGACCTACGGGCAGGCAAAGGTGACCGTGTGTGCACAGGGGATGGAAGCGTCGGCGGGGAGACGGGGGAGACGACGGGATGCTCTCGTAGGTGGTGTGGTGGGAAGGGGTCCTGTGCCACCGACCTGTGGGCAGGAGAAAGGACTTGCCTTCCCCACATGGCACTTTCATCCTCGCTTCCCCTTAAAACCACAAGCTCCTCAGGGTGAGGGCAGGCTCTGGCTTGATGCTTCTGCAGAACCAAGAATAACAGGGTCCAGACCTCACCTGTGGTCTCCAAGACCTCTTCTTCCCCCTCCAGATACTAACAGCCACATTTTGGACTTGATTTCTCCTGAACATTGGAGTACTTCAGATCTGCATGTATATTTTTGAGGCTCAGACCCCAACACCGCTACAAAATCAGCCAATTGGTACCATCAGACGCAAAATGAAAGAATCGTTCATCAAAGTGATTTGTAAAACATTGGCCACTGAGACCACCTGCAGCTGGATTTCTAACCCATTAAGCAAACATCACATTCAATAGCCACCATCAAGAGACATTCAGTGAAAACAATCCCATCCTTATGAATTAGAGACGGTGTCCAAAACCCCAACCCCAGCACTGGAAGTTTAAACCTAATGAGGAGATGCACAGGTCCCTGCTCCAGACACGAGCATCTCGTCGAACATGGTCCTGCCTCTACATAGCAGGTATAAAATGTCCCTGTACTCCCCAGGAAGGATGACAGTAAGTGGTAGCAAAAAGCTTTCGATATTTAGCAAACTCTCAAAAACTCTAAGCACCCTCGGTTGTACATGAGCAAAGGGCAAACTCCACCTCAGGCTCATTTGGAGGTTTCTGTGGCTCAGACTGACCATTTCTCACCAGCCTCATTTTACAGGGCTGGAGCGCAGAGCCGAGCAGGGAAGGAGCTGAGTTACAAGTCTCTCCTCCAGCTTTATTCCTGGCAGAGACAATTTGCAGCAGTGTTACTCGGCACGTCAAGTCTGGCACCTGCTTACAATAAATCCCTAACGAAGTTGAAAAGTTAAACCTTCATTTAGTTTAATTTCTGGTTTAGATTTGGATTTCTACGTACCGTAAATGCTAGAAAGAATGTTTTTTTGAAACAATGCTGCATATTTACCTTGGAGAACCTCTGTAATTGGCTGCCCTTCACCTAAGGCTTCTTTCTAAATGCAAAAGGATGCTCTCAGCACAGTCTAACGGGGAGGCTTCGCCACCATCACCTGCTAACGCTTTCGCGCCGGCTGAGATCTTTCGAGCAGGCTCCCTTGCAGGTGGGACGGGTCGATGCGCTAATTTGGCTCTCAGAAACCCAAGGGGTTTGAATCCCAGCAGGCACTACAGGAAGAAAAGTGCTTCGTGGGGTGATGTCAACCTGTGCAGACGGGAGTTTGGGAGTCTTCGCTTTTGGGACACGTGTGATGGCACAAAGCAAGACGGGCACAGCCAAGCTGTCTAGTCCTGCTGAGCACGAACCTGCCTGTCGGCTGCACCGGCTGTACGGCTGAGCGAGGCTCCTCAACCTCGGAGCTGCCACGTCCCAGAGCTTCCCCTCTTTGGCCATCTCTTCAGCGCAATCATCTTCCTTGGGATGGGGGTTTCGCGCAGCAATTAGCGACAAGGTCAGCGCAGCCCTCTCAAGCCTCTCTCTCGAGTCACCGGCGCAGAGGACACGCGCCTGCTCTTGCCGTCCCTGCCGTGCGCGAGACGGGCAGCCCGGTGGGACCCCCACGCCGCTGCGTGGGGACGGTCCCCAGCCCCGAGCCCCTGGCCGGGACCGCGAGCAGCTGCGCTGGCGGCTGGGGAGCTCTTCCGCAGCCTGCCCCGGGGGACAAGCAGCTGATGGGGCCTGGCTGTAAAACCTTGGATGACATTTTCTCTCTCCTCACCTTTGATCCTGGTAAACGTGCTCTGGGCGCTGCGATCTGACTGAGAATCTCTCTGTGCGCAGATGTCCTGCAAAAACTACACCCACAGCTGTAAATCGCAAAGCCCTCCCCAATCTGGTGGTTAGCAACAATAAATAATGATTTTTCTAATGGGAACTGGACAGCATTCAACCCACTCCTTGATTATTTTTTTTTTAAGCAAAGACTATTTATATCAAGAGGCTTGCAATAAGTAAGACTGTCCAATTTACTCGAGATCAAAAACAGCCAAAGGGGGAGATTTCTGGAAGCTCAAGCGACGGGGACTCGTATCGGAGCAGGCAGACCCCGAACCGAGATCACAGCAACATCAATGCCCACGAAGCACCAAAACCGTGGGATGTCCCGGCTCCTCGGGCTCCCCGCTTCAGGTCTTGTGAGGACACGGGTGGGTGGGCGAGCACAGGAAGGGGACGGTGCAGAGACGCGCCTACGCAGTGTGTGTTTCAGTCGTCATCGCCCAAATCTGCCTCACCGTAGGTGGCCCAGGACGGTCCGGCACACCGGGACCAGCACACTCTGCCTATGGCACGACCAGCACAACCCCACGGGAGTCCAGTGGGGAACAGACATCCATCCTCCCGGCGCGCTCTCTGCTCCGCCGAGCCGGCGGGCTGCCGAGCCCCTCCTCTCTGACGTTTCCAAACTCACTAAGCCTTTTTCCTTACAAACATGGTGAACTAGGCAAGAAGAATAAGTTCACACTTGAAAAAAAAGAAAAAGCTTTTTTCTTTAAAGCACAACTTTTTTTGGGTTCCTGACAAAGCAATATTCTCCAGGCCAGTTGGAATCTGGAAAAATACACTTACTCAGCCTAGCCACCATGACTCCAATAACAATTATAAAATGTCCAATAAAACTTGCATGTAATGTCAATTCAAATCTTGAAAAGCAGAATTAAGTGGTATATCAACATTAAACTTTATTGCTTCCTTTGCAGAGCAGAAGTATTGTCAATAAAAGTCATTCTGAATGAAGAAAAGGGCAGTAAATATTAAATAAACAGGTTTTTGTTGAAATGCTATAAATGCACCAGAGCTGCATTTTACACTGGGACCCTTTTTTCCTTTGCAGACTCCCCTCATGATAGAAATAAGTCAGTAATTGCAAACTATCAATAAAGCGCCAATTAAAGGGTGGTTAGATGCATGCATTTACAATATGTCATTATGAGCCTTTATTGTATGTAGTTGGCTTTTTCAGATCCCACTGGCTCCGTCTGAAGTCGCCCAGCACACCAACAGTCGTGCTGCTCGTTAGGGGCCCTTGGAGGAGCCGTGAGGGTGCTGGAGGCGAGGGCCAGCCCCAGAGCCCTGGCCGGGGGCTCGGGGTACGGCCCCCGTGTGCCCCGGGACACGGCAAGGATGGAGAAACCCAGAGCCGAGAGGGGGATGAGAGAGGAGCGTTTGGTCCGGCTTTTCGGTCACGGAAGGTTCTTCTGGCAGAGATGGGAAGACAAAGCATCGCTATCTCAGGCCATTACGCTATCGTTTTTCTGCCAACGCAGAAGCGAGCAGAGCACGACAGCAATGCGCCGAGACACGACAGCCGTGCTAAAGCCGGGGAATTTGGCAACGCGGTTTGTTTTCTGACAGGCCGCTCACCGTGGTGTGTTCTGCTCCTTTCTAGGTCTACTCACCTTAGAAAGAGCCATCACCGCCCTCCCTACGCTTCCTTACACGCAAAAGTATTTCTACTCGCAATTCCTGCTTCCTAATCAGATCTCCACCATGTCTCAACAGCCACCTGCTTCTGCAACGAGCAGCCAACAGAGATGGGATGTTTTGCTTTGTCCATGAGACAAAAGAGCAGGTTTTTTTAGGGTTGGGCTGAATCTAATCCTCCCAGTGACACTGAAAACCTCAGGTGCGATGCCCGTCGCAAACACAACTGGCACCTCGTGGAGCAATGGCCTGAGACCTCTTTGGGTCAGACTTCTTCTGCCCCGCTGCCGGGAACTCCAGCTGCCTGAGAAGATCCATCCCAACAAAAAACACCCTGACACTAAAAGGTGTGTTGAGCGAGCAAAGGTACAAGCTGTATGTACCCAGGCACAATGGGATGCGTTTCGGGAGCAGGAGAAGGAGTGGGCATCTCTGCGAGGGCACAAATCCTGCGGGTTTTATGTCAGCCCTTTAAAATCCGATCAGCATTTTTGTGGTTTACCGGTAAGAGTTTATAAGCTGTTCTCCAGTTTAATCATCACACGTATTTACAGGAAGCAGGAACAGCTACCGAGTATGAATTTCATGATGCTGAAATGACATTGAATGAACACCGCAGTCAGCAAGGGCTGCGCTTCTGCGAGTCAGAGTGGCTGGGGTTTACTGAGCTCTTTGCTGGGTCAGAGATGACAGAAATCAGACGCGGAGCAGGGAAGTATATACGCAGGAGCTTCTGTCCTCTGACTTTCGCACAGATTTATTTATTTCATGTATTAAAAAAACCCCAGCAAAATCGACTGGAATGTGAATGCCATTAATTTTTGAAGAAATTAGTTTCACTATGAACCTAGGCTCAGTAAACCTGGTGGTTGTAAAAAGCAGCTCAAATGTTTTCAGAGATATTGAATGTTAAACATAAAAAATCCCTTCAAAGGGTGAAAGATGTCTACAAAAATTAACTTTCGGAGAAATTGCAAGTATTCATCCTAGCCTTCCACAGCTGCCAGATCAGACCCTTTGCACTAGTCCCGGGCTGACATTTCTCTGCCGTCCATATGAATGGAAACCAAACCAGCAGCAAGGGAAACAAACCTCCAGCAACACACTAAGAGCAGCCATGCCAGCGCAAACCACCCGAGAGCCAACAGTTAATGCTGTGAATCATCTTAATTCACTCGAGCCTGAACTCTTGACCTGCCGATTGAGTCAGTTCCTCTGGATGCTGCTCCTGCTCGGAGAAGACGGGCTCCAGCGAACCACACCACCGCCGTCGCCGCTCCCAGCACGCGTGCCCACGTCCTTGCTGCCGGTTACGGAGCCGGCGTTGGGAATGTGTGTCTGCATCTCAGCCATCCAGGTCCCAGCCCACCCTATGGCCCCCAGGTGCAGGGAGAGGTTTTACACCCTTCGAACACCCTCTGCTCCGTCCTGGGTGAAGACGTGACCCTTAGGAAGGAAACCCGGGAGCATCTCACCTGGAAGAGGATCTGCAAGAGGCCGTGTACAATGCACATCTGCCGTCCCAGGAAGAGGAAGAACGGCACCACCAGCTCGATGAAGTGATTGACCAGGGTCTCGAACTGATGAAACCACCACGGCGAGCGATGCATGAAGTAGGCGATGGGGTTGGGCACTGGCTGCGTCTGAAAGGTGGAAGAAAACAAGAATCAGACCCCCTCCAAGGCTCATCATTGCGGGGAGCTACAGAGCTCTTGGCCTTTTTCCTTGTTTCTTTCCCCAAGTTTGCTCACAGAAGAACCATCCTTTGCCTCCGGGCACTCATTTCTTTTTAGAGAAAATTACTTCATTCAATTTTCTTCATGCAAACCCAAGGAATTTTTAAACCAACACACCATCTAAAAACCAAGAGTTTTAATTTTCTCTTTTTTCATCATTACCAAACTCCACTCATCTGAAATTAAACCAGTATTATTTAATACTGAAATGTTACACATAGCTCGACACTGACGGATGTTAAATTGCTCTGCATGACTGCTGAAGATCATCAGAGCAACTAAGCAGATACAGAAACTGAGAAAAAGATTTTCTCAGGGTCACACAGTAGGTCAAACACAGCCAGGAATGGAAACCAGATTTCGAGACCTAGGAGATATTCTTTCAAAATGTTTAAATTTGAAATAAATGTGGTGGTAGAGTTGCTTTCCAAAATCGTAATTTGGGAAAGGGAAGTGTAATGCCTCTAAACATGCTATATTGGTTAAGGTATTTACATACTGGCCTTGTAACAATATTATTCTTCTATCAGCCTGAAATTTTTTGACACCGGGAGATCTTCCATCCAGTACAATAAAGCTGCAAATTTTACAAAGGAAACAAACCCAAATCCTCATTGGTTAGTAACTGCCACCCTTAGAAATGCTGCAATTTTAGCAGAAAGAAAGAAGTTACCAATTTATCTTAGTGTATCTGACAAGCTCAAATTCGTTAGTATTGTTTTAGAACTGCGACAAAAAAAAAGAGAGGATGAAGATGCAAATTTTAATTGAAGGAGACACAACACATCTTTAAATTATTTGTAGTTAAATCAAAAATACAAACAAAACAGGGAAAATACTGTATGATGCATGGCAACTGAGCGTGCTTCCACTGCCAAATCCCACAACTATTGTAATTCCTTATTAGCAAAGCTGGGATTAATAAAGCTGTTGCTTTATATGGGTTGGAGGCTGCTGTAACCCCTTAGGACAGGAGACCGCATCCTTCCTTCCTCGGACAGCGGTGCCGGATGGAGCGGTGTCGGGGTCAAGGAGCTCTGCCAAGTCCGCTCCGGCAAGGGAGTGGGGGGTCAGGGCTCCCCCCATCCCGGGGCAGCAGCAGCCCCGGGTGCCACCGAGGGTCCTTCCCCTCCTCACGGGACCTGTTTCGAGTTAATCTGCTTGTTGGACTGCTCTTGAGCATTCCCAGAATGCAGGGAGGCTCACAAGGAGATTTTTTTACCTTCATCCCAAATTGCTGAGAAATGCTTTTACCCTTCCAAAACGGCAGGTTGCTTTCTCGGCTTCTTCTATTTTTAATTTTTTTTTAAGTGCTTTAACCAAAACTGACCTAGATGAGGTATCAGCCCTACAGGTTGTAATATTTAGCCCGAGATGAGCCCGTTTCCAGTGCGTAACTGCCCGATTCTAACACGCCAGAGCCGCAGGAAGGCGGCATTCCTGCTCATCCCCTCCTGCAACGCAGCCACCGCCTGCCTCCCCATCGGCAGCGTGCCTGGATCCGCTCCCTTCGACGCAGGCAGCACTTACGGCCGGGGACCACGGAGAACAGGCAGTATTACACATGTAATTACATACCTACTTACGCATGTAATTAACTCTCGTAAGGCGATGGCGCTGAGCAGTTATATATTTGACTGTGGCTTTGCAGGGCTGGGCTGACACTGTTTAATTTTAAAGCAAGGACCGTCCTTAGCTATGGAACGTGCCACTCCGTTCCCCCATCCCCTGGCTCTCCATCACAGACTCACGCTGATGCCCTCATCCGTCAAGGCCAACCGCAGCCAGCAAATCCTGCTCGTTGCTTTGGGCTGGGACTCAAGACATCTTCCCCCCTGCCTGCTGTGCTTAAGGGCAGAAAGATAAAATTCTTGCCTCTAGACGCAGTGCAGCGGGACAAGAAGCAGAAGAACGTTCTTGGTTTGGGCTCACGCTGCAGCCACGTGGGGGCTCGTGTGGGAACAGCCCAGGCTGGCCAGCTGGGTCTGCTGTGGCTTATGGCTTTTAGCGGCAGCCTAATTCTTATCCTGAAGTAGAGATGGGGAAAAAGGAGAAGCAAAGTACAGAAATCTGGCGTAGGTTAATAATTGACCCCCAGGTGCTATAGCATTTCCATCCTTCACCTTATGAGCGCTGACACTATCACGGTGTCAGCGGGGGCAATGCTGTGCGACAGGCAAGATAACTCAAATGACAAGCAAGACCGAAAGTCTAGAACAGCAGCAGACACACCACAAATAACACAGGGTTCCTCGGCATTTGTTTTGACAGAGGGAAAGAAATGCCTCTGATAAGAGCAGCGCTGGCGATGGAGCCTCTGGGGGCACTACCAGTAAGGGACCCTTCCTCCCCACCCCTGCGGCCACTTCTCCGGTGTGTAAACCTCAAGTACGGAAAACAAAACACAGAGATAGAGAAGCGATTCGCGTGTGTCAGAAATTCGTTAAAAGGCTGCTGGGGGAGGAGAGCGCTCTGTGTGTGTGTGTTCCTCCCAATGCCTTCCAGATGCTGCGAGCACGGGTGTAGCACGGCACAGGTTTCCCGGGGAGAAAGCTGTGTTTACTCGGGAAGGGGGTGTTGAGGCAAGAGCAAAGACCCAGAGCAACGTGTGAATCACAGCGGCCCCGAACGCAGGCACCTGTGATACTGGAAAGCTTGCTGGTTCCTTCCTCTGCCCCAGTCAACCGCTGCCCAGGGGTGCTGGGGGCACCCGACGACCCGTCCGGTGCGTCCCGCTGGGGCTGGGGGAGAGCACCCGGGGTGCATCGCTGGGGTTGGAGAGGGTACCTGCCCACCACAGGCATGCCTAGTGCTTTCCCAGTGTAACCATATCCTACGGAAACATCGCGGAGGTGTCGGAGGCGGCGGTGTCAGAACCCGGGAGCAGGGAAAAGCATTCCAGGATCACTTCACCCGGCTTGTCTCGCTGGGGATTTTGAGCTTTACGCTTTGCTTTGTGGCTGCTTTGCAAGGAAAAGCATCCTAGGAAGCGGCCAGGAGTTCCCCTACATCGAGAACTGTGAACTCCTGACACACACAGACACGGAAAAACGCAGCTCCAAGTCAGATGCAACTAAATAAACAAGCCCAAGGCAGACGCATGGCGAGAGGAACAGAGCAGAGCCCTTGTCTCCAACAAGCCTCATTTCTGGATACCTCTGTGAAACATAAAATGTTTTTAAATAAAAAAACGATTAGCCAAAACCAGCTTTATGTGTCAGCACAAGGTGCAATATAATAAACTTCCTGCCTCCTTCACACCTCCAGCAGCCGGAGAAAAACTGCGCTGCAAATGCGTTTTGAAATCAGATTGGGGAAAATTAATTCCATAATTCACGGGGCAGATTTGTAACGTGTGACTGCGGGGCGACACTCGGCGGGGGCGGCTGAATGGATTCTGGGTCGCCAGCTAAGGCATGTTCTCTGGCTTGTATCTACCAGGTTTTATGAGGGCTGGTAACAGATTCTAAAAATATGCACAATAAACTGTTTTTTCTCCCTAAGGGGTCTATGGTTTAATTATGTTCTTAGTGAGAACCATTAAAGTGCTAAGTACCTGAAGACTCCTAATTTACTAAACTATATGCTACTAAAACCCAACAGAAGGCTATTATACACCAGAGTAAACGCTCTTCTCTGGGACTGTAAATGCACATGGTCTCTCCTCTCAGCCTCCTTATTGGTATGGCATTACATAAACTCCGACGGCGTATTTAATCCCAGTGTTAGATACCCCAGCTCAGCCTAGGGAAATCTCCAGGCTTTCCTACACGTGTGCATGAAAACAAGTCCCACATTGTCCTCGAACAACCCACTGCTCAGACAGGGCTGGCGATGTTATTCTTACAGCGTGAGCGGCACAAATCCCATGCAAGTCACCGAGCCGCATGGGAGGTGAAGTCGGAGGGGAGGGAAGACCCTCTTCTCTCAAGATCACAAACGAGGAGGAGCCCAGAGCTAGATCAAGTAAGTTTTATCCTTTGCAACGACAGGCTTTTACCTTCCTTCTCTCCGCAATAACCCGCGGCACGGCTTCAGGAGCCTCTGTTGTATCTGCTCGCTCAGCTGAGCACCTCAACAGCTCGAACTCACAAGGCGTCTTTCAAAACACGGCAGCAAGTTATGAATGAATCGGTTTCAGAAAGGTGAACAAAAAATCCATTATTCTACCTGTTTGTATAAGGTAAACTCCTATTATCTATTGATTCAGATAACCAAAGGTATACTTGGCATTAATATTAAAACAAGGCTAAGGACAGCCTTTCAAAGTATCACCCTGGGTGCCCATCGCAGAAATCTGGCTTGGGGAAAAACAAAGCAAGCCATAAATAATTCCTATACACTCTAGATACTATCATTTCTTTCCCCATTGAAAGGCACCTACTTAACCAAACCACTCCAATCTGAGCGCACTTAATGGCAGAAAGATCTTGAAAAACAGAAGGAAATGGAACAACAGCAAATATTAATAAATTATGAGAGGAAGCAACTATTCGGTCAAAAGAAATAGGATTCACGTGGCGCAACAAAAACTTCAGTAACAGCTTGCGGGCACCGGAGACTCCAACAGTCAAAAGAGAGGGAAGCCTTTGGCACAAACAGAAAGGTGTGAAGAACAGCAGTACCCTGGAAAACCAGGCTGAGAGGTATTATTGAATGTTTTCCCGAGCGTTTGTGGAAGGTACAGATGAACTGTAAAGCACAGTACTCCAGCTTCCCAAGGCACTGAGGCATGAACTCATCTTCTCAGCTTCAAAGAAAAACTCTCAGTTCTCTATACTCTGGACCAAAAAATAAAAGGGATTCTCCATCGCAGAGCATAATTTGATCAACATGATCCAACAGGCTGTTTCTCTGCCAGTCTATTCTGCTTTAGATCTTGACCCTTCCTCCTTACGCATCTGCAGATCAAAGCTCCACTTTCCCAAGCTCGAGCAGAAACGGCTTCCCAGCCCCGGGCAGAAGAGCAAGAGGCAGCAAGCAGAAAGGAGATAAACTGGGTCACTCCCAGCTGCTGGGAAGTGTGGAAAGATGCGTGTCTTGACTGAAGTCAGGCCATCTCGTGCTCTACAGTAACCAAGGACTCCTGCAAAACACCCTTCTTCATAACAGGGGGGATTACGGAGAGCTGCTGCTTCCTCGCCGCTCGCCGGTGAGGCTTTGTGGTAGGTGCTCAACGTGTGCAGCAACCTTGATTGATGAACAACCTAGCGATTTCGCACAAAGATACACATGTAGGCAAGGGTTTTGAAAGGAAATTGAGCAGCAAACTGCTCAGCCTCTTGTGTAAATCCCAGCGGTACCTTGTGCCGTGTGTATTTTATACATACATTCATGCGCACAAGGCTCCACGTGCATGCTACTAACATACTTGCATACACAACAGCTAACCGGCTAAAAATAGGCCCTTTGAAACCAATTATTACTATGATTCCAATCAAAACAAAATCAAAAGAGAAAAAAAAAAAAGTCGTATCTGTCTTAAAATGCACAGAGATCTAATGTCCGGGTGGGTCACAAGGGGTCGGCTCTTCAGTCACACAATATCAATATAATTAAGTCTCGCTAGATTTATCCAAAAGAAAAGTTACCTATATGTTCTTGCTGGGCAGAGCTTCCCTTGTCCAGTCAATAGTAATATTCAGTTCATAGAAAAACATACTGGAATCTGCCTGCTTTAAGACAGCAACCCAAGCCAAGGAGATGTGTGTTTGACTCGGTGCCAACACGACCATAAAATGTTGGCAATTTAGTAGAGACGTAGTGCCGCGCCACTCTCCCAAAGGACCTAAATAAACTTCAGATGTAGAACATATATTTTTACTTTTTATATATATAAATCTGCTGTTTCATTTTTAACTCCTTTCCCCAGCCGTCCCTCCGTCTAAGGTTTTCCAAAGCTGAAACAGGTCCCTACTTTTCCCGGCTGAGCAAAGCCTCAGCAATGAAAAGTTAAAAGCATGAAAAATCAAGAAATGATTCACGTCTGGGCGTTGGGTTTCTTGGGGAATGATGGCTGCACATGTGGCTACAAATGCCGAAGGGGAAAAGGTCTTGGGAGAAAATTCTGCTGTGCAATTTCATGCCTTGGCGTTATAAAATATCCCGAGGAATCTTTTTTTCCTGTTCACTACGTTGCACTTGCAAAGTCACCAGCGTAGGTGAAACCTTCCTGCCACATCCGTGACATTTAGCTACAAAGCCAAGCTTTGCTCATGATGAGTCAGCCCTGATTTACACCAGCACGAGCGAGGATGTACTTCAGCAGGGGTACACCAAAATGACAGATTTCTGAATTCCAGCTAGTTGGTTGGGGGCAGAAGGATCTATAGCTGCACTGTTTGCTTTTCCAGACTGCACCCTACCTCCTGGTCAGAGCTATCCTTCTCCAATAACAAAGACCACATTTCCACGGCCCACAGCATACCTGTTTATTGACACTATTCCTCCATAGCGTGCCTCCGAGCTGCTCGCTGTATATAGAGTTAATTGTGGATGTATTGCAGATTCACCTATTTATTCTGTACATTCTTGGAGGGGTCCAGAGCTAAAATTACACAAGGAACTGCTGAAATGTTCAGGCTATTTATTTGTTCAAAATCCCTCTAAAATAATTAGCAGGGCCTGGAACAGACATCTTGGCTCTGGCGGGGCCAGAAGAAGCTGGTGCAACCAACTGCGGGTCATTACTGCCTTTGGGGAGAAGGCCTGTTGATTAAGAGCACCAGAGATGGGTCACGTTTGGTTTAGGGAGCGGACCAGGCTGGAAGGTAAGTCTGTAAGAAACAGGAGCTAAGGGCAATACACGCTTACCAAGAAGGTCCCATCCAAAGGCAACGGGGAAGCTGCAGCAATCCTTCTCCAGGTTTGTGATATCCAGTTGCCAAAAGATGGTGCTTTCCTGGTGCGTCTCATACGCCGAGATTTTCCGACAGAGCGATGTGCTCCCTGGCCCGGCGCTCTCCGGTGGAGCTCACCTTCCCTGGCGGATCGTGAGGCAGGTCACTCACCAATATTTTAAATTGCCATTTAAAAGCATATTGCAAATGTGATCCTTTAATTGGTCACTATTATGGCTCTCTATTAGAGAAGACAAGTTTTTCCACACAAGGTAAGCCCTTGCGAAAGCACTGAAAATGTTTAAAAACAACCCAGTCCTGATATATTTATTATATATTTCTCTATATATAAATAATTTCATGAAAAGGAACGTACTGAGTGGAAACTCCATTTAAAATGTGATCCCAGATGGTGGCAAAGCTCTAAAATTGCAAGGCAACATGTAAAGAAAGATTAACGACCTCAAACAGGCACAAATTTATGAGGTGAAAGCCCCTGTAATCCTAGAGAAAAATGATACCAAACGTTAGACTAGACAGCTAGAAAATACCTCTGCTTAGTTCATGTGGCCTCTGCCATTTTACATTTTCTTTTAATACACATTACTTTTGGGTTCATTTAGTCTTTTCTCCTGCAGGCCAGAGGTATCGCTTTGGTACATGAGCACGATGATGGATTTGCCAGCTCCCACCAGGTACCCCCTTACGAGCAACTGGTAAATCAGATAACAGCTGCCACATCCCAGGAATAAGCAGCCGAAAGGAGAGAAAACGGAGCCAGGACACCACGTCAAGCATTTATCATCATTGCAAGACCCAAAGCTCCACCATCAAGTGGACTGAGATGACATTTCCAACACTAAAGCTCATGCAGTTCCTTATTCTGCCAGAGTACAAAACATTTCGAAGGAAAGGATGTCAACATTTCACCCCAAAGAGCATGGGTCACCCCAGCGACCAGCATCTTCCATGCTCTTAACTCCAGCTAGGACCAGATGGGACCTCTGGGTCCCACAGCCCATTTCCTCGAGATCTCTGGCACCTTGAAGAATCCCTTGATAATCCTGTCCTGTTCATCCCTCTGGTGACTCCCCTCTGTGACCTCTGCAAGGTCACTTGCATGGTCTCCTCTGGACCATTTTACTACGATATTTTTCTGCGAGAATTTTCAATGAACTGGGATTTTCTGACCTTTTCAGCAGAGCTCCTGGCATGCTCTAGTTGATAACACAGCCGTGGAATGATACCAAAATTAGTGTGTTTTTAAACCAGTGCAAACAAAAGGATATTCAGTCAACACCACACAGCAAGACAGCACAGAGCCAGCGCTGCTGTCACGCAGGGCTGCTTTGCTGAGCTCACTGTTTCAAACCATGGTTATTCTCTGGTTTGCTGTAGCCCTTGGATGTAGCAGATGAGCAGGGAGCTTTGGACGCAGCACTGGGATGCTGCCTGCTACGGGCAATGGACAACCATTACCTGGGGGTACAACAAGGACAAGGACGCACGAACCAAAAGCTACCCCAAGACTCCTGTCCGCTGCTTTGCAAATCAAGGTCTCTCTTTTCCATCAGCAGTTGCAGAGCCCTGGGCTGTGACGGTGTTCTGCTGCCAACAGATAGAGCCATAACTACCAGAGGGTCGAAAAGTATTTAAAATTCATTTTAAGTACTAAAAACACAGATCACAGGCTGCCCTAAGCAGCTGAAACTGAACCTACAGTATAGAAGAAGGTCAGAAGAGGAGGAGGAGGAAAAACTGTCTGCCATATTAAAAAAGAAGACAAGCTTGCATTCAATTAGAAAAAAGTCCATATCCCCAGAGCACAGCCTGCTCTCCCTGCTGAGGATCTACTGGCAAATCATCTTCTGGGTCTCTCGGTACAACTCCGCTATGTCCAGTTGAGAACAAGTGCAGTAAGGGGAGATACCCTGCTGAGAAGCATGTTCCTCTGCCACCCCTGCGAGCAGTCAGGATGCCTGCGGGGACCATGGCAGCTGCCGGGTTATTTTCAGCCTTTCTACTCTCATCCAAAAGGTGCCAGCGCTCCCCCCTTCCCAGCGTGGAAGGCTGTGAGGTTTCCTGCAGCAGGGAAAGCCCCAGATACAGATGCCTGCGATAACAGAGCTGGAAGGGTCACGTACGTCATCCTTGTGGATCTGCCCCAAACTCCCAAGTTATTGCCAAACCAGCCAGTGCCTGTTTTCTGTCTACACCAAATACCGTCACAATGCAGCGTGGTCCCTTCTCTCTCTTTGGGGATGTGCTTGAAGGGCAAATCCATTGCTTTAGAGAGAGGGTGCAAGAACATCTTTCCAAACATCTTTCCAGCCTCTATGCCTGCTCAGGCAGACCCAGGGACCCAGGGCTTTAACCCATCATCCATGACTCTAAAAATGAACCATGGCTGCTCTCCCAGAGCCCTCATTACTTCACTTTTTTTCCTTTTTAAAAGTCCAGTGCTAAAACCAGGATTGTATCTCCTTCAGAAGGCTTGCTTTTTCTTTGGTGTGTGCTCATAAATACGATGTTCAGCACCAGGCCAAGGAACACATGGGCAAAACCCGCGGGCGGCAAACGCCAGCAAAGCCCCCGGCTCGTGCCTGTGTTTGGATTAGGCAGTTTCGTGGCCTGGACGTTTACAGTTGGGTTAGTTTGGTTTTTTTTTTTTTCACAACTTGAGACAAACAGTGGGATCTTTCATAAAACGTGTTCACAAAGGGTAAATTGTGCCATTAGGAACCGACTACCTGGACGGTCATTTGAATTCTCCGAACTGGAACGCTACCGCGGTCCATGCCAAATCCAGTGCCGGGGGCAGGAGGGGGAACTTGGCGTCACGGGCTGCCTCGTTTAACTCTCCAACTGCCCGAGAGACTGAGTACGCTCAACATCATCTGCCTCAAATGCGGCTATTTCAACCAGCCAGCTGGTTTGAGCAGTCATTGCTGTAACTGAAACATCCAAGGGGTGGAAGGGGCTGAGGGTATGGTGGGAAAGGCGTCCTGGTGCTGGGTACCTCTGCGAGACACCTGGGCTTTACTGAGAAGTCAGAAAAAGGAGGAGAATAATGTAAATTGAAATGTTCATATTAAAATGAAACAAAAGAGTGATTCCAACACTAACCAGGTGTTTTTGCAAGGCTGGAAAGGGTGAAAGTAGTTGAAGATGGTCAGCTCCCATCCATCCTCCTGGATGTTTGTACAAAGAGCTGCCACGTTTTCCCATAACGCTGTTAACGGTAACTTAAAACATCCTTCCAAAATAACAAAACCCCCTGAACTGACTCTGCACTCCAACAGAGAGGTGCAAAAATGGATGGCTATCATTAGGAATACATGTTTTGCCTAAGAGTCCCAGCACGCAGCCTTTGAGAAGCCCTGGGCAAGTCTTCTGGGGTGGGTAAGATTAATACATTTTTATTTCTTTATCATCTGGTCATTAAGGGCAAGATGAAAATAAAGGTCCTTGGGATTTGAGAAAGTATAGGGAATGGAGCTACTCTACCCATCTGTACTGAGAAGCACACCCAAGTACCTCCTGGAGCAGACAGAAGATGTCTGTGCTCCTGTAGACCTCACCTCTTTGCTTTAGACATGAAATAGAGATTTGTAACACATTTTCATCTTGTTTCACGTGTTCTTCCAGCCCATTTTTCATCAGTAATGCCTGACAACTCTGCCACATACGTTTTCCAATTTATTGACAGGCCTTGCATGGTTATAATGAAGATGTAATTTTTTTTGTTAATCCAAAACGGTTATGCCAATTCAATCCAAGTTTAATATATAGATAAAATAACATGTGGTATATCTTATACCTATTCTCCTCTAGAAAATACATTGATATAAACACCAGGATAACTCAGCCCATTCTAGTCCACAGTATTTTACAAATTTAGCTATTTCTTTGTAGCTGAAGCAGTGCAGCTTCTGGATACACTGTAAGCAGGCAAAAAGATTTCTCTGCGATACTTGGTCAAAAGGGCCTTTCAAACAGGCGTAGAAATTAGTCATCCCTTTCACTGGGTACTTAGTGATGCTCACGCTAAGGCTGCTTTACTCTGCTAGAGGCACCAGGTCCGCAGGACACGCTGTAGCTGATTCAGGAGAATTCAGGCCTGAATCTCCTGTTCATCTAGGAGCACTTATAGAGCAGGATGGGATAAAAATAATCCTTTTGTTTCCTAGGGGAAAAAAGAAAGAAAAAAATCTGCCAAAGCATAAGAGTCTGGAAAGCAGCGAATGTCACCTCCTGCGTTAGCCATTCTCCCCCGCGCGAACAAGAAAGCAGGAAAAACCAGGTAGCTGTCCCAGAGATGTAGCCAAAAGCTTAGCAGAGCTGACTTCTGTTTTAAGCTTTCTCCCTAGTAACAAAGGATGCAGACTGAAAGAATTTAGGACAAGTGAAACGATTCACTAGAAAACTCTTTGCCATGAGGAGCCGACGCGCAAACTCTTTTAACAGTTGGATGAACCCAGCAGCCAGTTCTCTCTCTCGCCAATGAATCGCACCTCTACAGCCACTTAAACAGGCATTGCCTCTTCTCGTGTGGAAATCATTCCAGTAACTTTTTTTTTTTTAAATTAAAGGGTTAAAATAGCGACTTCTTGTGAAGACATGACAATTTGCTAGGAAGTAATACGCACACGTAGTGACACAGATAGAAATATTAAATTCTGCTAATGCCAGGAAACAGGCTTGGGCACCTTTGGACATCTGGATACAAAAGTGTGCTTGTTATAAATGTCCTCGTCCTGCTTAGGGCCTTCCTCGGGTAAAAATAATAACTACCTATATTTTTAAGGACAATTTAGGAATGGAAATTTCTACAGTACACTCTTAATAACTCTGGTGGTTTACCTTCCAGCACAAAAACGTGACAGATTTTAAGCAGCACGTGCTGGAGTAGCTTGTTAACCAAGAGGGACTTTAGGTCGCCTACAGGGTTGGGTGAAGTCTCTCCCACCAGCACCAACCAATGCGCATCTGAACGTTCAAATCCTTTTGCCTCGAGGTCCGTCAAGTATTGCACTTGTGTAATCGCCTTGCTTGTTTTGCAAGTGTTGCTTGTTTCTGTGTTTTTCTAAAAAAAAAAAAAAAAAAAAAAGAAGGAATTCTGTAGACAGATAAATTCCACCCAATAAATGTGTCGCTCCGCTATCCCTGCGGACATAATAATGCCCTCACACTCGTCCCGAGTTGGAGAGCTTGCAAATCATTGTTATAAATAAGACTGCCGACCTAAGCCAAACATCTCATTTTCAATAAAGCCTTTTACCTCCTTTCCCAACGCCAAATAACGTCCCAGAGCAGGAGCTCAGAGCCCGAGCAACCCCGGGACGGCAGCCCCCTTCCTCCGGCTCTGCCTCCCGGCTCGGGGCCGCGGTGCCCGTGCCGGCCGGTCCCTGCGCCGCCGCGGGGCTCGAGCCGTCGTGTTTACCCGGGGTGGGTTTCGGGGCTGAATTTCTCGCATATTCCCCTACCGCTGGCACCAGCCCCTCAGCCCCCCGGGAGAGGCACGCGCCTGCCCCAAACACTGCGCCCATTGATGCCGCGGGGCTGGGGCGATGCTGGGAGGGGGGTGTGTGTGTTTGCCTGATGAAGTTAGGTTCTCGCCGGGTATTTAATATTCCCCGTCATGCAGGCCTGTTTCTCCTTGAGCCTGCCTGTCAGTTAAGCCCGGGGATGTTTATTTTAACGGCCACTTGTGGTCAAGGCTGGTGCCAGTTGTACGGCATCGGTTACGCAGATTTAACACTGGGGACTCGGCCCCCGGCTCCCAGAGCACGGAAGGCAGCCAGGGCCGCCCCGGCCTAATGCGAAACAACTGAAATCTTCCAGCAGTCCCTGCTCCAGCTTTAACCCTTGCCGGGCAGGAGCCGGGCTGCCTCCGCAGCACCGTCTCAGCCGCCGACAGCAGATGCTGTCCCTGTATCCCTTCCCCTTGGGTCTTCTCCGCTCTCCTGCTCCCCAAACCGCTCCCCCCGGCAGCAAAACGTCTCGTTGGGGTGATGATCTGAAAAGCTGCAAGAAGAAACAGAAAACGTATTCAGCTGCTTAAGGACGCAGCTTTTGCGGGGGGGAAGGAGAGGATTTTTACCGCTTGTATGGATTTAGCATCACAGCAAACTTCTGCGGGGAGCGATGCCCCGAGGCGAGCGCGGGATGCTCTGCACCTCTGCCTGGCCAAGCCCTGGCCACCGACACGTCCCCTGCTGCTATCACCCGGTGACAAAAGGCCAAACCATTCCAGCTCACACCCTCCTCCCTACGACAGGCGCCCGGCTTCAGCGCACCCTTCCTCCCCAAAACCAAGCCTCGTAGAGAGCAAACACGCAGCGCAACGCGAGAGCCGGGAGGATGCTAAAATGTTAAATCAACTGTGTCCCGCAGCACAATTATGCATCATTTTTGATCGTCTGGACGGTCTCCAAGATGCTAATCAGCCCCAGATTAAGTCATCAACCAAACTGATGAGCAATCACATTTTGTCAGGACAGCTGGACATCATTACTTGGGAGCTGATCTTTCACCGGCGAGGGAAGGCGGCTTTTTGCCATTGATCAAACTGGAAGAGAGGAAAGTGGGAGGACTACAGAGGACCTGCGCTGAGTTGCCGCGGTCTCTACACACCAGCAGCTCCAGCTCTCTGTCCTACGTGTGCTCACAAAAATTGCCTCTTACCATCCCAGGGCAGTGACCGCTGCCTTTCACCAGGTCATCGCCGCCGTGCCGGTCCCGATCTGTCGGCAATGACCGCTCCCCGTCTCAAAGCAAGCACGTGTTGAAGTGTTCTGCTGAACGACTACACACGGCGAGAGGCAAACATCAGCCTGTGGAAGTGCTTTAACTTGACGATCACAGATACTGTTAATAACTATGCGGGACAATAATTAAGACACCCGCTAATGGTGGAGTACAGAGAAAATCTAAGCGTTGCAATGCTCAAATCTCAGCTTCATTTGTTGAGAATTTGTTAATGGGAACAGATTCAAGGCTTGTTCGCTATGTAGCCCTGCTGGGTTCGTGGAGTTCTAACTGAGATCAGAGCTTTTCTCTAAGAGTTAAAACCTGCCCAGTAAATAATTTACAACTGGAGGAGAAGCAGTCTAGATGTCTAATAAGGAGATACAAAATATGTCTAGAAGAATCAGTACAAAATACTTATCCTGAATTTCTTGCTCTAAAAATAATGCAATACGAAAAAAATATATGTATGCTGGCAATACTAATTAAGAGAAGGATTTCTTCACATATTTTAATACAGCTTAAGAGGAAATAAATTAACTAGAGTTGCTATCAGGGAATTCACTCCTTTCACAGATCTCAGACATGGATAACACAGCACCGTGTCTCCAAACAATTCCTTCCCTGTGGTTTTCTCATCTGCGTCAAGTTTTCCACAGCCAACGCACCCCATGCTTTCTTAGGCCGTACTGAGATACGAGAGGGTTCGACTCTCCCAGCCCTCCCCAGTGCCAGCGCACATCTGGCTGCCACACGGGAGCCAACGCTCAGCTGCCCCGTGTCCTCCCTCTATAACACAGCGATAGATTTTTAAGAGACGATCTTAATAGAAAGACTAAGAGGTGAGAACGTAATTCACCACGTACAGCTGAAACGCTCCCATGAGTTTTATACGTGACCGTAATGCCCGAGTGGAACCTCCTCCGGTAACTTTACGTACAAGGAGGAGTTTCTCCTCCCAGTAAGCGAGAGTGCCCACCCGATGCAGAGCAGTAACTCCTTCGCTGCTTTAGCCGAACCTGGGCCGAGCGCCTTCCTCAAATCTCGTTACCTGTAATGAACAGGCCATTTTCTAATCCCTACATTTTCATCCCACTGCATTTGCAATGTCTTTATCAGATTCTGGAAGCAGATACAAAATTATATACAAATATGAGCACATAAATCAAAATAAAGCCCTACAAAAAAGACCAGCTACACCGTCTCACCCAACAAACCCTCCTCCTGCCTTTCACATATGCTTTTACTTAAACAAGAGATAAAGTTCTGTTATAGCCCAATCAATTTATTCCATTTTGCCATTAATCTTCTAAGTAAAATGGCCATATAAAGCACTCGCTGCAATGTCAGCATCCTAAGTTTCTACAACAACCTAAGAATTGCCTAAATAAGAAAAAATATTCCAGTGCATCCCCAGCTTGCTGAGGCCACGTGTGAGCAGGGCTTGGACCAGGTGATGTCCGAGCTCTCACCCAACCTCCACCACTCTGCTCTGCTGCAAACAGCCCGCTCCTAGTCAATAATCTGATAAAACCCATTTCCAGCCCAGCCTGGCTCCTCTTTTTCCTCCCGCCTGCTCCAAGGCAGAGCTCGGCATCTCCTTGGCCACACGTGTCGGGCAGAAACAGGCAAATCCTGCGTCCAGGTTTGGCTCCGTCGGGAACTCTCCTGCCAAGACGATGGGTTGCCTGGATGTGCACACCGGCAAAGGCAGCCGGAATCCATGCAGATGCACAGGGAAGGGGGATGATGACATTTAAGTGACAGCGAAGGCACAGTTACAGCCCAGCAGGACAACTGCCTGCAGCCTCTTTTTAATTCATTCCTTTAAAAAAAAAAAAAAAAGGAAAGAAAAAAAGAAGGGAAGAAACTGCCTGTTTCAGAGCAGGTGAGCAAGGTGATGGAGATGAAACAAGAACACAAGCTCAGATGCTTTAAAATAAAACGCTGGGATTACGAAGGCAAAGCTGCATTGCGTTAAAATTCAAGACTAATTTAAAGTCTTGTTCCTTAGTGCAAAAGCTGGAAACAGGCCCAAGCGAACGGAGGAGGGAAAAAATAATAACCAGGCCAATTGTATATTTCTCCTAGAAATTCCATGTCAGAACGTACCTCGCGACTCACACTCGCAGGCTCCAATTTCAATAAATCAACACAGCGTGCAGTGTAACAGTAGCACAAGTCTTTCTCTCTTTCCATAATACACCCAGGTAAAATCACTGTGAAGCAAAGAACAAAATGCCCATTCTTTCTGGTGCTTGGCAAGGGGACAAATTACTTTCTGCACCTCTCTGTGTTGAAGGACTAGTTATTAAATACAGTCTAAGCTGCCTTTCCAGCTGTACTTAAATCAAGGACAAAATAAAGCAAACGCAACTGTCCACAAGAAATTCAGAGAGCAAAAGAGTAATGTTAGGATGAGGCCACCCCCACGCACGTCTCTGCCTACCCAGGTATTTAAATAATTTGGATTTGCAATGCAGAGCAAAGCCGTACAGCTCCATTACACAGAGCCACTGCCCATAACTGCACAGACCTGTGCAATGTGCCACAAGTTTTGCCAATAATTTACGGATTATTCCAACTGTCTAAGCCCAGTCCTGAGCATCTCACTGCCAAGAAAGAGCAAACAAGAAGGTGAGAGTGAGCTCAGAGCTGTCCCATTTGCTCATCCCACATGCGTTTGCACAAAAAAACTGGTATTTTTGTTTGGATAGCAGTTTGTCCATGTCTGGGACCCAGTTATGCCGAATGCTGTGGAAATACCGAGGAAGTGACAGATCAGAGCAGAAAGCCTAATAAAGACATGGCATAACTTAAGGGAGGAAAGGAGCACAAAAAAAGTGACGTGGCTAAAATGCTGTATTAAATCAACGCCATATTAAATCAACGCCATCGGCCAGGACAGAAGAGGGGTCTCCCCGTCCCTTGGTCCCCCCGCCTCCACCGCCTCTCCTGTAATGACATTTCATGCCACTTCTGCTACAAATCATTTTACATTTCCTTTATAATCCCTCTCCTCTGCGAGGCGTAACTTCGTTACCGGACGGCACCAGGAGCTGAAACGTGCCGCAGGCGTTATCTCGGAGGATGGAGGGCAGTGCCCCGAGCTCCCGCAAGCTGCCAGGAGGGAAGAGCCAGGGTTTGTAGCCGGCCTCTTCTTTTCTAACTCAGTGCCAATTTTGGGATAGCTGGTGGGAACAGAAAACGTCTGGAGAGAGTTTTAAAACATCAGATTTCTCTCCCCCCCCCCCCCCCGCCGAAACTTGAATTTTCACTAAGTCTCTTGGCACACGGGCTTTTGGAAAGAGCAAAAAAATTCCATATCTAGAGAAACGTGGTTTATTACAATCACAACCAAAATGTGCAAGTGGTCAGTGGGTCCAACCCCCTGAACCGCCTCTGGAAACCTCTCCTGAAAGCCATGTACCAGTGGAAGGAGTGGAAGATGTCCCACAGCCAGCGACCCTGCGCGCTACAGAAACCCAGCAGGGAAAAGCAAAGACTTTAGGATCAGACTCTACCATAAAAAGAGCAATCAAATGAAATAAAGCCACAGGCTCGTCCTTTTGGGGGGCAACAGAAAGCAGCGTGCCATGCATAAGTAATTTGGATTTTCCATTACATTCTTCAGCATTTCTGCACAGAGGCAAACTTTCCCCGAATAACCCCTCAACTATTTGTTGTTATTAAATTACATCTTTAGCTTGCCACATAAAACACCTTTGAGACTTTGTGCCTTCCATAAAATATTTAAAAAGTAAGCTTCTCGCCCACACAAGCAGCTCAGTGCATTAAAAGTATGCACCAGCCCAAAAAGAAAAGAGTTGCTAGAACCTATCTATTAGTGATTAACACGTTTCCAAGTCGATGCACTAATTAAAATAAAATTTACAAATAAGTAAGCCAGGAAGTAAAACTCTTTAACAGCACTTGCCATTAAAACATCTATAGTTCACCATAGCCAGCAATTTCCTCCTATATTTAGGGGAAAAAATAGTTATGAACTGCTAACCATTGCTTCATGTTAAGCTGGTACCCACTGTTAGTAACCTCTCATTCCCAAGGATCAGGAACAAACTAGCAAACACGGGAAGAGCGGCCAACTCTGGAAAGCGCCGAGAGCCGCTCCGGGTCAGACGGACCGGAGAGTCCGCGGCATCTCTGCGGCCGGAGGAAATGCTACAGAAAACCGTGGACAGGGATAATTTTAAGCAGCCTTATAAATTGGGACCACTTCAGTTCAATAATGATGACACTTCACAATCTGTCATCATCTTTTAGCAGATGCGCCCGGGCTGTGAACGCAGCCGAGCTGACGTCACCCCAGCCCCTCTCCCTCGTCCCCCCGACAATCCCTCCCCTCCATGCTGAACCATTTTTTCCACTTCCTCGCCTCACTGCCAGCATATGTATCAAAACTACCCAAATAATTTTCTCCATATAAACATTACTGTGGTTGATCTTATAGAACTTAATTATTTGAAGGCAATCCCACGTGAATAAAGAAATAAACCAGAATTTTCCAGTTAAAAAATAATAAAAAAAAGACTCGATAGTCTTATCCCAGAGCAGAAGTTCTTAATATGTAGCACACATGAAACTCATTTCTGATGTTCCCAACCAACAAAGCAACAGACATTGTATGAACACACTCTTCTGCTCCTCAGCTGAGGGAGCACCAGCTTTGGTCCACTGCAGCAGCTCTTTTGCACACACACAAGCAGTTACAATGCACAAGCCCCGCAGCTTCACACGCAAAGCTGATATTCACACAGACAAATACGTATTTAAACCCTGACTAAGGGTCTGCCCAGGGTCTTGACCCCGTGGACCAAAGTACAGAAGTGTCCTGCAGTTGCACACACATTTGCTCATGTCTTTTTGGAAGTCTGCATCTCTCCCAGATGCTACAATGGATACCTGGAACAGGCAGAGCAACGACCCAGTCCTGCGTTTCTTATAAAGCACTAAAGGCTAAAGTGATTCTACATAAACTTCTTATCCAACAGTACATCTTGACTTAAAAGGACTGAACTCCAAAAACGTGATTCCAACACCCCATTCACCTGCAGCACGTCCAGCCGGTCCCTAAGACAACGCAATTGGGAGGCAGGAGGAAAAAGCCATGCACAGAAGTACCATTTTATAAGCCCGCGTTTCACAGGACAGAAAGGAAAACCCGACCACATTTAGACAGAGGAGGCCAAGAGCTCTGAATGTAAATAGATTTCTCATTCTTCACCACGAGGACAGAGACCCCAGCAAGCCACCGGCACAGCACTCACATGGCAGATACAATTATCATCCTTCTTCCTTGCAGAAAGCAGGTTTTTGGCAATCGAGGAAACCGATACCAACTACCAAAGAGATTTGCGGAGGTTCGGGAAAATGGAAGTTAAGTCACTGCAAAGAGAACTCAAGAGCAGCCTGGTTATAAAATTCAGATTTGTATGAATTTGTTTTCAGCACTTTGGATTCCACAGCCAGCAAACATTTTGAAAGAATCTCATTAAAAATTCACTGTCCTCCTCTCATAAGCTTCGAGGGGGAAAAGCAAAGAGCAATTGACTTTCCAAACTATTTTAAGACTTGGATGAATTAATTAATACAGATAAACAAGCCCAGGAAAGGGGAGAAGCGGGGGCAAATCAGCCCCTGAAGGACTCCTTTCCCGGGCTCCCCAGATCAGTCACAAAGAAGCTAACAGGAATGTGAAAATTATGCTTTTGTTCTTATTCTGGTTACATTTAAAGAGGATTCTTAAATTATTAGGGACCTCTTTGTGCGGACGGTGCCAATAGGTGTCAGCTTGCAGCGAGCAGACCGGGAGCCGTTCGCAGGTATGTGCCTACGGCAGCTGCCGCTTTCCTCAATGGCTCAATGTTTTCTGCTCGTCCCAGCGTCGTGCCTGCTGCGGGCGGCACGGCGTGTTGTTGGAAGGAACTGGATCCCTCCCCTCCTCCCACCCTGGAATGGCTTTAATGAGGAGTGTGGTTCCCGGTGGATATGGAAAAACTAACATCGGCAGCTGCTGCTGCTGCTGCTGGGAGGAAAACGGACTCCTTGGAAAAAAAAAAATAAAAAATCAGGCGGCTCTAAGGAGATGCGAGAGGCGATGGAGATAGGAGGGGCTCTGTACCCAGCCCTTGCTGAGGACCCACACGTACCACCTCCCCATCTTCTGCAGCCATATCGGTACAATTTATGTGACGTGAGACAACCATGTCACCATGCTCTGTGAGTCTGTGTGCTGCTGGAAACTCCTTACTTACCCCTATGACTGTCCACGGCACTTCACCGGGGACCAGCTTGCTGGTAACAGCAATTCTTCCTCAAAATTCACCATTTTAAAATAAACTTGCTGCCCCAATAAACAGCCCACTTGTAGCACCAAATGGAAAAGACTCCAAAGGTGGGATGGGAGTTGAGAAACATCCTGTGTTTCCTGGCACTTTCTGAATCAACAATTTCATATTTGCCTCAGGACAGTCATGGCTATTTGCTGCCTTGTTTGCGAATGTGCCATCCCTGGAGCAGAAAAGAAAATTCTGGGAGGGGAGATAATGAAATATACAAGTCAACAACAGAAATACCCGGCTGCGGGCTTGACTGCCTGGAGATACCTCAAACGCCTTCTCGCTCTGGTTTTGCAATGGACTAGACTCAACCCAAAAGAGTCTCTTATTCAACTGCCAAGGGTCAGTGGAAGATGACAATAATCATGTTTCTCAGTGTCAGAGAGGAAAGGGGCTCCAGAGCTCCCAGGAAAGCCAGGAGAACCTGCAAACCACTGTATGAGGGAATCCACTCTGGGGGCTAAGCCCTTGGCTGGAAAGGGGCGAAGAAATAGCATTCACCATCCCGAGGAGGTCATGTACGTGGCAGTCTGAAGGCAGATACTCCAGCAGGAATAAAGTACCAATGCAGACTCGTCCCTGCTTTCAACCAGCAAGTTGGTTATTACTCACTGTTCAAAGGGAAGAGGAGAAAAGCTGTCCAGAGACATGCTGGACCATGCAGTGTTTGCAATGAGGTGACAAAAACCCAAATGAAAGTATAGCCAAATCTTCCTGCCAGGTCGTCCTGAATGTTTTGCCAGCAGCGGATGGGCGGCCCGTTTGAGAAAGGAGAGATTAGGACAGTTTCCCTTATTAGTACCGTGCTGGGTGCCAGGAGAAGACGACCTGTGGCTCTGCAGGTTTGAGAACCCTCTTGCGGAGGACACCACGATGATGTGAACCACAGCCAGCCTCCAAGGACCTCCGGAGACCGAGAACCTCCAGAGACCAAGGACCCCCCATTCTGGCTGGACCAGGGAAGAAGAAGAAGAGTGATGGACACCCACCCTAGAAGAAGAGGAGACGGAAGGAAAAGGGCTGGGAACCCAGCTGGAAGAGCTCTGGCCCAGCAGGAAGAGCAGGCGGATAGGGTGGCTCTCCTAAGAAGCACTGCTGTATTTTAAGTCTGGTTGCAGGGGGATGAAGAAGCTGTAAGAGACTCCTGTTTGGTCTAGGCAAGGTCTCTCCTACATGGTTGAGTGGGATAACACAAGAGAGGCACCATGAGCGGGGTGGGAGTGGGCCAGGAGCAATGGGAAGCACAGGAGGTGGTCTGGCCCAAGCCATGGGGAGCAGGAGGTAACCTGGTCCTGGGTATTGGGCCAGGGGGTCAGAGTGGGATTCACGGGTGAGCTGACGCGGTGGAGCGGGACAGGGGATGAGATCCAGCTCCAGGAGAAGGAACCGAGGACCAAGAAAGCAGAGGGTTTCCCAAAGCCAGCTGGACGGAGATCAGAGACGAGGCAGGCCTCAATGGCAGACCAGTTCCTCTGGTGCAAATCTCTCACCTCATGGATGCGATCCAGATCCTGCAGAGCTAATGAAGCAATAACTTTTTCCAAAAACAAGAAACATTGAGAACACCGGTGTACAGGGCTGATGGAGAGCAAGGCGAAAGGCAACCACTTGCAGAAAATGGCCACTCGTCCGTAAGGTTTGCTTTGTCCAACAGCAATATCTGAATGTCACCTCTCGCGGCTTCTCCGTAAAAAAAAATAAATTACAATGTCAAAGTCCCAATATAAAACCTGCCAAGCAGTCTGGGCATAAACAGCCCCCAAATGCCTGTGCACCCAGCCTCCTGCTACAGCGACTCGGAGTCCCTGCAAGCAACAGGACTCTGCTCTTCATTTCAAAAGGTTTTCGACCTTTTCTTATCCTTCAATTTTGCTGCATATCAGCTGACCCTCAGCTTAGGGTAGGATATCTGCTACTTAAATGGAAAGCAGTAACTGCTGAATAGGAGGAGGAGCTATTGAAAGAAATTCAGAATAACCGTGATTAAAAAAAGTATATGAATGTATGAATACAAATGAAATTTCCATAGATGTTCATAAGAGGAAAAAAAAATCATCACTTACAGCTAAATTCCAACTACATTATATTAATGTATTATTAAATTAATGTACCATTATCATTATTAAAGCAATATGAATCTATCAGCTTATTATATTTCTAAGGTATGAAGCAGCGCATAAGGCAAGACTCGTACATCAGTGAAAATGCTCTTCTATACGGGACAGCTTCTGCTCCCTGCTGCGGTGGGAGCCCTTCTCCCAGCATCGTGGGAGCGAGAAACCCACCCACGTACACCAGCACCCCGAGAAACTGCACTGCGATCCAGCCCGAGACCCGGCATGAAACATTAGGCAAAGCGGGAAAAAGGGGAGTGCTGGGGCACAAAACCCCCAACAGATGGAGACTGCTGATGAACGCTGGTCTAACGCTTCAATTTTAGGTTCTTCACGGTGAGAAAAATACGTTGCACGGTATTTTGCAGTTAGGACTACCCATGAGGTCATTCCACGGCGTGATTACAACCCGCGGCAGCGATCTGTGCGGTGGGGCTTTCAGAGGGCAGGCAGAGGAGGAAAAGCAGGGCGAGAGGCTGGAGCGAGGGAGGAGAAGAAGAGGGGTTCGGGGAGCAGAAGAGGGGTTCGGGGAGCCGGTGGGGTTCGGGGAGCCGGCGTTCCCGCAGAGGGCAGCATCGCCCCTGCGCAGCCGGGAGGGCAGCCAGCCAGGCTCCGGGCTCCGTCTCTTAGCAGCCCGAAACAATGCGTTAGGTGGGCAAGATTTGTCATACTCCAGCAGCGAGTCTGAATAAACTGCAGGAAAATGTAGCCCAAAAGCCAGAAAACACCAGGATTAAAATAACCACACACCACCACACCCGCAAACGTTGAGAAACAAGTTCCAGATTGCAGTCGCACCCCTTGCCATAAAGTTCATTTAGAGTGAAATTACGCAAACGAAGAAAGGGTACAGCTCTGCGTGGATGGTACTGGCGTTAGGCGGTTTCAGATGTTCGTGTTTCAAGGGGGGCTCAGCTCCCGACGCTTCAGACGAGGAGGCAGGCTCAAGCAGACATACCCCACATCTGAACGTCCTCTGGGACTAGCTCCTTGCCACGGTCAGTGGAGAGGATAGTGCACAATGCATGGGATCTACTGGCTCCTATTCAATTAAAAAATATCAGACAACTATCATATGTGACATTACACAAAAATACATTTTTCTAATATCCCTGCTGTAAAATTGTTAACCATAAATTTCAGACAGAAGTCATCACAGTAGTGTTAACTTTGAATTCTGAAAATGACATCTGAAACTTTTTTATAAAAACTTCCTGCTATGTTTTACTCAAGGAATTTTTCAGATTCACTAGGAACTTGCAAAAGAGAGAATTACACATGGGTCATGGCCACGAACAAAATACAGACCAGGGCACAAGTAGCGATAATTCACTTACTGGCAAACTCCTAGTTGTCAGGGAAAGGGTTAATTCTAGCAGCATTGGAGCTTTATTGTGTGCACAGCCAGAATTAGCTTACACTACAAAATGAAACACCGTGAAACCTGTACTGCATTAAGGTTAGTGGAACTACATAATAATTTATGAACTGGACTATGGTTTACACCACAGACAAACAATCGCTAAGCAGGAGGTCTTAGGAAGCCGAAGGTTAAAGGTGATTGCATATTACCTGAACTTCCCTTCAATAACTCAACACATGACTATTAGCCTGGTTTATCTGGCTCTATTAAGAAGAGCCGATGAAAACTTTTAATCTGCTTCCAAATGGCTCCAGGCACTGGGTAGATATTAGCTTGTTTTGTTGAGAGCACTGAAATAAAACAAAAACCGGGGAGCTCCGTTCCCCAGCCCTCATTAGGGCTCGCAGGGCTGTGCCCTCATCGTGGACATCGTGCTAAGGGTGCGACAGCCCTGCCCGCAGCCCCTGCCTGCGCCTCTGCCCCCGTGCAGGCAGCACTTCGCTGAGCACACCCGGCAGGATCCATCCCACGGACGTACCCGCGCTCCGGGTCAAACCAAGCAGAACTGGCCTTTGGCACCGGGAGCCCTGCTCCGGGAACTTTTCACGACTTTAATTGCACCGTCGGTTTGTTATGCTTATAAATGTTATTGCAAGTGGTTTGCCTCCTTACGTTACCTGTCCTGCCACCGGACATCTCCGATCGCACACCACGCACCAGGGAGCCCTTCGTAAAATGCTCCTGGAAGGAAACCTCCATCGTAAATGACCACCACCTTCCTACAAGTGACAAATTACCTTGTACCCTACGTCAGGATGACCAAATTCTGCATGCTCCGCGACGCCCTTACCACTGCCCGAATGCCAGCTCCGCTCCGAGTGGCACTCGCTCTAACGAACCCCAGGAGCTGCCTCTGCATCCCCTCCTGCTCACAGAGCATCCCGCGCTGCATCCCGGTCCCAGGGCTGCCCTCATCCCCCTTCTCCAGCGCTCTGGGGACACGGGAAGCCAGCACCGAACACTGAGCAAATTCAACATGCTTTGCCCCAGAATAGCATGACTTTGGCTGACAATAAAGAATGACCTTACGGTCATGCCAACAAAGTTTCCGAAAATAATCCTTTCATGGGTTTTATGTGATAGCAGCTGTAAGCATTTCAAAGCACTAGCATTAACGGGGGGGTTTCCCCCTGCTCCTTTTCAGCTTGGCAATACTACAGTTAAACAATAGGTTTCATTTCTTGAGTAAAAGCTGTATGACATGGCTACTGCTTTATTGTTTTGCATATTTGTTTTACTATAGTGCCCATAGAGCTGAAACAAAGACAGGACCCTGCCCCGAAGAGTTTACACTCTTAGTTAGCCTTAACTAAGGTAGCAGCTCCCTATAGCTCCAGCCCCAATGACTGCTGTTTCCCTTAGAAGGGACACATCCAAAAGGGAGCGGAGTCCCTAGAAGAGTCTCATCCACTTCTGCAGGCTGAGAGTCAGCGTCTGGAGACCTCCTGGATATTGCTGCTCCCGGGACACGCCAGTGGCAGAAGCCCTGGAAGGACGGACCAGGCTTGGGAAGGACGGTGGCACTGCAGTGTCCCTTGCTGTCTCACCTGCGGGACCACGCCAGGGTAGCACAGCAGGACAGCAGAGGCACGCAGGACCCCACAGCCAGCACGTGCTTCCCACAGCAGAGCTAATTGCAATTAATTCCCCAAGTCAAACACACCGTAGCTCCAAAAGTGCCTCCGTACAGGACCACTGCACCCACCTGGGGCTTCTGCCGCTATGGGCCAGCTGGGGAAAGGGAGGTGATGTTGCAGCTTTGCTGCAAAATCAAGTGGGGTGGGAAGACACAGGCGCGTGTGTGTTAAGGGGAGCCTGTTTTGTCACCTCCGTGCAGCACAGTGAAGCGAAGTTTGCAGACCTGGGAGATGTTTCAGATGATCTTTCAAGTGGGCAGCGTTGTACTGCAGGTAGGAGACAAGGAACGATCTGGAGAATCTAACTGAGTGCCAAGCATCACCCTGGGGAGAAGGGAAAGGGATTTCACAAACTCGTTAACTCAGGCTTCACGTGACAATTCGTCAACCCCACAGCCTTGTCTTACCCAAAATCTGTCCACACTTCTCATTTCTTCAGAAGCTGCAGCAATGCCTGTCTCTCCTCTGGCAGCACAGCCATTTAATTCAGCACGTTTTAAACAGTACAACGCACCCCATCTCCCTGCTCTGGGACATCGCAGCGCATCAGTTTTAAACAAACAAGGATGGAATTAACCCAATGCATCACCGTGCCCTGTAGCTCCAGCTACTTTGTGTGCATGTGTGTGTATTAAAAGAAAATAAACAGAACTAAATTGGAAATCCTGGAAACAGATTATTTATTTATTTGCACTGCAAGCAAAGTCAGAGGCATCTACTGCCTTAAAGCCTCTACAAACTGAAGCAACTGTTTAAGAAGAACAAATTTGGGATGTTTAAGTAACTTCTAACAGAAATAAACAGTGTGGGTCCAAAGCAGAGTGAAAATATTGAGCAATCACCAGAATCTGTCAAATCAAATGTAACAAATGAAAGGCCTTCAAGATAGTGACTGCACATTCTCAGGGTTGCTTGGGCTACGCTTCAGCCTGGCAGATTATTTACCTTTCCAGCCAAATCCATCATCCCCCTGACATCCCCAGCACACACAAACAAGGAAACCCGGCTTTGTTGCTGAGTTTTAGGGGGAGCAATACCAAACCCGGCTCGCTTCAGAGCGAGACAGATAAGTCTGTGCTTTACCTGCTCCGGTCCGGCACTGGGAACCCCTCTGCACGTGACGCTTTCTCAGCAGCTCCAGAAAACGGGAATCAAGACACGAGGACAAAATCCTCTGTTAGCCTCTGGTCGCACCTGACATAACACAGCCTCTCCTTGTCCCCAGGACAGTAAATACCCTTTGATCAGGGCAGTTACCCCGCCAGGACAGACACCTGCCAGTGCCCGGGGCCTCAGTGCCCCAGCGAGCAGGGGGAGATGTGGGATGGGACCACCGGCAAACCCTCCAGGCTCTTCAATTCCCCGGAGTTTTGCTGGGACGGGATGCAACAGACAGGGCAGAAAGAGCAGGAGAAGGAGTTATTTTCTTCATCCCCCTTTGCTTGGTGCAGCCGAGCACACGCTTCTGCACCATCGCAGAGAGCAGAGGTATGGCACTAACGCTCCCTCCCTGTTCAAACTGCGGGACACCAACTAAATGTGGATTAACCCGTGCTACTAGTTAGCAGAAGTCTAGTAATAACTTTATTTGCTTGGTTTCCAGGCGAGGAAGATGAGGACAAAGGGGTCAGCTGTCTGCAGCCCCAGGGGACCTGCACCTCAGATGACCACGACAGTCCCAGGGATGTGCAGCATCCGCGGCTTGGGGGGTCCCTGGCCCCCTCCGTGCCCACCGCTGGCACCACCAGCCCCTCAGCACCACTGAACCCGCGGTGACCACAGAGGAGGTACTGGGGGATGGCAGACAGGAAGGCAACAAGGGAAAGGGCCAGAGCACCCCATATTTCTAAGGGTGCAGACCACAGAACTCTAAAATACAAACCCTGGTGCTTAAAACAGGCATAAGCCTAAAGGGCACGTGTATTTTTAATTTAATAACTAGCCTCATAGGTATAAACAAGGTGGAAAAGGCAAGGGAGGTCTTCAGCTGCTTTTCCTTACAAACAAGTCCGCAAGGCTCAAAACATCCCCCCACCCCGCACTGTTGACAAAATATTATTTATATTTATTTACATGTGCGTGCATTCGAGCTCAGTGGAAGAGCAGAGGGTTTGGGGGGAGCAGCAGACAGAACACTGTGCCCGAGAGCAGACTGTCCCTCAGCCCCACGAGAGATGATGGGAGACTGTCCTGCAAAAAGCACCCACGCTCCAAGCAGGGAGAGGAATCTCCTGGCGGGACAGACGTCTGCAGCACGGACACGTGCACGCCGCTGAGGCTGGCCCCAAACACACATAGCTGGAGAAGGCCTTCACCTTAAAGAAAAATGAGAAAAAGCTCTTGGCTTGAAGGAAAGAAATACCCAGGCCCCTCTGGGGATTCTGCTAATTTGGGAGGGAGGTGCCCGGGTACAGCAACAACAGGCAAGCGGTCAGGAACCCTAACAGAGATTAATATCCGAGGACTTCTGGGCCATGCTCATTTGTTTCAAGTGGAAAAATTAGTTAAAGCAGCTTGAACGGTTCAGAAGCACTCGTGCTCTCTCCTGATGATGCGAAAACTCCAAGTTGTTAAGCAAGAGAATAAACGCACTCCCTTGTCCTTCAGCTGTGTGTTTGACAACAAAACCGGGAAATACTTCAGTGGTTGAAATAATGAATTCCTCTTCCAAACCACAGGATAACCAAGGTGTAAGGGAGATCTATTCACAGCCAGGCAGGCACACGTTCCTTTGCCTGCTCCCCAAAAGCAGCATTGAGCCTGGGGAGCACGGTCCTGCCCCGGCCTCACGGACATCGAGGGTCTGACACCAAGTCCTGGTGCCTCCCTTGTACGTGTAGTCCTTCACCTTGTGCTAAAATAGTCAAGTGGTATGACTACAACACACAGAGACTGCTGCCCGCCAGACTGATGGGTATATTCTTAATTTTGCCCGTCCGCCTGTCTCCACTTGTGCACCTGCTCATCATTTACTCCATCAACCCTTTGCTCTCTACCTGAACAGCACTGGGCGCAACTGCATCCGAACCCCAAGCCGGGGCTCCGGGGCTCTTCTCCGCACTAGGAATCTCAAGAAATAATATCCTCCCGCCACAGATCTGAAACCCTCGCTGGCAAAGCCGTGGGACCACCTAGGGTCTGCTCCCGCCGCTGAGCCGGGCACGGCGGAGGGTTTGCTGTGGCTGTTAGCAGCAGCCAAGAAAGAAACCCACACCACAATGCCCGAGGAGAGGAAGGAAAGAGAGGGAGAAAGGAGGAAAGGCAAGTTACGGATTTCACACCTGGAATATGTTTAGGAAATGTAGTTAAAACAACTCTTGATCCCCGTTACTAAACTGGTACAGTAGTTTGAAAATCTTGCCTCTCTTGCTCCATGCTCTCCTCTCGCAGCAATTTTTCAAGGCAAAGCAGCGACGAAGAGCAGCAGCACGAGCGTGGTCTGGGGGTGCTAAAGCAGCCGGGACGGATCCTGCCCAGGCACTGGTGAAGAGGCAGCTCTGATAAGGCCATCTCAGCCCTTCACTCCCATCTACTCCGGAAAAACCCCAGAGATCTCACTGGGAAAGTGGGGACGAGGCAGCTGCAGCGCAGGGAAAACCACACAGCAAGGAAATGGAGCAGATGGTGAAAAATAAAAAGAGAACAAGGAAAGAGAAATAACACATACCTGTAAGTTCAGAACTGCTGCAAAGAAAGCCAACAGAGGAGGGAAAAAGTTAAGTGTGGGGCTGTGAATTATTAATTACACTGAAAACAGAGGGATTTATAAATAAAAAGAGTATGGGGAAATACACGTTTTACTAGTTGGAAGTTTTTTTCTTAGCTTTACGTGGATATAGCTTATAAATGCAAGGAAAACAGCGTGGCAGAACAAGCCAATAAAGCAAGACGAGGGTGCAAGAGTTAAAGCGTCAGAGAGCAGCAACTGAGCTCCGGGTGCCAGGCACAGAGACACAGGGAAGATGGGGAAACGGGTGCCTGGTGACCAGAGGAGAAAGGATCCTCTTTTCCTTCCAACATCCCTAAAAATAGAAACCAAACTGCAAGCAAAGGGCTGCAGAAAGTCATTCTCCCACAACTCTGGCAAGTTTAGTAGCATTGTTGCTAGTTTGTACTGATGGATGAAGAGGAACAGCTGGGAGAAATGGGAGCAAAAGCATGTGCTCAGTAGGAATAAAAGCACACAGGGATGAGGGTGCAATCAAAGCAGCTCACGGTTTATCTACAAATCAATGTAATGGATATTCCTGTCCCTTCTGCAGACCTACGCCTGGTCTCAGCTCCAGCGTTTCTGGGCGAGGACATCAGGAACAGGTCTGGGCTTCACGGGAGGAGCAGCCCACACACCCGGCATGTCAATACAGGGTTCTGGAAAGCAGAATCCACTAAAAAAAAAGTAAAAAAAACCCCTCTACCCTCCCTGTAAACTTTACAGACTGAAACACGAACTGGAAGTTGACCAATTCGTGTTAGATTCTGGGGTTTTAAATCCTCCGGGACATAAACCCAGCCCCACCTCTCTCTCTTTAAAGCCACATGTAATCTTTAAGCAGGTAAGAAAATAAGAGCTCAGTTAGAGCTACTGTAACTCCACAATTGTTTAGACATAATTGTCTAAATAAAATAAAGGGCTTAATTAGCAGTACTGTCAAAATGAAAGGCATATTTGAATAAGCATGCTGCTGCTTCAGTCAAAAGCAATTAATGTTTCACTTGATAAGAGCAATCTCGGCTGGATGCAGATGTTTTTAATAATGCAAATATTTTTCCTACTTATAATAATTAAAACCACTTTTTTTTTTCCTTTTTAAGAAATTCTGCAAAGACTGGTGCTGAGAATAATCAATGTCTCACTTTCACCCCCAACAACCGTACCATTCCTGATAAGGGGATTTTAGACAGCAAGCGAACTGTCCTCATATCCACTCCTATCCACGCTGAGAACTCAAAAGAAATATTTAGGTAAAACAAAAATAATAATAAAATAAAAGTGTATTCCAGCTCAGCTGTCCCCTCCATGTGGGCTGCCCATGGCTAGGATCGAGCTCTTTAGAGTAGACCTACACAGTAACAACATAAAACCAAAATAAAGAACCCCCGAGACAGGCACCCTCTTAAATATCAAGAAGCCCCGTACTGATACTATCTGCTTAAGTGAGAGAAGGAAGTTACAGATCACAAATCACACAGATGTATGGTGAAAATTAAACACGTTTTCCTGAATCCAGGAACTGGAGCTGTGAAACTGCTCAATGTCAGATAAAACAGAAGAGACCAATTAAGTAATTTCTCACCCATTAATAGATTCAGCCATCAAAAAGCTACAGGAGACAGACTGCGCTGGGCTCCGTATTGAAGTCTTGAGAGCCAAAATCATGATTTCCTGGTTCTACACGTTAATGAAAAATGAGTGGAATTTATGGGTACTTTTGAATTTAATTAAAGCACGGTCTCGGAGCTCTTAATTTTGTTCTTCGCACAGTGGGCTGGTACAAGACGGGAAAGCGGGGCCGGCTCCAAAGCCCACTGCCCTTCCACCAGACCAGGCTCTGCTCTTAGGAGCTTCGTGTTCGGTCTCAGAGCCAGGAGGTAACCACCTGGAAGGGAGACCAGCCAGCCACTGCTCACCCCACAGCCTCCACCAGCCAGAAACAACCCCCTAGCATTCGTTCAAAACTGGAAAAAAAAGACTACCAGTTCAAGACATATAGGGGAAAGCAAAGGTATGGACGCCATGCGTTTCTCTGCCTGCAGCATCCTCTCCCCAGCCCTCAGTGCAGGGACCTGGGACGCCACTTGGTCCCATCGAGCTCAGCCTCACCCCACCGTCAGAGGTACGTGCCGTACGTGAGGTCTCTCCTGTCCCTACCGTTTCTTTTTTGCTCCGGTTAATGAAACTTCAGCATCAAAACTTGAGCGGTGCAGGCATCAAAATTAAAGTGTCCATCTGTCATCCCCACACTAATATTGTTTGCAGCCCAGCTCTTGGAATTTAACATCTGCAGTAATGAAGGAAACTGCTGGGAAAGCGTTCAAGAATTCCCTAAACAGCACATTAATGAATCCTTCTCTACAGAAGCGCATTAGAAAGGGTCACTCCGCAAACCAGGAACCATGCATTAAACTATGTCACTATTGGGCATAAACAGAATCAAGTGGCATTTACTTTTTGTTCGGCCTCCCACGTTTCACGTCTGCCTGCACTGACGCTGCTTGTGGGGCTTTGTAACTTGGAGCAACCGCACGCAGAAACGCTGACCGAGGATGTCGGGGACCCTGGTACCCACCGGCCACCACGTCAACCCCTGCAGATCCCCCCGGTGAAGCAGCGCTTCCCCCTGCCCTGCAGACCAGAGGCACGGCCGCAGCCTTTATAGACATACGTGTCAAGCGAAACTTCCAGAAAGCAGCAGATAAAAGTCATAGCTGACTCTCAATGGTGCAAGGGAAAAGGTAACTCACTGTAAAAATCCATCCTTTTTGCGGCATCGATTGGGACAGCTGGCAACGCCGCAGCGCATGAGTATATAAAGAGAAGAATGTAAAAGAGCACATTTCCCAATATAGTCATGTGTTTACTAAAAAGGAAGAATTTGCTTCAATTCATAAATGCGAAGATATATTTTATGACGGTCTTTATATAGGGGATGAGGCCTGTGACCAAATATTTTACAGATGTCACAAAGGGATGAGTGACCTCCCTGCTTTTCAAAACTACAGGCGCAATTGAACTTTATTACTTGAAGTTTGCAGAAATAAGGAAATACATCTGTCCCTGGGACATTACAACCAGCAACTGTTACGGCCCTAACATTTTACTTGTCCTGCAGACACTGAATAGACCTTCCAAAACACGTGGCTCATAATTTTTAATAGTGACAGTCTCTCTTGCTTCTGACAATATGTATGAATCTGAACTCCCATTCTACCACCAACACAGGAACACTGCAGCGTTTCACAGGGCAAACACTTCTCAGATGCTGTTTACATTCGATTTTATCAGTCCTATGTCATAAAAAAATCACCTGGCACATGGTTGAATAGGTGCAGCTGAGCAGCCCAAGCAGCATAACCTCAGTACACATGCAGTGGGCCCGAAAAAGAAGAAAAGAAAAGCAGCTACTCTCTGAAGTCAAATGGCAAAATGCCCGTTTTGTGTCGAATGCCAATGCAAAATACTTGCTGATTCCTCCAGCGGTTTATTATTAGTGATGAAGTCCCCTGAGGTCTCTCCAAAGTCGTTTTTCTGCTACCAGGCTCAGTCCAGCAGAAAACAATAGAGATTTTGCAGCTCAGATGACATGCTAAGATGAATAACAGGAAGGTGAATAAGAATGGTGCTCGCAACAGGCTCTGAAAAACAATTCCAATTATACAATCCTCTCTTCGAAAAAGTCGTATTTTTGCCTAATGTGAAGCGACTGCGGAAAACTCTTGTGACCGTGAACAAACACAACTTGCTGACCAGGCTGCAGGCAGGCTGGAAGCCCGGAGCTGCCTGGCAATAATCCGCTGGGCTGGCCGCCCGCTCCGCTCGCAGTCGGCTTTGCTGGGAAGGAAAGGTCACCACCACCCCAACGCGTACAGAGGGCTTTGATGTACAGCTACCTGTGCTTACTCGTCCCGTTCCCCCTCTCTACAAGGTACCTCTGTGCTGTCACGAGTTTGTATTGCAACAGAGGTGGGTCGCCCGGGACAAGCTGAGGTTGGCGCAGGGAGCAAACTGAAGAACACTGCATTCAGACCAGTGACTTTCAGCTAAAAATATTTCATTTAGAAGACGGAAACTAAACCATGCAAGGTCGCTTCTGAGGAACGGACCTTCACAGAGTCCAACCTGGAGCTCCCTGCTGCCGAGCGTCTCCCACTCCTGTTCCCCGGCCATCCATCTCACCTCTTGCATGTCAGGGAGAACAGGGCTCCCAAAGCCAATTCCCCACCGCAGGAGGACCTCGGGTTTCTGGAACCGACCTCAGGAGCACTGCGGCTGTGGAGCAGCCTGGTGTGGTGGTAACATCAGATAAAACGGGGCAGCTGAAACACCGTCTCAAATCGAGGATGCTCCTTTGATGCCATGACAGACTACTGCGAGCGATGCTCTCCTAACTTGTATTCCAAACCCTTGCTCAACATCCTCCAAGGAAAATTTGATGAGACAGTACTGCCACGCCTCATTACCAAACATTAACATCTCTGCTGGGGATAGAACAGGCATGAGTCCCAAATTACCAGCAGTATCTCCAGACACCAAACTTTTCACTTCGGAAGGAGAAAATACAAAGGTAACCAGACAGGCATCCAAAAGCATTTCAGGCCATTTAGTAGCCCAAAATCTTTCATTGAGAAGTGTGACTATCTTGTTTGCTTTTGGAAAAAGCGCCATGCCATGCTGAAGAAACCGTCAACGTGGGTTGCTTGAATGTTACAAAGCTTTCATTTGAGGTCTGGCTTTTATTTAAACTGTAAAGCTCAGGGGATTCTCCAGGACCACAGAAAATTATTTTGAGAAAGTACATTGAAGTCATGCTGCTGAGAAAGCAGGGAACCGTACTTCGGGCCAGAGCCCAGACTTTCAAACAGAGCGCGCAGACAAGAGCTGAACTGTAATCCAGCAGCGCTTTGTCAGTGTTGGCCAGCGACTTCACCTGGACTCTCGAGGTGTTTGCTCCAGTTTAATGGGTAACTTCATGGCACTGACATCGTTCGCTCTTTTAACAGGGCTCTTTCCAAAGCAATTACTCATTTATAATGGCTATAACATTTTATACCGTATGTTTTGGTGTGGTACCCAGCAGAGCCTACTCCTGGCAGGGTGCCTGCTCGCATTCAGGAGGAAGGCTCCGAAGATAGGGTCCGAGGGAGCTCCAGCGAGGGTCTGCTGCCATCCCCGCAGATCTGCTCTCTGCTGAGCTCCAGGAGAACTCCCATCACCGCTTAACTTTTAGTTCTCCCACTGCATGTTTTCAAAATGGGATAAGACTTACTTTTTTTTTCCCCGCAGGCTATCGCATGCCTATTCATACAGTTAGGTCCTTAATGATTTCTTTCAGATCAGAGGCATGGGTCTGCACCACTCAACGACAGACTGCGCTGAAACTTATGGAGGAAAAAAGGCAAGTATGGCAAAAATCCAAGTATGAAGCATTTCACCTGAAATAAGAATATAAATGGAAGCAATCTGTACCTGACGACATTGGGTTTCAGCCATATCTATTAATACTAATGGGAACCACACAATCTAACATTATTAGGGGCAGATTAAGGAAGGACTCGCATAGTTCTAACACAAAAACTATCTTCTGAGGTGGGTTTGATGAAGTTCCAAACGGACTGCTCTCTGCATTTGCTGTCCCACAGACATCCCAAAATGTGTGTTCCCACCATGTGAACCACGTCCCACCTTCCCTGCCTGCCATTCCCGCAGGGCTCGGCCGAGGACAGCAGTTTGAAAGCGTTTCATCCCTACAGAGCAATCGGCTATGGCATATATAAACCCACTTATTTAATACGTTCTGGATGGGCTTTGCCACTTGTTGGAAATCAAAGGAAAGAATACAAGGGTAAAAATATATAAATCATCCTGCAACTTGATTTAATTCTGGTTGTGACTGGGGCAGTTCACATCAGTTTATGAATACCTCCTACTTTGGCTGGTCCATCTGCACACGCTGCTCCAGCTGCTAATCAGGTCAGTGCTCCCTCCACTCTCTTCCCCTCTGCCCAAAATTGCATTTAAAACACAAATAATAATAATAAAACGTAATAAAAATGTCACTAGACAAAGCAAATAAACCATAACTACAAAACTGCTCGCTGATATTCTGTACAAACTCCTATAAAATTAACTTTTACAACTTTTACTGGCAACTTCAACCTTGGTTGAAATTATTCTCTGATTAGTGTGCCCATATATCTCAGGGCAGCCAGTGACCCTCATCCAATTACGTTAAGAAACAGTTTGCACACATCCAGGCCTCACAATTAAAACCGGGATAACATACGCCCCACTCTCAGGGCAGAAATGTCTCCCCTATGATTTCTGATGTATGATTTGGAACCTGGTAAAAAAGATTTGCTCTTTTAATCCACCCACTAAAATCAATCATGCACGAACTTTAACAGTCAGGGAGGGTGTCGTGAGGGGTTTTTTGTTGGTTTTTTTTTTTGAACACAAAAAAACAAATAAAAAAAACACAGCATGCACATTGCTGGCTTTAATTTCCTTGAGTAAACAGTGTGTCGCAGCCATATTATTGAGGGCTGGGGAAGAGGACGCATACCTGAAATTTAGGCTCATTACTGCTCTATGAAATATGTCTCCAATGTCAGCCCTGGCTCGGCTGGCTGTTGGATTTAAACATGAATTACTCCAGTTACTCTATCAAAAGTGTCAGTACACAAGCGGCTGTGGAGTTTAATTAGCCTGGCCTGCTTGCAACAACATTGCATTGAACAGTAAAATAAGATTATACTCATGCTGAGCAGATTTAGCTTAAACAGCCCCAAAAGTATTAAAAGGGTAGTAGGGTGAGGACTGATTGTAAGTTTACAACTGGAACAGATTATAGTCAGGTTCCCAGATTGCACTGGTAGGTTGGCTGCGGGGGAACGGGTTTTCACT
Organism: Haliaeetus albicilla; assembly: GCF_947461875.1. Classification (NCBI taxonomy): domain Eukaryota; kingdom Metazoa; phylum Chordata; class Aves; order Accipitriformes; family Accipitridae; genus Haliaeetus; species Haliaeetus albicilla. Next base: position 24,225,407 of record NC_091504.1, on the reverse strand, counting down.
GGATTTACCCCTCTTTAAGGTTACCTACATTAACATAGCAGTGGCTGGAGGAGCTCCCGGCGCAGCAGAGCGTGTTGCTGATGAAAGCACATACCCGTTGGAAAAAGGGGGGCCGCTCCTAGAGGATGCTCAGCTATCGGGAATGTTCTGCACGGAGCTTGGCTCAACACCTCCCCTTACGAGGAACGGAGACAACCTGTGTCTGGAGAACAACGTCCCCGTATTTATTATATTGGTCTAATTCTTGTCTTTGAGCGATCAGTGACAGCTTGGTGGAACAGCTGGTGGATTAGCTTCCCCGACACACTTCCCATCCTGATTTATTTCGGGGCTGATGGACACATTCCTCATCTGCCAGCAGCTCTGCTCCTCAGCTGCGGATCCCCAAGCAAAAGGGGGTGTTGAGTGGGGAAAAGCTCGTGCATGCACTGCGAGGGCTGAACCCTGTCCTGTACGATCAGGAAGCACAAATTAAACGTAAAATCTGGAAGGGCCTTGAGTCTGTTGATTAATTATTTTAAATTGTAATTTAAAAATATAAATTGTATAAAAAATACAATTGTATTTTCAAGGTTAACAGCTACTGTCTGTAGATTTGTATTTGCTATGCAGGAGTCACTGGAAGAAAATTGAAGAGACTGAATAGAAAAAAGGCAGAAACTCCCAACACCAGCGAAATACAGACTTGCTCCTGCCAGTACTCTCGAAAGCCAGAGCTCAGTCAACAAACGAAGAGCAAAACAGTGTCGAATATCAAAAAAAAAGGACAGAACTGGCTACAAAAAGCAAATCTAAAGAGAAACCAGTAAGTCCCAAACTAAGAGGCACAGCAGAGGAGCACAAGCAGCACATCACTTAAAACCTGACAGTCACAGTGGTCAAACCAACGGAGAGGTGTGAGAGGAGCAGCGTCGGACCCTGGAAAAGGATCAGCTGCATCTACCAGCCTGCGGAGGTCTGGAAATCCACGGCATCAGCTCCAATGTTAAAAATCAAACACCAGGGGTAACACTACTACTACTGTGGGTTTTAGAGGCATTAAGGGAAACGTGAGGGAGCCAAAGAGGAAGCGATGCTGAAAAGAGATGTTAGGAAATCCTCCCATCCAAAGAATTTGAAAGGACAGGCAGGGAAAGGGAAAGAGAAGTGTGAAAATAAGAGAGGGAGGAAAAGGCCCCGTGATGCCCTCAGGTATTTCATGTGTGGATCCTGCCTGGGCAGCCTTCGGCCGTGATGCACAAAGGGGTCCTTCTTCAGAGGAGAGAGAAAGCCATGCAGAACATTCACCATAGCTAATTAATTTAGGACCCTCAATTACAAGTAGGATCTTGTGACACTGCTTTATTTGTAGCCTTTTTTTTTTTTTTTAATAAACAAAAAGCAGATAAGAAGCGTGACACCTTTAATGGCTTCACAATGGCTTTCCTGCCAGCGCCGCATGCCTCGGGGACCTGCCAGAGAGCATCCCATGCGGAAAGCCTCGTCCCTGCCTTTGAGAGTCCCCGTATCCACCGCTCACCCCTAATCGAATCATCACTGTACCAGCTCGCTACCCAAGAACACCCTCTAGAAAAGCACGAGAAATGGAATTACTTCAAATATCAAAAGGCAGACAATCTCCTATTTCATTTTAAAACGGGACTTGCTTTCTCAGCCTTCGCATTCAGGCAGGAGATGCCCAGCGTTACTGGACAAAAACCAGAGGAATAAACAACGCTGTGTTTTTTTTAAAACTGTAAAGGGAAAACGCTGTTGTTTATATGCCGCAATACGGACAGATTTACACGCTAACAGCCACATTAAAATAAGACAGCTCTGGCACAAACTCACAAAAAGCAACGCAATTCAGAGTTGCCTGCAAATGTGTCGATAGGGAGCTGGGGACCTTCACGTGAGAGCCAAACTCACCGAGGGCAAATGCTACAAAATCTTGATAACCTTTGGGGTGAAGCCCTTTGGGGCAAACCCAAACTGCTCCCCCCCTCTTCCCCCTGCAAATCAGAAGAAACCCTGCCGTTCTCGCAGACACCCGCGCCCATAAAAGCAGCCCCTCCACATGTGCAGTTAACCACATGTCTACGGGGAATAATGTGATCATTCTTCCACCCACCTCAACCCTCCTACGAGATAGCCCACGGCACTATCCTTCCACCGAAACTGCACAATTTTAGTTTACAGGAACAAAGGACATTCTTTGAGCAAGCAGACTGGAAATAAGCATTTAAAGCCAAGAGTTTTACCCCACAGCGTTAATATCAAGGAGGTGACTCCACGGAGCAGCATATCATAAAGACCACGGTCAACCATATTTGCTAATACAGAGCATGTTCATGGTTTGACAGTTGTCACACCAGAGCCTGTCTCTAACAAATTAACTTTTGCAGTTTGGGAGCTACACGGGCACCCCCTGGGAAGGCGAACCCATCGTCTGTCCCCAGCTCCACGCTGTGATCCCAAAGTCAAGGGAAGAGGGGACTGTTTGCCTTCACCTAACTGCGCTTGAGTCCCTGCAGAGATGCTCCCCTTCTCAAACACAGAGGACAGCAATACAAGCTAATTTTGCAGTATGCACATAAACCTGTTTGAGGAGATTTCCACTTCACATCTCGCACTCAATCCAGAAAGCCATGCCAAGCAGAAGACAACCATCAAGCCTCCAAAGAAACTTAGAACCAAAGTACCTAGCTTTCCACAAGTCCTTGGTTTAACACAACAAAAGAAGCCAACGGAGGCCTTACTTTCTCCAAAATGAAGGGTTTGGGATGCTCCAGTACTATAGGGAAGCACTAGATGGCACTCCTAGAGACAGCCTAAGCCAGTGGCTCTACAACATATGAAGCAGCCCGATCTCTGGACCCAGGCCATGGTCTGAGCCAGGAGGTAGCTCCTGGGTGCATCTGCTGAATCCTTCAACAATATTAGTTTCCTTCCCAGTTTTATCTCCTGGGATGCAGATCTCCTGCATGCAGCAAACAGTGCCAAAAGCCACGAGAGCTGTGCCATCAGGAGCTGAAGCTCCAAAGCCTGGTTTCCTACAGATCTGCCTCTGCGTGTCCTCCACTTCCACCACATCCCATTTCAATATCCTTGACCCACCACATTTCCCATGACACCAATGCCACGGTACCTCAGGGTTCCCCAGGCTTCAGCCATGCCCACAACACCCTCTAAACCCTCTTCCCCTTCCACCTGTGTGCCAGGTTTTCCTTCTCCAGCAACACCGATCACATTTTGTTTCAATCATACATTAAATGATCCTGCGCTAGTGGATGCCTTTATGCACAAACGTCCATAAAACTCCTATCCTGAACTGTCAAAACACTCACACGTGGAAGTATTTATTACACCAGAGCCGCACAGACACTAATGAAATTCCTATCATTAGTAAAGTTGGAGGACTATGTCCCCACTGCAGAGCAGATTAGATGCTCATCTAATAACCGCAAAACTAAGTGCTGCATCAGTGGCTCTAAATTACTTTCTTTCAATAAAGATAAGTCTTGGATCCTTATTGAATAAACAGATACCTCTGCAGGCCTAACCCAGCATTTTGAAAGATTAGTGGCTCATGACGTCTTGGTCGAGTTTGGCTTTCTGACCAAAGGCTGCTTTAAATGAAAAATTAAAAAGGAGGAATCTTTCCTGCCATGCAACTAAACGTAAAGCACATTCTTGAGCAAACTTCAAAAGTTTTAACCATCCACTAAACTCGGGCAGCTTGGGTACAGAGTAACTTAAATTTGGCAAAACATAAGCTGTGCTTGGAACCCCAAATCCATGCTGTACAGCCAAAGGAATGCTGGGCCTTGGAGAGATGGTTCATTCTTCAGAAGAAGATAAAGTATTAAATTTCTGCTAAATCTCAAGCAATAAAATTAAATTCAAACTTTGAGGGAAGGGAATGAAGAGGCCGATGCATAATTGTTTCGTAAAATTTGTGTTTAATTTACTTGAGACAGGCCATTTTATATTTTATCAAAAACAGCTGGTGTCATAGACATACATTCATGGTCCTGTAACATGGATACAATTTATCCCATGAAATCTGTAAGCGAAACAAGACAAAGCTCTCAATATCTTTTATAATAAATTCTTTCAACAGGTAGAACCAAATCCTGAAGCAAGCTTTCTTAATGGACTAAATAAAAAAACAGTAATCCAGAGTCGGGCTCTCTCAGAAGCCACAAAACCATTAATAATGTACAATGCTAAACAGTGAGTTAATTACTACCCACTGATGTCTGACTGAGTCTCCCTGGACACCCTGATGGCCAGCACACTGCACACTCAGGACCAAGGTGAACATATGCACGCTACAAGGAATTCTTCCCAAGCTGCTTTTACGAGAGCGTGTTTTGGCTAAAAATCAAATATTCCCATGGCACCTGGCTGTCACCTTTCTGGCACCTACTCATACAGCACACATCAGACACGTATGATCTCTTGTTCCACAACGAGACCCATGTCCTCTTTTTCATGGTGCTTATTCTTTCCTAAACCATTTTACAAACTGCAGAACAGAAGCGCAAGGTCTGGCATTACCTCGGGCAGGCTGGGCTTGAATCTACCGGCTGGCAAAGGGGCAATCATCTTCAAGAAACAGGGGCTTAGAAAGTGGCAACTAGATACAGGGACAACTCCTCTGGGAGCCATGGGTGAAGGAAGGCTGCTGGAAGTTCCCCCTAAGAACAAGCGTGTCAAGTCAGATGCTCTACTGAAATCCAAAGCTGGCAATTATTTTGAAGCTCTGTGTACCCATCTGGCTTCAGACAGACAGAATCTTGCTCTCCTTGCCTCCTCAGCTGACTATACTGGCTACCACACCTGGGATGGCTTCTGGTCTTTGGTCATCGTGTGGATGACCTTCCAGAACGACTCCCTGGATCTGGGTCTCTGAGTCCAGGCAGAGCATCCTCAAAACCCATGAAAATCCATGTCTGCACTGGGCAAACCAGGTACAGAGTAAGGGCATAGTCCTGGGATTGTCTAAGAGGAGCAGGAGGAGATCTAAGAAGTCAACACTCATTGCACAGTATCAGGTGCTGAAACCTCAATATCTTCATCAACGTATGCCCAGGTCTGCTCTAGCTACTCTTTGGGATCAAAGGCAGCGGTTATTTTAAGAGCAGGAGAAACAAACTTCAAGTCATCATTTCAACCACTACTCCGGGGTAAAAATCACTGCCTAGCTTTTTTGTGGCCTTCAATCCTATACTCCAGCAGCAGTGTCTGATGGCAGAGGAAAAATTATACAAATTTACAGCTGCTTTACCTCTAAATACAACTTCTGGAAGAAAAGACTTGGGCAGTAACTGGGCCATTCATCCCAGAGGGACCCTAAACCCAGCTCTGGTGCACACAAATGCAATACCCATAAAACCAGCATGCTGTGGAGCCTCCTTAAACCAAACATGAAAACACCTATTAAGGGTCCATGGGGGTTCATTTTTCCCAGCGTGAAAAGTCCTGCAAGAGAGGTCAGAGCTTGCTACTGTGCAGAGGTTTGCATGCACCAGAGGCACACGAACACCAGGCCACGGAGCCCGTCTCCAGCGGGCTCTAAAAAGGAGGTGGAGTACAACTCTGCATGAAAAGACATCACAGTTATGGCTATATAGTGCTTTTATTTCATGCATTCCTGGGAATGTCAAAGCACACTCTATGCAGGGCTCCCCTGCCACCGAGACGCAAGGATAGGCTCTATCAGCCTGCAGCCATTGGAGAGGATGTGACCGAAAAAGCAGCAAAAGTTGCAGTACGCTGGCAACCACCTAGGACAACTTAGGGGAAGGCAAAACCTCATGTTCCCCATGAAGACCTGGTTAAATAACTGATGCTAACAAAAAAATGAAGTGATTTCACCCAGTTTTGGCCATCGCCTTTAGCCACGGCATTAGACCAGCACCTCAGCAGCACTAAAAAAAACCCCAAATCTGGTACAAAGCAGCAAGTTAAGCTCAGCATCAAGAGACTCCATGGAGCCGGAGGAGTCCGTCCAGCCTCTGGAGGAAGGCAGAGCTCTTTGCAGGCACCAATACAGCCCAAGGGCAGCAACGACCCGCCTGACCCTGCTGGCCCCTCTCAGCAAGCGAGGACCACAGGATCCAGCCTCCCCAAACCACAAAGGCCTGCTACAGGGTCCCTATAGGAAACACCCTGAAGTTTAATAATTTAATTTATGTCTAGATTTCCAGTATTTAAGGAGTTGGTCGTGTCCTCTTTTATTGATATACTCTCATTGCTTGTCAACCCCCTAAATGTGATATACACCCCCAAAATCCCGTCTCGCATCCTCACCATCTGCAGCATCACCTCCCAACTTATAACCATGCTCACTGTAACAGACAGTCCTTTGTTCTTCCATGGAGGAGAGCGTGTAACCTATCCTAACCTAAAGGGAACTATTTCTTTAGTGTACAGTGTAAATTGAACTAAAGTGCCAGAGAAACAGTAAGAAATTCCTGAGTGCTCTCCTAAAAACCCCCAGCCAAAACGGCTCCTGTATAGGTGACATATAAGATTTCGTAGAAGAGGAAACATTAGAAATCTAGGAGAAGTCAGTAACATCTTAACTAGCAAATTAAACCCATACCACGCTTGATGTAGAGGCAACCCTGCTAAAAGCCCATATTATTGCCCAGAGAAAGTACTCTCAGAGGGAGATAGGCTGAAAGGTCTCAAGCCTGGCATGAGCTCCTCTAAGATTTGCTGGAGGCAAATCACTTAAAATGAAACCTGGACTCATCCTTGTCAGACAAAACAGGAGACGGTGCCGAGCAAGGAGTAAAGCCTGCGGGTAAATACCTGCTTCTGTGCTTCAGCTTCTCCCTCGTGCCCTTCGAGCCTTGTGGGGTCCCACTCCTGCCTCCTGACCCTCTGCGCTGGGTTACTCTTCGGTTATTCTAGCTAGGAAGAAGAGTAAGACCCAATAATTCATACGGGGTACAGATGTGAAGACACCAAACAGGACAAAGCCATGTTTAAAATCTTCAAAAGCACTCAAGTTGCTAAATTGCCACCTTCAGAAGTAAAAAAAAAAAAAAAAAGCAACAAAAAACCTCCCCGTACTGATCTTTTACAGTCCTTCTGACCGCAGCTTTTCCTTTTACCTACAGCTGTCCCACAAACAAGAAAACATATCAGCTACAAATCTCAGAAGTACTTTCTAGTTGAGAAAGTTTTGCATTTAATTACATAACGCAACACACATGGCTTTCATGTCTGTGCAGCATTGCACTCCATCATCCCCAGGAACTCCCCTCCACCCTTGCCCATCAGCTTGATAAACTCATTACAGTAACGAGGAAAGCGATGGGCTTGATGTTAATCATACTGCTGAGACTTACAGGAGTAATAAAACAATGGAAAGCAAATCTCCAATATTTAAGCCGCTAACCGGCCATGTTTGTTAACTACTGCTGGCCTTTACATCCCCCCAAGGTAATCAGCTAACGCTTGTCTGCTGGTAGCACAGTTGGGTCATGTGTGTTGCTGCTGCATATTTGGCACGGATAACTGCAAAAGGGAGTTATAAAAAGCACTGTTAGATCCTGCTCGTGGTTAGGAAAATGTACGGCCAGAGCAACTTGATGAAAATTGCACACAAACATACACAGAGGAATACTAACGATCAAACATTTTGCAGAAGTGAAATGCATTAATGGAGAAAAACTGCTTTTTAAGGACATATTTCTGGTTACATTTCTTACAAAACTTCTAAAGGAAATTCTCAATGACGACAAATTCACAGACCATGGTGAAATTCAGACTAGTGGCTTAAAGAATTAAAGGATTACCCTTTTAAAACTTTGTGTGTGCAGGTTTCTGGGAAACAAAGGGATCAACCTGCTGGAAATGCTCAGCACCTCTTACAAGCTGCATCCCAGCAGGATTTGGCCAAGAAATGGTGAGCTCCCCAACCCCTCACAACTGCCTCCTGCCCTGCAAGGCCACTGCGTGGGGACCGCCGGCAGAAGGAAAACCCGTCTAGCAGAAGAGCATCCCTTTAGGAGCAAACTGGGGCACCCTGACACGGAGAGGGGTCAGCTGCCTCCCCTTGGAGGGTTTCAGGTGTTGATCCTTCCCTGGCACCCTCAGTCTCTCTTTGACAATCTCTACAAGACCTTCCCACGCGTCCTCCGGTAGAATCAAGGTTGGGACAAGAACTGTTAGAAGAAGAATCTCCCCTAACGACAGCACCCACAACTAAGGTCAGCACCCCTGACCAGGGGTGCAGGAATTCGGAAAGGCACCCTCATGTGAACTTTAATCTCAGCTAGTTACAAAAGCGAGTTGCTCTCTATATAATAAAACCAAAGTTCAATTAGGAAAGTCAGGTTTGACCGGCTTTGAGAAAACTACCCTTTGATAACTACACGCTACATTATCCTTTCACTTCTTTTGGCAGAGAAAAGAGGTTACTGCAGTTTTCTTTGGCTCCTGCTCTCTCCTGTCAATCCCTTGTGCACTCAGATAGTTCAGGTTCAATGTTCAAAAGGAGGAACAGTCTGTGAAACATCTATCAGCTCTGTTTACCAACAGAGCCGGCGAGCAAGGGCAAAAGGAGACGGCACTCTGAGCTGGCAACTACTGGTTAGAGATCTCAGGATCTGACCATGCTCATGGGGGTCTCTTTTTGTAGTTGCTGGAAATACTCTTTACGAAGATTTGCAGCAACTTAAAGTATGGCAGCAACACTAAAAAATCATTAATGAATGACATAACGAGTCAAGAAGCATTCCCAGCCTCTTCTTGCTCATGATTGGTTTCAACATCTGCACCGGTGTTCCTAGTCATTTGGCTGAGAGTAGAGCAGGACAGCGTTTCACATCATTTGCCAAACTTGGTATTGAAAAGCTGCTAAAATCGCAATTAACTCCTTGAATTAAAATATTTGACTTATTTGCCTTGGGGCCAAGGATAACACATTCAAGCAGATTTCCATTGTGGGCTGCCTGCAAACTGTTAATTGCAACTATTGCCTTAAGGACTTAGCAATCCTAACTCATCTCACACAGAGCGTGGGCCACCTCCTGCGTGGGATACTATTTCTACTCCTTAGACAGATGACAGGAAATTTTATCAAACAAGATGAAGACTGTTGCAAGGCCCTTGAGCTACCAACAAACCTACACGTTCTTTGTGGCAAGCGATGCAGTTAGACAAGTGGGTATTAAAGCCAAGTCTCATTTTATATTTCAATAAATGCTCTTTAATAGTATTATTTGCAGAACAGAATTTGCTCAGCTCCAGCAGTTGCTGGTTAATGTCTCCCCATGCTCTCCTCCACGTGAGTGGGGATGGCCTGGCACCCAGAATTTAAAAAAGCAGTAACAGAATCATAGAAACATAGACCGGTTTGGGTTGGAAAGGACCTTTAAAGGTCACCTAGTCCAACCCCCCTGCAACGAGCAGGGACATCTTCAACTAGATCAGGTTGCTCCGAGCCCTGTTCAACCTGACCTGGAATGTTCCCAGGGATGGGGCATCTACCACCTCTGTGGGCAACCTGCTCCCATGTTTCACCACCCTCATCATAAAAAATCATAGAAATAGTGAAAAATTTCTTCCTTATATCTATACTCCTAAGGGGAAACGCGGGTGAAAAAAGGGGTGCTGGTCCCAACTCACCAAGGCAGCTAACACCTTGGAGTGCCAAGCCCAGGGGAAGAGGGGAACCAGCAGCAAGGCTCCAGATGTTAGCAGGTTCCTTGAGGAAGGCTAGTTCATTGAACGTGGCTCTAAGAAGAAAAAAACAAACCAACCTTCTCCCTGCTTGTCCCCCAGAGCTTTTGTTCAGTGCCCTCCGCAGCTGACGGGAAACCCTAGCACGCAGCCCAGGCACAGCTTCACCGACTTCAGTCACCGTCCACGGCTGCGGGGGAAAGGTGGGCGCTCATTCACCTCGGGCTGGGATTATTAAACCGATGTATTGATTGCAGAGACCGACAAGCTTGTGTTACATTCAAATGGATCCAACATGACAGTTCGAAATTCAATATTGTCTCAGTCTAATTGGACAGGATCCAGTTCAATTCTGTCAAATGTCTTGATTAACGCTAAAGCAATAAAACCCCTTTTAGCCATCGAGACAGCCAGGCTGAAAGGAAAGAGGAAGAATATGATCCTTGGAAAATATAGATAAGTGAATTCATGAATATGAGTAAGATAAAAGCCAATTTTAATACAAATATTTCCATAATGCTTGCAAGGGAAAAAATTCACTATCCCTACTTTTCCATGTAAATTGGTGAAGAGGTAAAAGCTTCTAGTGAGCACCTTGAGCGGTCAAAGCTTTTACCCTGGAATGTGGTATGACACCAGGGTTATGAAAAAGTTTTCTTTGTCTCAAGTTATTTTGAGACAGACTAGAAAACTTGGTTAGAAAATTGCTTAACTAGAAATCCCACGAAGTGGAAGAAATGGGTTTGAACTTCAGATGGGAATACTCCCAGCTCTGGGAAGAGAAACCAGTGTCCCACATCTGACTCCACATGGGAATTTCATAGCTTAAATCAAATTAAAAAAATAGGAATGGTTATCTTGTTTTAAACTAGCAGGAAAAAGCTCCATACTGCTTTTATCTAAATTTTGTCACAGAAGTGGCTGTTTTTTGTTGCAGCACAGATAGCATTGTACAAGAGATGATGGGATGATTCTACAGGTAAAAGAAAAGGGCAGCAACTTCAAATGCTTGAAAACTTTGATCCTGCCACAATGTTAATAGAATAAGACAAAACCCAGTGGCTTTACTGATCTGTCGAGTTTTTAGGGTTGAAAGAGCTAATCCACATTGAGTTACCCTCCCAGCTTTTATGTATAATACATACCAAAAAAGATAAGCAAATTATATTACATTATATATAATTACAGAAGCTCCTAATTACATATCACAATTTCTAGGCAGTCTAGCAAATGCCGTGCTTTCCAGAACAGCAATTCCTGAAGTGAATAGTAAATCAGCTTTTGCTTGCCACTGATTTGAAACTTTAACCTATAAATTAAATTAATAAGAGACAAAGGCTTCTTTTGTGCATTTGCAAGCCTGTAGGATTTTACAAATAATAGGACTGGAAAGTGATTTATATTCCAAGATTAAAGGTCAGTTTGGCGCACACGACTTTGGAGCAAAACACCACAGCAGAGACTTACTATTAACTCATTCGTGCACCATCCTAACGCCGTATTCTTCTTTTTACAGAGTTATGAGGGCTTGCTGTGAGCACTGTAATAGTTGCAAGACAGAAAAAAACTGCCTTGGAGAAATACGTGGAATTCTTACTGATCTACGGTAGGGAGGGAAATGTGTATGGGAATTGTATTGGGCCATCAGCCCCCCGACTACTGAAGTGACATCTGTGTGCTGCAAGTCAAATCAAGTATGTATGTTCAAGACGGAAAGTTTGAAAACACAGAGAATTGCATGGAAACAGCATAAATTAAATGCAAATAGAAGCTATGCACTTTTACCAGTAAACGGAAGGGCTCAACTACTTATGAAATTCTGCCAATGGCTGGTCTTTCTCCTGGATAGACCAACATTTCTGTGGAAATAAAACTTCACGCTGAACTTACTTACAACTTTTGGTACATGCAATAATTAACACAATGTTAACCTGAGAACTGGAATAGCTTCTTACGGTTATTCCTGTAAGAAAATCCTAGTAAGAGACTAGAGGAGGAGAGATGCACAAACACACCCACCACTGGGAATGCAGCTTCTTCAGAACTTTTTTGTGTGCCTGCTATTTTGTAGGCAACAAATTCAATATTTTACTTATTAAATTAGGACAGACTTCTCTATTATGCAAAAATTCATGAAACAATTTAACACATTTAATAGTCAAAGAAAGAGATGAAACAGTAGCATGTTTTCCTAATCTGATGAAAATGTAATCTGATCTCCAAAGAAGAAAGCACCAGCTTGTAAACCAACACCCTATTTGTTTAAACTCTATCTGCAATTAAAAGCATGTAGTTATTTTGCTTTCCCTGGAAAAGCAGATGGCAAGGATGTAGGCTGGTTTTTGGATAATTTAATTGTACGTTGGAGCTCTGCGTGCACCATTTTGCAGCTGATACTACATGAAATTGCAGTGTTCTAGGTTCAGTTTCGCTTAGACTTCTGGACCACTGAGAGCAAACATTGCAGAAGAAGAGCACTACATTTTGGCAGACACCAACACTTTGCATCATCCCAAAGGTCTCGGAAGCAAGGGAACTGGAATGATGGTTAATCCCCTACAAACACAGGGGAAGGTGGGAACGAATGAGAAGACCAACTCTCCCTAGACTGCAGCTAGCATGTTGCTATGTAGAGGACCAGAAAAGACAGTATTTAACGTCCACGCGTGCCACGAAGGATGATAAAAAATCAGTATATTTATTGCCATGGAGACTCGTTTTGACCATTTGGAGTATGCGGGGGTGGGTACACCTCTGTGAGGGCTCTGGGCAAGGTCTGAGCAAGTCCCAGGCCGGGTGTCGAGGCTGCCCCACCACAGCAGAGGGTCCCGGCTCAGGCAGCCAGTGCTGCCTGGTGGACGTGGTTGTGGAACCTGGAGGACTGAGATGCCGTGGTAGAAACAGAGGAGTTGCTGACACCACATCGGGGAGGCCAATAGAGCAATTCTTGTCCATAAAGCAAGAGAGATAACAGACATGATACTTGGAAAGACTGGAAAGCTCTTAAATTTTCTTCTACCATTTTCCCCTCTCGTTTCTGTCTTCCAGATAGCACTGAAATTTGTCATCTTTCTTCTCTTTGCAGATTTCTTAAAACACACCATTAACTAGCTCATAAATCCACAATTTAAATAATTATCGGAGCATTGCCTCTGTTATCTTCAAAGCTGACAAACCTCCTGGGTCCTGAACATTTCATGAGCAGCAGATTATTCCCCACAGCCCCTGGTAGGCAGAGGGAAGCGATGGGCTCCATCGTTCCTGTCCGCTGGAGAAGCTGGCCAGCAGGATAAAAGCCACATACAGGGTCAGAGCCTGGAGAGCTGATTAAGCGGCTGCAAAGTGGGTTCTAAGGATTAATCTGATTAGGATTGAAAAAGACCAAATGGGTGGAGGAGGGAGGAAGAGAAAAGAGGAGAATACTTAAGGGGAGCGATGAGGGTCCTGGGTGGTCTGTAAACGAGTTTGAAACAGTGGGAGAGTGTAACGAAGAGATGAAATCCAATAGTTGTACAGGAAGCTTTCACCAGGCTTAAAACAAATCCTTAAGAAAAACAGAAAAGAATCCAGGAAGAGGAATTGTATTACTGCTGAAAATGGTATTGGCATATTCCCAATGCATTTACAGCGTGTGACTGACAGTTCTGCTGCTGATCCCGGCAGTGGGGAGGGATAATGTCTTCCTACGCCTCAAAAACCTCAAAAGGCTCACAACAGAAAGTTCCCTGGGGGGCATTTCCACTAAACTTTTGCTAGTTTATCCTATTTTGTTTTAATATTGCTGGAAATCAGAGGAAAGCTGGGGCAACTGGTGGGAAGCAGTGGGTGACCCAAGTGGCAGGTGCCACTAACCTGCTTGGTTTATACCCAAGTGAGAATCACAGAGGTTGCTCACTTTATTTTTGATTGTTTTAATACAGTTATACTTTTGGTGAAGAAACACACAGAGAAAAGCAGTTCTTGGATTACATCACAGAGATAAGTAAAATCCCGCAGCAAACCTGGTGCTCTGCCACCCATGGTAGCTGGCGTCTGGGAGAGCTCACTTACTGCTTGCTTATCCCATCCCTCCAATCCTGCCATTAGTTTCCTTTTAAAGCTATTCTGAAAGTTTCTCTCTCAGCACCTGCGTACATCCAATTTACTTCGGCAGTCTGTGGTCTCCTGAGCCTGGGCCAAAGATGCTGGGTCTGCTTTATGATGCTGATTTGCAGCTCTACCTTTTATTTTGATAGTTCTCTGAAAAGACACTCCTCCCCCTTCTCCTAAATTCACTGCCAGGATCCTCGTCCTGATGAAGACGATAGCTGAACTGATGCTGACTTTGAGGTGGTTGGGAATCCACTTACCATTCGTCTGTCATGTTTGCTGTTCAGGGTAATACAAGCCAGACTCCTCGACCAAACACCGGCTGACACTAAACCTATGCTCTCACGAGCGCATGACTCTGGAAAGCAGCTTCCCTGCCTACTCTGCTTGGAATAAAATATCACCTACCATGTCCCTGCAAGTAGGAGAAATCTGCTTTTGTTCTGCTTAAGGTCCAAAGTTATTAATCACCCTAGTTCTTCTGGAGCATCCTTTGACTGCAGAAGACCTGTATTCCTTTTCACTTTTTAAAAAGCAGCATGACTGGGCATAAATGTCTTTATTTATCATTATGTCTTCTAAAATTGCAATTCCACAAGGACAGTTACACTTCTGAAAATTTACTGCTTCGCAGCTTTTGAGAGCTCAGACCTCGTTTTCAGAAGGGCTGATCGTCTGCAGCAGAACCCAAACTCTGGAAAACTGGGCCTCCTTCCGAGAAGTGCTCAGCTGGAAGTTATATACTCACTGAATCTCTGCTTGTGCTTCTGCCAGTAAACCCAACCTGGGCAAACCTAGCCATACCTGTCTTCCCAAGCTGAGCACAAATTCTGCCTTTAAAAGCATTTGCTCCCTCTCTTTTTTAAGTGATGTGCACATTTAACTATTATTAGAACAACAGCGCCCAGTCCAAAGTTGGTGATAACAAACATTTCTAGCAAATCGCATTCAAAGATATCTTGCATCCAATATAGAGCACCTGGGATTCATCTGAAAACCTGTCTCAGATAGAGACCTTCTTGCAGCAGCCTGATACAAAATCCAGATACAGCATAATAAGCTTTTGATGTCGTGTTGACATTTATCTGCCAATATTATTGCTTCATGCACTTACCTTATGATGGATCTTGTTACTTAATTGATCACAGGCAAGGTCAGGAATTGGCCCTTCTTCCAGTGCTAGCACTGACATCATGCAAATCACCAAAAACCAGGAGAAAGCACCTAATCCTCAGCTTCAAATCCACACTAAGCAGCCCTTCATATGTGTGAATGAGGACAACTGGTTTTTCACTTATGCCTCCGAAAAGGTCATTTTTCAAAACTTATGACCAAATGGAAAGAAAAAAAAAAAAAAGCTGAACACAAGCATGCTCTTCCTTTTGCCATCAGTCGCCTTAACTCAAAGAACAGTTTGCTCTAACAACAGGAGATGAAAACAAACTGCATTTATAATCCACCATGGGCAGAACCTTGTTTCCTCCTTGCTCTCCTTACAGAGGACTCATCAACAAGGGCTTTGGCTTCTACCTGGCAAGTTGTCCAGTGAGGGCAGAGGTGGACCGCAACTCACTTCACTCATATTTTCACAGAAACATATCTTCCAGAGTACAAATTTTACTGTTTCAAGCAATGGCAGGCTGGGAGCAACCCCAGAAACCCACAGCACGTCTACCAAATCCCATGGTCACTTCTTAAAACCCTCCCAGAGGCTGAGGGCAGGCAGTCGTCTTGGGCTCACAGCCACGTGTCCAGCAGCACTGAGCTCACCCCACCTCCCACACCCTTTTCAAATGCTTTTGGAAAAATCTGTAAAATTTCCCCATGTCAAAGCTGCATCTTGTCCCTCCTCTAAGCCTCAACCAATTCTGCAGCAAACCTCATCTGATAACACATGCACCGGGACTCGCAAGCAGCCCTGATCTCGCTAACTCAACTGCTGCGACCCGTCACCTCCTGTCCCAAGGGGAACCAGCAAAATCCATCAGCAAACCCATGCAAGTTCACGCCCTGCACAAAGGAAGGAGCAGAGACACAAATTATTCCGCGTTCAATGAAACAAAACCAGACCCGTTCGTATCAGCAAGGGGGAAAGGTGCCACGCTGTGCCAGAAACACCGAGGTGGGTTCTTTGGTTTCCCTTTGGTAGCTGTTGTAAGGGGAAGATCTGTGTTTCTCCCAGAAGACATCAGTTTTGGAAAGCCCTCCTATTAAACCTGAGCTCCCATAGCCAGGCCAGACCTGGGAGTTCCACAGCGAAGCCACAGCTTGGGAATACATTTTGTTGGCCTTAATTCATTATTGTGACCATCAGTCCTGACAGGATCCACCTTTATTGTCTTCAGAATGGAGAAAATTCTGTAAAGGGCCAATGATTGTAAACTTAGGATGCTACATAAATATTTTAAAACGTTATTAAAAAGAAGATGTCCAAAATGCTTTGCACGGTTACTTCTTTCAAATATTCTTGTTTTCTGTTTAATTCAGCACCTTTTCCTTCATATTAATTTATAACTTTAAAACATACATTTTGAGCATGAGATCCGAGTACTTGCTTCGCTGTTAGGACGATTTTTGCTTCCAGCAATGCAAACTGTTGCAATAAAGCCCATCCTGAGACATCAGAGATCATGAAAGCAGATCATTTTCTGATTTATCAAAATGAATTGCTAGATATTATTTACTTTTTGTTTCATAATAGGTTGCAAAAAGCTAGATGAAAAGTCTAACAAGGTCTAATACAGTGAAGAGAAGGGAGAAAAGAAATCAAGAGGCAGTTAAAGAGCAGTTAAAGCTTCCTTCTCATCCTTATCAGCACAGCTATCAGTCAGCAAGCCCGTAATTAGGTACAAAAGACATTGTGCTCTGGAGAGCTTCTCCAGGAACTGGAGAGCTGCTGTATGCCAGAAGCTGGAGCACTGACTGGCAGCCTCTATTTAAGAAAAACAGTTACAGAATAATTAGCAACAATTTGTACAAATCAGAAGAAGTGACCTTTGTGGCTGTGCAGTGTCTTATGTAAAGAACAAAGCTTTTCTCAGCAGCACTGACAAATTCAGAACCAAAATGTGACTCAGTTATTAAGTAGAGACTGGTTCAGCAAAGTCCTTCAAACTTTCCTGCTTCGTGGCAGCTGACCCATCCTGAGCACCTACAGATAACTCCACAGCAAGGAAGCAAATCCTGGGTCTGTGCTTCCAATGATGGCAAAGATTTTGCTGCTTTGGGAGGAGGTTTTTGTTTTCCTTTCCCTTCATCCCTCTGCCTCATCTTTGTCTCAGTAGTAAGTCTGCCTTCCTACCCTGCTTTCTGCAGCGAAGGATGCAAATCATTGAGAAACTCTTAGATACAAGGCACGCCCTTTAAAGCATCACTTAAAAAAATGAACTTAAAAGTAAAAATATAAAATACGAGTTGTTCCAGTAGTGAGCAGAAGGGCCACAGGTTCCTTGCCTCGTGCACGCAGCGGCTCGCACCTCTGCTGAGCTTCACCCAGCACTGGCCCAGCCGAGGACAGGCCACCAGGACACGAGGGACCTCCTGGGTGTGTTTAACAGGTCCCAAGCAGCTTCAGGGCAAAGCTGGCAGAGGAGGAGGATGCCCAGTGGGGCTCCCCTCTGCCACTCGCCTGCCCGAGCAGCTGCTTCGGCAGCTGTTCCTACCAGTTGGTGGCTGAATTTTACAAGATATCTGTCTGTAATTAAAAAGCAACAATACTTTGGCAGCCGTTAGAAAAAATGCATCACTGGATTGCATCCCACAGGGAGTACTTCTGCAGGGGAATACGGGGAGACGCAATAGATGTGACCATGTAGGACTTTCCCGTTTCTAAACCCCTAAGATTATCTGCTTAACTGCTCTGCCAAGACCACCACCAGCAGCCAAAAACATGGGCTCCATTTGGACCGGCTGCAGGTCAGAAATGCTCATCTCCTGCCTGTGCCACTCAAACCTGGCCCGTGCCAAGACATATGGTCGCAAGGTGCTCTGCAGTGCAAGCGCGAGGGTCGGAGAGCTGCAGGTTTGCTGTGGAGATTTTAAAATAGGGGTCTTGCACAAGAGGATTTTCTCCATTTGGAGCACGTTAAGACATTGTGCTTGTGCCAGCTAAGCAGCACACCCAGAATTAGCAAAGCTCGGGCCAGGTAAAGCTTGGCACAGGAGGAAGTGGTAAGAGGCCCCTGGGGAGCGAGCTGGTGCTCCCCAATCCCATGCCTGGCTCACAGACCTGGCACCTACTAACAGCAGTGAGAAAGCTGCTCCAGCCCACGCCCGGGCAATGTCCTGCAAGCTGTGCAAGCTCCAGAAATGGCCGAGTGGCACAAAACCTCCCGCAGCGGACTCCTTCCCTGGGGCACGCGGGAGCCTGGCTATGGGAGGGAGCTGTTGCACTCCGCAGGGGCCGAGGGATGCCCTCTGGAGCGGGCAGGGACGGGCAGGGGGACACGCTCGGCCACATCTCCCTGCTCGCACAAGCAGGGAACCGAGGCTGCTCCGTCTCGCCCGACGGGTGGGATGCCGCCGAACGCCGTGGGACCCGAGCCATGCGCTCCAGTGGAAGCGGAAATCTAGCTTCAGTCTGCAAACCGCTGCACGCATATTTGTAAACCATTGTGTACACAGTAGATAAATGCTTAATAATCATGATGACAAACAGACCTAAAACCCAGAAGCAGCTTCCCTCTGCATTAACTGCATCAGGAACAGGTTCCACTGAGCAAAAGCCTTCCTTTTACTGGGGCTTCTTGTAGGAATAAAAGCCATCTAACCACAGCCGGCAGTGAAGCGACGGCAAACCCAACAAATGATAAATAAAGCCCACGGCGTGTCAGACCCCAGGACTTCACCTGCCAGTTACCACCCAGGCACGTCCATTTTCACATGCTAATGCGGACACTGCTGCACGTGAAGCTCCGGGGTACCACGGGCATCAGGAGCCCCGACCTGCACGCACACCAGGCTGCAAACGTACGCACCTACCTTGGAGCCTCTGGCCCCGTTAGCAAAGAAACTAATGCAGAAGGAGGTTAAATTTCCTGTTCACAGTGTGTTGCCAAGCTGGGATTAGAGTTTAGGACTCCTGGCACCCAGAGCCACGATTAATCCGCCAAGCGTTTCTACCCCCACCCCTCATCCCAGCCTCCAGGTAGTTTCCATGTGCCAGGCTGCGTATGGTGGTGTAGGAAAGTCTTCTCATCCCCATCAGTGTCTACCTTTCTCTTCCATGCTTACTGGAGCCCATCTACTCCTCAGGGATCAGAGGAGAGTTAGGCTGGTAGGAAAATACCTTTCCTATGTAAACCATGCGTTCTGCCATTTCCCTCTCCAAATTACACAGCGTCACAGATCGTAAGCCCTCTAAACAGAGAGTCTTCAGTTGAGGAGCAGATCTCCATAAAGGCTGGGATTAAGGCCCTGCACATTAGAAAGGAAAGAGGGAGCAAAAATATGCTCCGTTTAATTACCCAAGCCATAACAACATTTTACTATTTTATACACGATTCCTGACAAAAGTGGAAATGTTATTTTCCACGAGCATAGCTGCTGGTTCTACTACAAATAAATAGTCCAGGGCGCGCTCACCATGCGAGAGATGGAGGCCATGTGTTTTCATTAATTCTCTTGGCAGAGAAGCTCATGTAGATTTTGGACTGCAGTTCAGGACTGGAACAGGAGAGCTGGGGTGGCCAACATACATCACAGCAGACTACATTTGGCCCAGGTCCACTTACGAGCTGGTCCAATACCCAGTTTTATCATCCTAATTATGAGCAGATTCCCAGCTCCCTCCCTCCCTCGCAGAGGTATCTTCAGCTTCACCCTTTTCTTCCTCCCTCTGGCTGGCTGAAACGAGCAGGTGAATTGCAGTCCTTTGTCTGTTACCGCTGGTAGACAAAGTTTGGCCTCTTTCATTTTCCTTTTATTGCAGCTTCTTTTGTGTGGATTAAAATAATTGATATTGATAATGTGATCTGCCCCCTGCCCCTGTTCCCAATTACTTGCACAGGCTGGGGATCCTGCATTATGGATATGACAGGAATGGTCTTAATTAGCCTTCTGGGCTACAGAACTGATTCTGGTTTTGATTTGAAATATTTGGGATTATGCAGGCTGACTGTTGTGGGCTGGGGTCACCAACGGAGCCGGCCGGGGGATTCTGGGGGGCTCGCTTTGAGCTGGCCTTTCTCACACTGCTGCCAGGTGCCTGGCAGCACACGGAGCAGAGCCCTCGCGCTGCGAGGCAAAACCAAAGGACAATTTACTGCAGCCGCCTTTGTGTCCGGGATTAAGAACGGCAGCGCTGAAGGGTCTCTGCATCCAAAGTTTTACTCAGAATGAAGCAGGACACCGATGGTCCAACAGGAGCTAACCGAGCAGCAGCCTTTGTGAAAGGCCACCTTTGCATTCAGTGGGTGAAACCCAATTAAAAGTAAACGATAAGAACAAAAAAAGGAGCATTAAAGCTGAACGGGCAGATACAGCTTTCTGGACCTGCAAAATTCCATTTCAAAACGTGCAACCAGTTAAGTCAGTCACAGGAGCAAAAAATAAAGGCGTCAGTGCCTGGCAAATTGATAGATTTTTTTTTGCTGTTTTGGGGAGAGGAATCTCAATCCTGTAACAGGACTGGTAATGTGGTCCCTGGCACTCGCATGCAATTCTCTTCACGCGAGTTGTGGAAAGACAGAGGTCCCGTATGAGCGTCCCTGTTTCCACTGCTCAGCGTGCCTACCCTGTAAAAAGTAATTCATAGGCAACACCTTGGAACACGTTCTGCAGGTCAGAGAAGTCAGGCTCTGCCAGGTTTAATTGGAAGGGGGAAATGGTTTCCAGACGTGATGAAGGTCCGCTGAGAATGTCACCCCACAGGTACATCTCCAGGGGCTCACAGCTCAGGCCTGCTGGCTGAAAGTAACTGCGTGGTGGAGGCACGAAATGGTACCTGGGTCTTACCAACACGGGACAAATGCAGCACCAGAAACTGTGCCAGGCTGAGACTTTGCAGCCTCGTGCTAACAGATGCGGCACGCTCACCCGCTCATTAGATGGACACGGATTACAGAGCAGAGGCGTTATAACACAGTGTGCAATTTGCAGTGGCTGCGATGTTAATCTAAAGAAGGGAATATTGCTTCAGTATCGTTTCCTTCATTAAACCAGGGCTACTCGCCCAGTGGAGCGTTGCTGTACGCAGCAATTTCTTTCTTTTTTAACACTGTTTATAGAAAACGCAAATGCAAAAATATAGGTAAAAAGAGAGGGGAAGCTGAGCTCCTCTCTCCGTAATCAAAGAGGAGACGACACTCAGAGCCAGAATACATACCACAGTTTATAATCAGAACGCAATGTAATCACTGAAACAGATGTCAAAAAGATAAAACCATATAATTCTGAATTGCCAACGATTAGTGCTCTGCATCTTGGAGAGCACTGAGATGCTCTATTTCTGTCTACATATGTCCACATTTTGGAAGCATAAGCAGAAAGCATTCAGCACAATGCTACGGAAAACTCCCTTCTGTTCCTCTCCTGTAGCTTTTGTACAGAGGGAGTTCTCAGTGAGGCTCAGGTTTGCTCCTGAGTCAGTCCATGATGGTGAGGGGAGGGAAAGAGAGAAATTGGTCTTTTAGGACTGTGTTTGGGAAAAATAGCATCACCAAGCTGGCACATGGACATGACTGTGTTGCCAGAGACAGAAGGCTACGATAAAGAAAGAAAACATGGAGAACGACCTGGCAGAAGAGAAAAGGTTAGAGAAAAACTTTCTACCAAAGTAACGCAGACAAGAGGAATCAGTTTTAATGTGCAGATTGCTCACCTCGTAGTGATAATCCATGCAAGTTAACTCTCTCCAGCAGCGATCTCCTCGAATTTTAATCAGCCCCTGGGGAGAAAAAAAAGAAAAGACAAAAAAATATTGTCACAAATATTTTATTTTACTTTATCTTGTATGTCCAGGTATTATCTCAAGATGCCAAATACTCTGGTTGAACTACAGGGAGAGCCTCTAAGGGCAGGGAAGTGCAGAGGCTGGAACGACCCCCCAGAGACCCACGGCACATCTGCACCCCAGGCCCAGTTGTTGTCCCTGAGGGAACATAATGCAATGAGAACTCCAACATGACTCCTTCCACTGCCTGTTTACTGAAAATTTGACACAAAATCCTTGTGGAATATGCCACGTCACTTAAAGGGTGCTGGAAGACGCCTTACCCACACCTGAGCCTTTGCAGAGCAGCGATGAGCAGCCCAGCGCTCCCAGCATCGGCTTCCAGCATTGCTGGGTACGAGGCAAGGAGGAGCGGAGCATCGAGAAGCAATAGGAAAAAACAGGCTCTGCCACTGGGATGTCTCTGTATAACAGACTGAAAAGCTACCTGCAGATCTAAACACAGCTGCGTTCACAATTTTAAAATCCAGACCCAATTATCTCCCTCTTGCAAAGCCGCCTCTGCTGCCTATGGAAAAGGAAATAGTGACCCAGGCTGGGATGGGGACCCCGCAGCCTCACCAGTCCTGAGCTGGGTGCAGAGATGCAATCAAAGTAATTAGAGAAACAAAAGAGGAGAAGGGGAAGGAAGCTGACAGATCTAAACACAGATGAATGTGCTAATGACAGGTCTGCTCCACCTTAGGTTAGAGGTTGGCAATGAAATAAGCAGGTATCAGAGGTTGCTGTGCATTGATATTTCAGGGCAACAAGAGGGTGAAATTTCCAAATCAGTGGGTCCATTCCAGGGCTGGCAGTAATATTGGGATTAAATTTCTTTGCCTCAATGACGAAGAGTAGAAAGGAGTCAGTCGTCCACAGCAGGAAAGACACCTGGCCAGAGATGAGCCTGCTAGCAGGAAGCCTTGCAATCAAGCCATGCCAGCCTGAAGGTATGCGGCTTCAGCCTGATGGCTTTGATGTATGCTGGAAAGGTCCCTGATTAGGATCACAATATCCCAAATTGAGGAAAGCTTCACTAGTCAAAAGGTTGAACCAGGTCTATCATCTGCATACAATTAGGGGGTATTTGCCTACCTCTGACATTGCCCCTAATTATAACGTTCCTGCCTTAGTAGAAAAATACAGGGAGTTTCTGCAAGGACCCATTGCTGGCTACACCAGGAGCATCCTGAAGCTTCTTTACATTTGCAGTAGGGAAGGTTTTCAAGAAGAGAGCAGTGACCTTTCAGTGCTAAAATCTGAGAGCTCAGAGGAGGAGGAGATTCCAGCACTATGGCACATCCTGGCCTATTGGTTTCATCCAAATTGCTAAAAAAAAAATCTTCACTTGCAGCTTTAAACAAAGTTTAGCAGGTTTGGGGCTCAAGAAAAATTCCAAATTCCAGTTAAAGACCCACCCCAAACTGTCCAGATCTCGTAAGCAAACACCCAGCTCCCAAGGCTGTATGTGGGCTGTGTGATGTCCGAGAGCCCAGGGCTGTCGAGCATGGAAAAGAGAGGACAGAGCAGAGTCTAGTAACTCCTGACTGATACAGAAAGGGTCAACTGGGAACGATTATTGACCATTTCTCCTGATACAGGACGTAAAGGCAATCTGATGGAGAGATCGAGTAGCTGATTTAGAAATGAACAGAAGACGTATGTTTCCACACAGCAAATCATTTACTGTATGGGAGCCAAAAGTACAAACGTGTTCAAAAGGAATGAGGCACGTTCCCAGAGGACAGGCTCGGGGTAACTTCTGAATACAACCTCCTCCCCGGAAAGTCCCTCAACCACTTCACTGCCAAGACCTGCCCCAGATCACTTTATGTTTTATATTCCTCCCCAAGCACCTGTTAATGGCTGCTATGAGAGACAATATAAGAAGTTAGCTGGACCTTGGGCTTAACTCAACACAGACTTTCTTAAGCAAAGATCTACAAAAATAGTTACAAGCTTATTTGGCCGGTAAATTAATAGGAAATAGGCACCTTTCTTGGTCTCAGCCTTATACCAGATGAAGTTTAGACACGTATGTCTTTGTGAGTAGGGGTGACCCCAACAGCCTTCAATAGGGCTGTTTACAGCCTTAAATTACACCTGTTATCAGGCACGTTGCTGAGTTCAAGCAGATTTCGCCCATCTGCTGTTCTGAATTATTTTTCCTTTTTTTCCCTAGTCATAAAAAAAATGAAATATTTCTCATGCCAATGCTAACTGAAGAGGACAGTAAACAGAAACTATTACACATTTTCAAAATCCGAGAATCCAGACAATTTACATCCTGTAATTTTTAGCCAAGAATAAACCTGGAGAACCTGGTAGAGTTAAGGCAGTAAAAGTCCAAACTCCTGATGGCACATGTCATGGAGCAGGATGAAAGCTCCCCCCAGCAGGGCCATTTGTACACAATACCGTCCTCTGGTCAACGAAGAAAACACCAGATAGACAGCACAGGTCCCTCCAGCTCTCAGCATCGAGTATCGGCTGCAGGAAAAGCATCACCGTGCAGAGGCAAATGCTAGAGATGCAACAGAGCAAATCGACACCATCGTAACAACTAAGGAAGAACAAGGAGATATAGTAAAGGGTAATCATTATTTTACAGAAGTGATTGATAAGGAAGGTAGCCATAAGGCAAAGGTTTCTGTGGTGTCTCCCGCAGCTCTGCACAAAACAGGAATGGGGAAGGGTACCAAGGCAGCGCAGTGCACACTCCGTCCCTGGAAGGTGGGCAGCCTGCGGGATGCTGGTACCCTGCACATCCCTCCTGGCCTTCAGACCTGTAAAACTCCCCGAGAGCTACACTGAAGCCTGAGCACTGGCCTTCCCAGCAGCCTCCAGAGGAGAGGTACCTTCAAACCTCGTGCACGCTGTCATCTTATGCAGGTTGCAATGGGAACGGTGGCTCCGTGCACGGCTGAGATGGGTCCACGCCAGGAGCTCAGACCTAGAAATACCCTGGCCTGGGAGGTCTGCATCTCAGCATCATCATGAAAGGGACACCCCCGCACCAGCACCACCGCCAAAAAAACCCCAAGCAGAGCTGGTCCAAAAAGCACGGATAAAAGCACGATGGATGCAAAGTGGTATCATACAAGACTTATGGGATGGGAAAGCAGGGCGGTGGGTACCACCAGCTGCTCTGCTGTTTTGCTCTCTAGTGAGTTATTCAGCAGATCCCGTCATTCTCTTCTCCATCACTCTGCGAGGGTGGGAACAGGGGAGGCAGGGACAAGACAGACTTGCTGTCAACAGCCACGGTTTCATCTCCCCCTCCCGAATCATCCGCAGCTCGCTCTGCCCCTCGAACCTTTTCTAAAATTACAGGATACATTGATAGCATCTCACAGGATGTGCCACAGCCGGCAGCCCTGTCAGTGACAGGACAGACACTAAGAAAGGCTCTGTGTAAGAATGCTGGAATATTAAAAAAGGACAGCTATCTTGATGACCTTCCCTCCTACCTTGCCCAAGCTGTTATCAAGCTCTATTATTCAGCAGGCATAATTAAAACAAGTATATGATAGAAAAACATCATACTGAAAATCAAAATCTTTCCTGCAATGAGTCACTGAGTTAATCACATTTTGTTTACTATAACGCTTTCAAACAGGAAAGTCACTTAAAGCTCTTAATATCAAATCTGTTTTTCAGCACAGAAAACTCCCACTCTCATAATTAGGGGGCGTTTCAAGTCTTCTTTACCCTGCTGCTGTCTTCAAGTCCACTTCCACTCCCACACTGGCATGTGAGTCTTCCAGTTTTCAAATGAAGTTGGACCAAGAAACAAGAGCACGTGGTGCGGGAAAATCCACGTGCTCTGTAGCTTCGTCTCTGCTGAGGAGGACCGCAAAAGGAGAACAAGCCAAGGTGGCTCCTGCTGTGAAGAGCTGTGGATCCCTGGGTACGGACACACACACCCCGGACAAGCTCCCACATACCTTACTCCTCTGTGCTCGGATGGACTCTGTTTTTACACATTCTCTAATTATTTGGCTTCTGCTGACACTTTTGGAAGTCAGCTCCTGTTCTCTTGAAGATGCAAACTTAGTCTGAGAAACGGTACCTGGGTCCAAGCGAGCACAGGAGGACGAAAGGAAGAGGGCAGCAAATGGGGATCCCCACATCTGCTGGAGTTTCACATTCACTGGATTTCTCTCAGTCTGCTAACAATTCCCAATCCATTTTCAAGATTTCTGTGCGTATATTGAAATGGCCTGGACTCCACAGCTGCAGCAGATTATGCTGCCATACCACAGATCAAAGCATGGGGAAAAATCGCCATCCCCTGCTCGCAGACAAGCAGAGCCCAGTGCATCTCTTTGGAAGAGGAGAAGACGTGCGAGGGACCAGAAGGAGAAGGAGCCAGACGGGATGTGCATGGGACAACCCTGTGAGACACCAGCAGACCTGGAAGACCCTCCTCGTGTTTGGACATAACCTACAAACATCTTGCAAGGAGTGTTTTGGGGGCAAATATTAAGCAGAGCTCAGGAGGTAAACGATATGGACAAATTAAATGGAAAACAAGGAAAGGAAAGAAATTATTTAGCAGCACTTTGGAGAGCGGGGCTCACATCCCCAAAATCGCATTTCTAACTGCTTCCTTCTTGCAGGGCATTGCAGCCGGATCTCATACCTCCAGCTACCTCCTGGTAGCATTGCTTGAGCAAAAGGAAAAGAGAGAAAGGAAACAGCCCGTCTTCCGTCTTTAGGCTCTAATGCACCAAGGCACTCCGTTCTAAGTATATGATTGAAACCGAGCTCCACAGATCAGCCTTAGCTGGGGCAGATTTAAGAACAAACCTGGTGTTTTGCTGCGCTAAGGCTTGTTAGAGGCAATACGTGACTGTCAGAAAGACCAGGATGGAAATGCTTTAACCAAGGACTTTTCCTTTACTTTCAGGGACATTTTTTGAGAGTAGTATCTGCCTGATACCTTCAAAGTCCAAGAACATTTAAAGGCATTTAGAACATTCAGTAGCCTCTAGGCAGCAGATACAGGCAGCTGCTACCACAAACCTGCTGTACCAGCCTCCAGCTTAATCGCTCTTTCTCTCACATGTACAAGTCTCTAGTTTTTGCAAAGAATAAGTTCAAGGCTTAGGAAGCAAATGAAAAAAAGCAACACTTGCAGAGCCCTTTTCATATTTTCCAGTGTTTGGTGTTCTCCATGCCAAGCCTGGCTCCCTCTAATTTCTCCCTGTGGTGTTCAAGTACCTCTAGGTACCACGTGTTTTTTGATACAACGTCAAAATCGACCTGTTAGCTCAGCGCTAACTAATGCTGGCAGAAGTTGGCCATTCTTACAGGTAGGCAATAAGCAGAAAAACATTTCCAAGGGCAGCCACTGTCAACTCTTGAGAAACCACTGCCATACACGGGGCAGGGTCTTGCCAGCTCCTCTTTGCTGAGGAGCTGAGCTCTTTACTGAGCTCCAGTTGCTGGGTGATAAAAAATGACAGGTGTTTACCCACTGTAATTCACTTTGAAGACCGGACCGCACCTCAATGTACTAAACCAGCCCAGCTTTTATGGCCCTTTTTGAAGCATCCCGAAGATGCCAGTAGAATAAGACAGCATCACAAAGAAGAGGAAAGCCTTTCTCATCCCGCTTTCAGCTCCTTGTCCAACACAACCATCTCCCTGACTTTTTATTAAACTTGCGAAGTTAGGCTGCCTGCAAAGCGGGGGCTACGTGCCAGCTGGTAACGTCATTACTCCCGGTTATCTTACAACACACCGACCACATTTCACAAGCCTGAAATAAAGAAGAAAACCTCCAGATCCCAGGTAATTTGAAACAGCACCTGACGCCATGCTGCGTATAGGTATTTACTATTCGCACGGCGATAGCACCGAGAAGTTAGTGTCACCAGGACCCCGTCGGGTGGGATGCTGCACCAACGCAGAACGTAGCTGTGAGCCCTGCGGGTACCACATAGAATCATTTAGGTTGGAAAAGACCTTTCAGATCATCGAGTCCAACCATAAACCTAACACTGCCAAGCCCCCCTAAACCATGTCCCTAAGTGCCACGTCTACGTGTCTTTTAAATACCTCGCGCCAGCCAGGAACACTCGCTCCTGCGGCACGTGGCTTCCTCTGTCAATTCAAGTCACTGCTATTATAAGAAGTCATTGTTCTCATTTATACATGTTTTTATATTATTCCAGCTTGGCATAATGCTCCTAATATTGTCACGTGGCAATGTAATAATTTGGGAAACATGGAAAAGATGTGCTATAGGAAGCTCAGTGCAATAACTTGTTCCTTGTTTTCTAAATTCCAAAATCACTTGAAAAGTTTTTTTTCCTTTTAAGTTGGCAAATTTAGGAAGTTTCTTCCTAGTTCTGAGCTAGCAGAGCGTTAGCTAAAAACGTGAATTCTGCATTTATTTTGACACAAGGATTGGAGACTAATGGACAGGAGATAGGGATTTTTGAAAACATTTCTGAATCTTCCCCTTTTTATGTTCTGCTCTAATCGCTAGATAAAACTAAAAAGAGTGTGTATGTGTGTTGCGGGGGACAGAAAAATGGCTTTTAAAGTTTACTTTCTTTTCCCAATGATATAGGCAAATGCATGCTCACATGCTTACAACTCCAGGAAAAAAACAAGCACCCCCAGAAACGCCGGCTCTATTTGCACATTGGGGGTGGGTGAAGGGACTTTCAAAGCCCTGCATATCAGAAGGGAAAGGTATTCAGCAATACAAATTAAATATAAGCTAAAGGGAAGGAAACAGGTGGCTAAGTGAACTAGCAATTGCCCTTTCACCTCCGTGGCCTTGCTTTGAATCCAGCTCTAACCAGAATTATTAAATTCATACTGATGGGATGGTGGCTACAAAGACACCGGGGTTTGATCATTTGGCCAAGCTCGTGGCAGCCAGACCGTGCACACCAGCCCCTTCCAGTAATAAGAAAGCCTGGCCTGGGGAAGGGGAAAGTTGAGATCTTTGTCATATTAATTTACAGCTGACTGCAGCTCCAGGCCATTCCGCACACTCAGAAATCTCCTCGCGCTGCTGTCCGCATGAGAACTATAAAATGTTCACCCTGGATTGAATTAGCATCCAGAATGAAATATGTGCTCAATACCTTCTCCCCTACTAAGTTTGCTCCCTTTAGGGCATGGCTGAGGAGCGCAGGGGAGGATGGAGATGCAGCACCTGCTTGTACTTCGAAAACACCAACCTCCGGGGCTCCCAGGCTCTCACAATTAAGGTGCATTAAATTCACCAGCGTTTTTCACAGGGGAAGGAAAATTACATTTAGGACTTTTTTTTTTTTTTTAATTTTAATGGTGTTCAATAAAATGCCTGGTTTTAATCACCAGAGCCACTCTGTCGTCCTGGTTCAGCCCCCATGCGCTTTCTATCCACCAGCCCTGCTCTGCGTCCATGCATTCGCGGTCACATATAAATAGCATTTCCCAAACTCAGCCGACGTGTGCCCTGGATACACCAGCGGTGTCACGGATGACTTTTGTCACTGTACTTTTATTTCATTTGTCGGCTCTAGATAAGATATCGGCTATGTGGAACAAGACCCTATTTTGCCTCCAGCATCATCGTTAGCTTTGATAGCTTACTACAGTGTTAAAGGAAAGATGACCATGCAGTCACCTGAGCAGATCTACAAGCGACCAGAGAAAAAAATATATATTTCCCAGCAAATTCTTAGCAAAACCCACACTGCAAAAATTCATCCTCCTGGACCCAGCTAGCAGGGCGCCGAACCAGTCCAGTTTATAAAACTCAGCAAGCCTGCTGAAAACTAGCTATTTATGACTAATAAATTCTCTTTCAAAAAAATGTTGAATACATTTTCAAGGTTTGCCAACTGGCAGCCAGGGTACTTTGGGGGTGGAAATCAAAATCACCCCTTCACTCCCACTGAATCAATTCCAGTCTTGCTTGATTGAGTAACCTCACATGCCCCCTCTCTTTTCCCATCATCGAAAGAGTATCCAACAAAAGGGATTTCAGGGGAAATTAAGCCATAGAGAGGAAGTTTATGAACAGCTTTTGATTCCTACATTTCATGAGTTTGATTAAATCGTGGCAGAAATCCCAAACCTAAGGCCATGGCACACGGTGGCACAGGGAATGTAATACAGGACTGGAAGGCAGAACCGAAGAGGGATGCGAGCCACGCAACTGCCGGCTGCATCCTCCAAAAACACCTCACTGTTCGGTTTTAGGGTACTGAAATCTGAATTTGCACTGTGGCATGCTGGGGATCACCTTCGCAAATCACAGAGAGGATGGACACGTGAAGATAATGGGTCCTCGCTTTTCTACTGTATTTTTTCAGTGAGAGGAGCACATCTGAACACTGCTCCTCTTTATTGTATCATCCCTAGCTCCTGCCATTAGGATGAAGCTAAACACTGAGTTGTGAAGACTGCCTGGTCCCTGCTACCACTGGCAGATGCTCCATGAGGAGAATCCCCCCTGGACCCCCTGGACCTGCCCCAGACCTTCTGGATCTGCAGAAGGCTCGGAGCGTGGGAACCGTGGGGGTCCATCCCAGGAGAGGTGGAGAGAAGCCCTCCCACCGTGTCCACACCACAGCCCCCACGGACAATGAGCAGCACAGAAACCCACCTCCAGTCTCCCCGCTCCGCGGGTCCTCCAGCTGGCTGCCCCCGGCACAACCCAAGGCTGTCATCCCACCTGGATGCAGCTCGGCCACCCCAACAGAGACGAGGGGGAGCATCCTCCGGGGAAGGTCCACGCGGGTCTAACCTCCAGCTCCCCCAGACCTCGCACTGGGGTCTCACCCCAGCTCTGCCCCACATGGGTGGGCACCGGCCACAGTCTTTGCTCTCCAGCTTTACTTCAGACCTCTCCTTCTCTCCTTCCTGGGCTCCCTCTCCTTTCAGTTGCCTTTCTCATTAGCTGATCCCCTTCAGATTAAACCTGCCTACGCCGAAACAAAATCCACAGCGTTGCCCTTGCTCCCTTCTCCCCCACTGACTCCACCAGCCCCACTTTTGTCCCTGACCCCCTTCCCCAAAATATCAAACCCAGGCACAAGCATCAGCGGGCGCATCAAGATGCACTATCACAGACAACTCCACATGGATTTTACGCTTCGCGTAAGGAGCAAAACATCTCCAACGAAGATAAACTGTTTCCTTATTTACTGGATGCCAGCAAACATGATTCACGGACGGACCCGGGGGTGACCCACCACCCGTCGCTGCGGCATGGTGCAGCATCTTGCTCTGCAAGCCCCCGAGCCACGCAGCTCCTGCTCCGACGCCGCTCCGAGGGAGGGAAGCGGCTGAACTCTGACACGCCAAATCCTTCCTTTTCATCTTACGCAGATTGCTCTGCCCAACTGTACCCCTTTCAGGCTGCTGTACTTTGGTGATTCAAAATGAAAAAAAAGCCTAAATAATTAAAATGTCATTCAAGCTCTAAGCCGATATGAGTCACTGTTACAAAAAATATCTTAAAAATTCTTTCAGGAGTGGGGGATAATTATATTCCTCCCTATCTATTGATTTTTCTCTACAATGCAGATGTCAGATTTTCCACGGTTTTTTTCTTTTTCTTTTTTTTTTTTTTCCCTGGAGTGAGTGTCAAGGAGGAACAAAGCACTCTTTGAGACTTTTTCAGCCCAAAATTAATTCTGAAAAAAATGGTACAGACAGGCCAATAGCACGGGAAGCCGAGAAAAAGCCTGGTGACTCAAGCTATGTCTGCAAAACCCCTATTGATACCGGCTCTGGAGAGAAGGGTGGGGTACGGGGCACCAGCGTTATAAATTTAGAGTCAATTTAAAGACCTTCTTTCTGTGTCTTCACAACACAAAAGATGGGTGAAAAAGAAAAAAATCTCAATGAAGGGCAATCCTACATTCTAGATTTTAATTTTTCTCATAATATAGATACGAAACACTCTCAGAGAAAATCCCAAACCGTGCCTTGCACTTCATGCACTCGGCCACCCACCAGCCTCTGCTACCCACAGAAAAAGTGGTTTCAACATCTTTGAAAGCCAAACATATACCACTGTATTCTGAAGACAAACCGGCTGTAATTTAGACCCCAAGTTCACGGAAGAGGAAGGAGCTTTACAAAGCTAAAATTAAAAAAAAAAATCATTTAAGGACTACAGGACAGGGCTGTACGGGACAGCCAGCTATGCCGCTCCTCAATCCCACCGGACCCCGGCACCTGAACCACTCAAATCCGAGGGACCCGACACGATGCCTTTAGACCACAACTGAAATACTAAAGCACTTCGAGTTTTCCTGCTGTTACGCACCAGGTCTCCCAGGCTGCTCCCTGCCTGCCTGCTCCAGCTTTCTTCTGCATTTGAAAGGATAAATCTTGAGAAAATTCTGGATTATATTTCAGCCTCAATAATAAATATGATGCCCGAAGGGTGTATTCACCAGAGGAAAGATGCTCGATGGGT
Organism: Haliaeetus albicilla; assembly: GCF_947461875.1. NCBI lineage: Eukaryota > Metazoa > Chordata > Aves > Accipitriformes > Accipitridae > Haliaeetus > Haliaeetus albicilla. The sequence continues at coordinate 24,193,257 of NC_091504.1, read as the reverse complement.
GTGACACTAAGCAGCAATACCCAGCAGTGACACAATCCTTCTGCTGGACGTGTAAAACTGCCTCCGAACTCCATGGCATTGTTTTACGACATTTTTGTTCTTATATACCTCAGAGCGGACACAATATTTATTTCCCAAGACCAGCAAGGGCTCTAGCTTTTTGAAAATTCAGTACATTTTCCACAGTCCTTTTATGCCCCAAGGTTCATGTTATGGCTACTGAAATTGTTTGCATACTTTTAAATATTTGCATAATTTATGAGCCCAAGTCTTCAACTGCAGAGTGCCCTGGAGCAGGGCTTGCCACAGACTGCACTGGTGGCAGAGGCTGGACTTGGGCTAGGCTTATGCAGACCCTCCGCGTCTCGCCCACCCTCCCGTCTCCCACCTGCGGGCTCTGCTCGATGGTTCAAGCTCTGCGCCGCAGGACGGACGACCTGGACCATGCGCGCTGCACAGGGGCTGTTCGATTCCTTCCTTTAAGAAATGCCACACAGGGAAGACATGACACAGGTATTAGGCTTTTTGGAAACTTTTTTTTCTACAACCCTGACAGCAGCAAACTAAAGGGTTTAAAAAGAGCTGTACCTGATGTTCATACAAACCTCTCATTAAATGAACAGCCGGTAATTCAAATCTCTCCTGCTCCTTCCATGAAATGAGAGAGAAATAACGGGCTAGAATACCTCTTCCTTAGCCAAAGAATCACAAGCTTATGCTCCTCAGATGACGCTGCTGTTTAAATAGCTTTATTCTGTACCTTGCCCATCGGTTCAAAGCCCCGTTCAGGTCCAAGCCTGCGCCAAGATGACGGCCCTTCCCCATCACCTGGAGAACATTAGTTCTGGTCCAACATTGGCAGATGGTAGGACCAGGTTCCAGGTTCTCTGGAACAACCCACCTTCAGGTGAACAAACCCTACCTGCCTGGTACCCTCCCGCAGAGGCAGGGATGGGCTCCGAGACGGCCCCGGGACCCCCAGCCCCCAGGACAGGTCCCACCCGCAGAAGAGGTGAACATCTACGTTCTGCCCCAACGGGCGCAGGTCGGTCCCGCACAAAAGCTAAACCGGAGTCACCGCGAAACGCAACCGCGAAGAATCTCAACTCGACGGACTGGAAAACGCTTCCCTGAAAGAGAAGTCACCGGTGTTGATTTTGGTTTTTTTTTTTTTTCCCCCCAGCTACCAGAAAGACCCTTTGAGAAGCCACCATGACCGCACCAGCATCCGATTGACTTTGAAGACAGCGCTGCAAGGAGTGGGTGAAAGGGATTTTGAAAAGTACTTGGCATTAGCGGCTCCCTGCCTTTTACAGCCACCGAAGGAACAACAAGTCTTCCTGCCAAGGGCTATTACTAGACAAATGGAGAGAGATCAGAGGCACAAAGGAGGTTGCTAAGGAGTCAAGTGTGGGATCCCTGCAGAGAGGAGGAGGGCTGCAGCTGGGACGGCAAAGGTCAGAACATTGCAGACATCATTTTCCAAAAATTCCCATGAAGCCCCGGCGCAGGAGTTGGGAGCCTGGCCCCGCCGTGCTCGCCTATGAATAATGAGAAAGCCATAAAAGAAAGCTCCCTTTCTTCCCTCCTACCCACGCTAATGTAATAAAACAAATTAGAATAATTATTCTCAATTTCAGAGCCATAATGCCCAGGATCAGGGCACGCTTGTCACTGAAATGACAACTACATCCGTTTGATTTTTCTTCTTTTTTTTTATATTTACAGAGATGGCCTAAATTCCAACTTTTATTTCAGTACATCTAATGCTATTTTACTACAGGCATCCAGATTCTGTTTGCTTCAAAGTCTTCATCATTTTTGCCAGAAAGTTCATCTCCCTTATTAGCTAATCACATCCCCACCCTTCCCAGTAACCTTTAAAATGCCACCCACGTTATGACACTTTTAACAGAATCCAAGCAAAAACAAAACAAGAAAAATGAAGAGTTTAACATGAACCACTAGTTTCTAAAATAACTCGCTGCAGTTGCTTAAAAGAAACGTTTTTTTCTAATAGCAAGAATATAAGAATATAAAAAAATAATTTTAAAAGAGATTAAATATCTAATGATATACAAATAATCTGGAAATAATTGATCCCTTCTCTCTGAAAACACATCTCTGTGTGAAATATGGACAATATTTACTAGGAAACAATGATAAGAATTTAGAGGAAGAATTTATTGCTAATTATTATAAATCTTTTTGCACTATTTCTTTCCCAAGACTACCACTTTAAATGATCTTTTTCTCCTGTAAAAGGGGAAACATATCTTTTGTGTAGACTTGAAATGCCAGAGGATTTAAATTATTTTCTAAGCCTCTGCCTGCCAAAAAATGCTCCGTGACTCCTCTGTTCTGCAGCGGCTTCTTCCGAGGATGTACTTGAACAACTTGGAGATGCAGAGCTCAGATTTGCAGGAGTTCAGTCTGTAGTTACATTCAGAAAGGGAAATCCCAAAAGTGGAAAAAAAAAAAAAAAAAAAAAAAAGAGAAATTTTGTTTACAGAAAGTAAACCAAGGGGAAGGACCGCCAAGTCACAAATCACCACTTGAAAAGACGCACTTGGGTTTCCCTGAATTCCCCCTGTGCCCCTCAGGACCTTCCGCATGACGTACCCTGTGTGAGGAGGAGCGGGGGGAGCGACTCCTGGGAAGGGCTCTCCAACACACGAAGATAAGGGAGAGAAGAAAACCCCATTCCCCGCATGACCCCGTCCCCAGCTCCTGGCGTGCCACCAGGCTGGCGAGCAGGCAGAAGCCCCTGCAACAGTTTTAAGGGCATCGCACAAAGATGATGTCATGGACACTGCACACACAGCAGATAATTATAATATTATTATATAAAAATACATATATGTTATAAATATTAGTATATTATTACATAACACACATATTAAAGGATCTAATCCTTGGGGCAAACCTGAGGCTTGGGCTTAAGCTGCCCAAGCTCACGTCCCCGGCCAGGGAGCGGAGCCTGCGGGGCACGGACCCATCTGCACACAGACCCCGTGGAGTCCTCCCAACCCCAACACCTGCATCAGCCAGTGACAGATTGGCAGCTTTAAATCTGAATTTCCTTGCTTTGGGCACTTTTAAATTAAAGTGGTAATGTGCTTTAAATCCTGTTTCCCTGCTTTTTCACTACACTCTTCAATCCTTTCCTCCAGAAACTAATCAAGATGTCTCAGACTCACTTACACTCTCTGCTCCAGCCACCTTCCCTGGTAACTTATTCCATATGTTTGTGATCCTTTGCAAGACACAGCCCCACCTTAATTCCCTCTTTACTTCCAGTTTCCCAAAGTGCTATTACATCCCCAGCACTTGAATCCCCTCGCCACCTCCTCATTGCATCTCCAGTAGTGATAATTACTTGCACAGAACATCACATCATCAAGCTGGCAAACCTGACCTACCCGGTCCTTTGACTAACGCACACGTCTCAGCAGTGCTGCCTGCTCATGGGGCATTGCAAACCCATCCTGATGCATACGGGCTCACCCGTATATACCTGTCTATAAAGCACTGCTGCTCGCAGAGCACCAGCATCTCCACCTGGTTATGGCAATAGGAGAAGGACCCAGAGAAGAGGCGCAGGAGAGGTCGGTGCAGAGGAGCTGTGCCGGTGACTTCCACGGTGCACGGTACTGCCTGCGAGCAGAGGGGCACTGACGGGTCCTCTCCATCACAGAGGGTCCACGACTCCTGTTGTTCCCTGGTTTTTGAAAGCGCATGCCAGTTCTCCATTTCCTTCAGGCCACACTAAAAGCGTTTTCCCTCCCTTGTTGGCCAGGTCTGAAAACATCTCGCACCAGTGACACTGGCTCCAGTCCCCAAGCAAGAGCACCCGAGAGACCTGGACCACAGCGGGCAAATCCCAGCACCAGCCCGCTCCTGTTCAATAGTGGGGAGCAGCCATGCTGGCCCGGGACGGCCGCTCCTGGACCGTAGCTCTGCTGCCATGAAACAGGGATGCAGCAGGCTTGCAAGAACAAGACAGTGGGAATCCCGAGTCATTTAACTATCTTGATCATCGATATTCCCACCGACAACCTCCCTTGCTCAGAGCATGCGTTGGGATGGATCCGTATTATCAGCACAGCAACCACCAGCCCTCAGCTGTGTGTAATACAGAGAACTGCCAGGCTCCACGTTTGTGTCCTACAAAGAGAAAGGCGGGAGGGAAGAGGCACAGGAGGCGGCTTTAAATGGAGATGATAAAAAGCCACATAAATTGAAGCACACCATCACTGTTGAGCCCTTCCAGAGGGACCACCAACACCCGACAGCATCACGGCGGCCGTCTGCCATGTGCAAGCAGCAAACACTCGCATTTGCTCTGGTGCAAGAAAACTCAGTCTCAGCTCTTGCTTCTCGTTGGCCTCAAGTCCAACCTGACCTAAAGGCATTTCGTGTGCCTCATGTTTTAAAGGAGGAACACCAGCCATAAACGGATAATGACATTTCCATGCTGCTTTTAGCACCAGCCTTCCGAATGCCAGCTGCACAGTTGCAGCCGCACAGAGCTGCAGTAAAACAGCAGCAGCTCACGCTTCCAGGCAGGGTTCCCTCGCTCGACTTTCCCCACTAACTTCATCTGCGGCATCAATCCAGGCTGTGCACGGCTCATACGCACTCATTAAAAACCTACACGCATACTTTGAATATCTCCAAACCTGAAATAACATGGAGCAAATAACATGTGCAAACGCTATCATGCACCCCCCTAAATACCACTCATGTCTCCTCCACTCAAAGCTGCCTGCTATTTAACGCTCTCCCCAGTTAAGCCAAAGATGTAATGACGCGAGGACAGATCTTGGCATGGAGCTGGGCAGGCCTGAACACGGCTGTGCATGATTTTGGCAGCACCAGGCTCGACAAACCTGCCCAAGCGGGAAGGGGCCCCGGCACCTCGCTGGGACTGGCACGGCATCCTTTGCCAGACAGGGCTCCCACATCCTTGTTCCTGCTCTGCCTGTGCTCATCCCAGTTTCTTCTCTGGCTCAGTTTGGGACCCGTTTCCCCATCCCAGCCCCTAAGTCATATTTTCTGTCCTCAGCAGCAGGGCGGTTTTTATAGGGGACTCGCTCTTGCTTTGCTTTTTGACCTGGTAAGTCCTTGACCTGTGCCATCATTACCACCATACTTCACCAGCTCGTGTGGAAGAGGCAATACTACGCCAAGAGTTAGACCTGAACTCATTACGCACCCGTTTATCTCTGCTTTATCGACAGAAAGATGTGCTGATAGGAGGGAACAGCCGCACATTTAACTGTCTCTTCTCAAAAAAACCCCTCTGGTGTGAGACTGGAGGAGCTGTGTGTAACAAGCAGAGGCAACGCTTAGGAATAATCGGTGGGGAAATCATAAAAGTCACGTCTACGGTCAAGAGCATCAGCCTTTGCAAGTCAAGATTCAGCTTGATGCATGCCAAGATGCAGCCTGAGCTGCCCCGCAGCACAGTGTGGCATCACACCACAAGCCAGACGGGGCTGTTAAAGCTCGTGCAACACAGTAAAACCCCACGGCAGAGAAATCAGGAGATGCCCCCGACACCCAGCACTGCTACCGCTTACCCACCCACGCTGGCTGCAGGGGGCTCAAGGATGAACCTTGTCTAGGGTTCTTCCCAAAACCCGGTAAAATCACGTTCCCATACTCCTATCCCTTTCCATGTGTTTTTTCAGTTACTAAGTTTTATCAGTGTTACTATAGTTACACACACAGGTGTTGACGAAAATCAAATTCTCACATTTCTGAGCAAGTATGCACACAATGTTTCTTAGACACTCAACTAATGAAGAAACAGAAACTATATTTTATGGTTTACGTATGCAATCACTAACGACTTTCAGGATCTACTATGAAGTTTCAGCAACACGGTGTTAGCAATTCATCAGCTCACAGCTACTCCCCAGCCTGCCCCCAAACACAACAGGGGCAGGTATTTGGACTCCCCCACCACAGGGTTTTGCCTGCAGCAGGTAATTACACATAATATACGAACTCGACAAAGTTGTCATCTACTTTCAAGTCTTTTGCAAAAAAAGAATGGGACTAACATTTGCTGTATGGGGTATTAGCCACAAATTGTATTTTCTGATAAAGGAGAGCTAACGAGCAATGTTGCTGCCTATCACAAAAAAAACCAAAACACAAAAGCAAACCAGAAACTTGCCCATCTCAGAGGTAAAGCCCATGGCCTCACCTAGTGCAGCATACGATCATAGCCCTGGTCATTAAACCAGAAACTCCCCTCAGCAGCCTGTCCAGAGCACGAAGCCCAGACAGCACAAATGTGACTTGGCTTTGAAAAACTACAAGATGCAGGGGAGATGCTGCTCCACCGAACCAGGGAAGCACGGCTACTCCTCCGATGAGTCTCATTACTGGGGATCAGGCGATTATAAAAATCTGCAGTTTGATTAAATGGCTGCCAGGAGCCAAGAGCCCCTCAGGACCCCCAACCTGTGGTGAGGGGCTCAGAGAAGAGGCTGACCCAGACTGGGGAACTGGGCCAGCAGCACGCAGACAGCCCCGCCGTCCTCAAACCCATCAAATGCACCGAGTCCAACAACAGCTCTACAGGGAACGGAGCAGCTGGAAAACAAACTCTGTCTGCTGAAAAATATATACATATACTTGAGAGAGGGCCGAAGCTTTGAGAGTGCAGCATCATGCCTTCGATGCCTCCCCAGGTAGTTGCAGATGTCAAAACACCTAATTACCACCCAGCAACGCTGCCGAGCAAAGTACCTTACTGACAGCGCGGGCTGCTCCTTTCGGCAAGTCACAGCGGTTTGGTTGACGTCCTTGGTTAACGCCTGACGGGCTGAGCGTACACCTTGGCTTACCCACCTCTTGATTCTTGTGGAAACACAAAACAATGCTTTGCATCTTCCAAGCTTCAAGAAATCAGAGTGACAGAGAGTCGCAAGCAAACCGACAAAGACATCAAGTCACCGAGCACTTCTGAGGCAAATCAGCCCCGTAAATGTCTGTTTGCATCACTTATTTCCTAACAAGCTGCTCACTCACACAAAGGGACTGCTATTCTGTTGCCTCTGCATGTTCCTAAGAAGCATCCGTCTTTACATCCTGCACTAATGGATTATTAGGAACATCAAACATATAGATTGAATCACGTAATTATGCCTTTTAAAAAGTCAGCAATATTTGAGATCAGCCCAGCACTTGCTGCCAATCAAACCCCAGAAGCAGAGCCTGCCTGTGCTCCTCACCTCCTGCAAGTACGCAGCCGGGATTATTTTACTTCTCGTATGCTGTATCCCCCCTAAGCAAGCCCAGCCAGCCCCCAGGGAAGGCATGCACAATAAAGCAAGATCTGGACATGATTTTTGGGGGGAGGATTAGTCAGGAAACAGCAAGGCTCCCGTACACCAGTCTGGAGCCGGACAACAGTGCTCGCATGCTTCAGCGGCAAACACCTGGTTAAGACTGAGAGAGGAGGAACGAGGACCATGCTGGGGATGTGTCAGGAGCAATATTCACCTCCTATGCAGGACAGAGATTAACAGGGAGACACAAAAGAAAAGGCAGCAGCAAAGCAGGGGAGCAGGCGCAGCGCGTCCGTGACCTTCATGTGCTGCTCAGACAACTTCCACCAGCTCTGTGGACTTCTATGGTTTACGTGGTGGAAAGTATAAAGACGTATCACTGCTCCAGTGCTCCTTAACTAGGAGGTTGTAAACAAGCGTGTGGGGTGATAGGATATGGGAAGCTTTTGAGATGATGATTAATGTGCTCTGGGGAGACCGATAGCAACAATCATGCCAATTCTGGTTAGGAAATAACATCCTGTAGGTCCAGCCTCCCTTCTTTACAGTCAGGTTCATTTTGTAGCCAGCAGCTTACTGGGCTTGATCTTCTGCTCCTTCACAGGCTGATACAAGAGGGGCTGCAATGGGCATCGGCGCATCAGCATTCCTTTTGGTAGGAATTCCTAGTGCTTCAATGCAAAGTCTCTGGTTGCTAGAGCTCCACATGGAAAAAGTTCCCAAATATGATACGCTGAATGAAAAAAAAGGGGCTGACAAGTGAAATCGACCCCCATGATACAGGAAGCTGCTGCAGAAAGCAGAAGAGCTATGGGACAAGAACCTGAAGTCTTCACTAGGAGCCATCACATTGCAAAAGAGAGACAAGCTTGCCCATCTCGGGCGCGTTTCAAACCCGCACATGGCACTGCTCACCTAACATCCAGCACAAGGTGAGAAAAACCAAGCTGACCCAAGGGAATGCCGTTTGCCTGGAGGATGCCATTTTCCAAGGAAAGCCTCACCTCAACCAGCTAGAAGGGTCCCCAGAGAACCACGCGGGACAGTCGAACTTTCTGTGCAAGATATCATCGTTGCCAATCCTACCCCTAGGATAAACTTCCTTCAGTCCACATTTGTGCACATGCTTCAGCTCCTGCCCAGATGAGGGAAGAAATCAAAGATGGCCTGTGAGCAGGTGCATCTGCGCTCCAGGAGGATACTTCGGTTTCACGCATTAAACTCGCTTCCCGGTGCCTGCAAGCATCATTATCCCGGCCGAGAAGGAAACGTACATGTGTTTGGGCCCCAAAACATTAAAGATACCATCAATCACCGATTTCCACTTGCTTGTATAGATCCCCATTTAATGACCTTTCCATGTTTTCCTCTCCCATGCCTGTTACTTATATATCAGTAACCCAGACAGACGAGGGACTCAAGGGGCGGCATCTCTTCTGCAGAGGGCTCTCCCTAAAATAACAGGAGAGTTATTACTCTCCAGATAAAACCAAGAAGCAGCAGAGATAACAGTAACAAAGATGTCTGGTGAGCACGGTTTTCCTTTATATCCAATCTGTCCCATAATTCAGAATATATATTATAAATAAGCAGGAACAGAGCAAAGCTCAGTCAGACTCCCATTTTAAAAGGAAAGCAGGATGCAAACTTGATAATCATAATATAACTTGTTAAGAAAATTAGCTGTGTTTCCCTACATGTGGTGTCATGGACTGTCGATTCTTTCTATAATCAGCATCACAACTGAGAAGCAGCATTTCAGAAGCTGAGAAGCATCAAGACCACAGGAATCAGCCTCCATCCAATGAGGGCAAAGGGGCTATACTGACATTTGGTGAAAATATCATAGGTGATATATGTCCCAAATAATACATTCACAATGAGGTTCCTGGCAAAAAAACCAAACAAGCAAAAAAACCCACCCCAAAAAACCCAGAACCTCCCACCCACAACCATGCCCCCCCCAAGCACTGCAGTCAAAGCAAAGTCTAACTTGCATTTAAGGTAACTTGCATCTTGGACTTCACCAGGTCGGAGGATTAACAGGTCACCTCATGGGATCTAATCCGGCAAGACAGGGAACACTCTCAGCTCCTCTCGAATCACTGCACAGGGGTCCTGCAGAGGCTGGGACCCCTCGGGTCACCCACACAGGTCCCCGTGACTGTCGTTAAAGGCCAGCCAGCGCTGTGTTACTGCACTCACTAATCTTTAACAACTTAGACCTTTGCTGCCCTCAAAAAATATAATGAAGAAACCACACAGGCCAGCTACTAAAGTGCTTATCATTCTGTGCTTAAAGGAGAGGACAGGAAATTTAATTTGTAATAAAATGTGGATGGATATTCCTGGCAGGTTAGCAGCCTTCAACTGGGTTCCCTAAACAGTTGCTTAAAATACTTGAAAACTAGTGTGAAAACCATGCCTCAATAGTGGCTGGTGTGTTAAGTTTTAAGCACTGCATTAAATTTGCAGAAATCCTTCCTCAGGCGGAGAGCAGCTGCCCTTGGGACTGTGACCTCCCGCAGCCATCCCACGGCTCGGGGACACGTGGCTCCAGCCAGCTCAAGGGTAGATGTGACGGGGACCTTCTCCAGCCAACTTTGAAAGATCTCTGTTTTAACCAAGTCAACATGACGTCCAAATGAGAAACGGGAAAGCATCAAGAACAACAGACACTTTCTCACAAAAATTTAATACCAAACCCACCCTTACTTTCTCATCCAAAAACCAGAACCATTCTCACTAGTCCAGTAACATGCCCTTAATACCTGTTGGATCAACTGCACGGAGACCCACATCTCATCATCTCTGATGTTCATGTGGACTGCAAATTACCGTCCCCAAGGAGCTCTGCAGAAGACAGCAGCAAGTCAACCGGCCGCCTCGTGCAGAAGTGTCACTGAGCAGTAAGTACCGTCGCAGACCCGTCCCTGATGCCATGAAGACAGTGCCTCTGTGCCCCAGGAGCCTGCAGTGGTGCCAGCCCTGAAGCACCCCGACTGCTTCTCCAGGCTACGGACTCTTGATGCTGCAGCAGAGCCCACGCACAGATTTACAAACTGTCTGTTGGTTTAAGGCAGGCCATTTTCAAGGATTATCTTCCCTTATTCTCCCCCAAAACCATACACTGCACTTCACTTGGCTACCACACTTCCCTTCCGACATTGTTTTCCCATAAACAGCACCAAGCTCCGCAGATGCTCCCACTTCGATTCCTTTCCTATCAGCAGTTTTGCTAAGACCCGTTCCAGCTTTTTTTCTAATAGCAACTTCCCATCTGTCCCAGGAAAAGACTCCAGGAAACAGACTGCAAGAGTCTAAGTAATTCTGCACTTACCTACCTAATCACAACAGCTTGTTTGCCATGAGTGTCCTGACATTGTGTGTTCAGCCCAGCACGAAGATCTTCCCATTAGCTCCATGTGCCGCTCTCATCCTGGGGACTGTCAAACAAGACCCTCTCTCTACAAGTTAGGCTTCCTAAAAGACTGGATTTCTATCATTTAAAGCAAAGTTGCAATTACAGATGCATCCAGTAGCCTCCATCCCAGCGTATGGCAGGAGCAGTGGTGGCAGGATGCTAGAAACCATACCATTCACCTAACTCCAACCGAAAGCCTCATTGCATTTTAAAAGCATTACAAAGATGACTTGTTCCATAAACCCTCACTGAATATTTTCAACCAGCAGTTGCATTAAAATCTATGGGATTATCTACACATGCAGATATCGTATATCTGCATAGAAAGCTGTGCTGGAGTGGACCTTCAGGAGTCATTTTATCCATCTGCATCGCCCTGCAGCAGGACCAGATTTATTTAATTAATAATGAGCAAGAATTGCAGGAATTAATAATGAACAAGAATTGCAGTTTTAGGAAGCTGAGCAAAATCTGGCAATGCTACACAATAGCTATGGCAAAGAAACGAATGCAACATCAAAGAGTGGGTTTTGAAATACCAGTTCCACAAGGCACACGAAAAAGCAAAACTTTCTGCTCTTTCAAGCTGAATTTGCTGAATTGTCATGGGTTGGGAAACCGTCCTTCGAGGCAACAAGCGTACAGCATGCATTTTCCAAGAATATATACTGCAATAACACGTTTGCCACTAACCAAGTTGTCTTGAAAACACGTAACACTAAGGTTAGCACAAAAAAAGTTTGTCTTTATTGTATTTTTTAAGAGCAGAAGGATAATTAAAGCTTATTGGGGTCAACTACGGATTCAAGCACATTAAGAGCTGGGGTGAGAAAAGGATTTTAGAGGAAATGGATACAGGAATGTCCCTCCTGCCTGCAATCTCTTCCTATAGTGATGATCCTTAGCTTAAAGTTTTGGGATATTTTGAAATGTCCAAAATGCGGATCCAGATGACAGGGTAACACCCCTGCCACGCCTTTATTTTAACAAGGATGTGTCAGTTCCTGATGGATTCTTTTACAAGCTACTTGGGAATTTCCACTGGCACCGGGACAGTAATGCAGCAATTGTTCTCTCTAAAAACATGGAGCAGAGAATGACATTTCAGTAAAGCACACACAAAGAAAAAATAACTCAGGGTAAAGCTCCTGGTTCCTGGGAATTACCCACTGGATTCCCATCTTATCGTTAAGCCACAATGCCCAAGTCTCAAACTTCACTTTTATTCCTTTTCAAGAGCCAATCACAAGAGCAGCACCAACATATCAACACAGATATTCTTACTCCTATGTTTGCCCTCCTTAAAATAAACACTAATAGTAAGTTGAAAGATTCTGTGAACCAGAGCATGAAGCATTTCCTGCTACATGCTTCTTCCTTGCAACCAGAAAAATTCCTACACCAGAGGACTCCAATGTGTTGGACCAGGGGGAAGTTTTCTGCTAGGATGAGACACTCCTTTTGCTGTCACCTCAAAACGCACAAAAACGTGAAGTCCCACTTACCGCTCCAAGCATGATCCTGAAAATCAGCCAGCGGAAGCCCCAGATGACAATGCTGGAAGGAGGAGTATGCCGGGGCAGACGGGAGAGGGTCCAGAGCGGGCAGAGGAATATCCCCAGGAATCCCGTTTCCAGGAGCTGTGATTCCCATCCTGTAGTGCCAACACGTGAGAAATGAAAAAGAAAATAGTTATTGTACTAGTCCTATAAGTTATCCTTTCTGAAATTTTGAACACCCAAGAAATAAAAGAAACCTGTAATGCTTTTTAAGTTTAACTTGGGGGAACTTAGGTACCACCTCTGTCCTAATACACACATCACACACACTGGGAATTCAGATGCTTTAAGGTACAGTGTGAATGACGAGCATCTACATTTGGTGCATTGGGCTGTGTTGTTCTTCTCCAAGTGCACACACTGAGACTTTTGTTGTTTACATGGTTATTTTACTCAGCATGAAGCAAGAGAAAAAGTAAGAACTTCTGTGAAGCAAAGGAAAATGTGATTTAAGTGCCCAGGGAACTGGCAAGGTGACTCAGGCACACAACTGATCAGTGCCACTACTGATTCCTGCGGACCATGGACTGACCGAGCGACTGGCACCAGTCCCACTGACTTTACTGGATTCGTGCCAAAATGGGGCAGTCTTCATCTTCAAAAGACAATGATTAAAATCACATTAAGTCTTATTCATCATCAACATTAACGTGCAACCAGAAGCTTTGAATTTTTAATCGTAAAGAAAAATCATAATGAAAAAAGTCCAAATCATCCATCAAGCCAGTTTTACACATTGCTGGCTTTGGCAAAATCACTCTAGACAGAATACCAGTAGAGCTGAGATCAGAGCACAGCCTTGTAACCACACAGGGAACCTGTTACCTGCAATATCGGACGCTTTGGAGAAGGCAGATGATAACCTACTTCATGCAAATCTGCATTTTGCATTTTCTTTTTCCAGCACAGCACAGAGTATAAATATTGAAATGATTATTCTGGAAGAGCCAGAACACAGCAGTTCTGTTTTGACAGGTGAAGTCCAACCTCTATTACTTCTTTAAGTAACAATGTACTGATGCCAAAATTAAGTTATTCCAACTTTGTCCTACCTCCAATTACACACTCTTATTTTCAAGTATTTCTGTGCGATACAATTGCACTCTGAAGTCATTAAAAAAAAAAAAAAAGTAAAAAAACCCCCAAGACACTAAATGGCACACTAGCAGGGACAATTCTTGAAAACTCAGCAACCTCGTTGGAGCTGTTTAAGATGCTGGTTTTCCCATCTACGTGTCTACTTAAATTAAACCACACAGTGCCCATGGGTCACTTGTAGCCATGTTCCTTCCCAGGAGTCCCCCAGGCACTTTACTAGTTCTTAAATGGCAGTGACAAAAGTTTGGTCCATAACACCTCCCTTCGCCCACCCCAAACAGGCAGGGAAACGCCTGCCAAAGGCATTAATTCCTTCCAGCTCCAGCCTGAGACACCTGATTGCAAACCAGGTTGAGATTTTTCAAACTTGTGATTTGATGTTGTCACACAAGCAAAACTATAATAAATTTGCTTTAAGATATTTTCAGTAGCAGTCATGCAATCTCCTTTTCTTGTCTTAATATGCACAAGGTCCCTTAAATCAAAATGCAGGGTTTTTTCTCAAAAAGATTATTATATGTCAAACAGCTATTAAAGAATCCCCATTCTCCCTCCATACATCCTGTGGTTTCTAGAACAGACACCCCAAGTGCCAAAATTAGCGCTTCTGAGAGAAGCGAAGTATATTGTTATAAAAGCAGCTGCACCAGGAAAGCAATGGCTAATACAAAATGTGAAAGGTTAATTGTTACTAAACCCAGCCACAAATAGCAGTTATGGGTCTAACTGGCACCAAAATGGTAGTATATCTCCTTCATTTCTGCCTGCACAAGAATCCCACTGTTATCAGCGTTTTCATATGTTAATCACTGTGTTCCCCTGCAGACGTATAGGATGCACGCTGGATGGCTGAGCAGGAAGGCGTACGCCTCTACAGCTCCAAACGGCCTTTAGATCCCTACGTATGCATCTCCCTTCGAGAGCAGCGTTGCCTCTCACCAGGCAGCACGCAGTGACCTTTTTTCTTTAATTTTATTTTTAAACCAAACTCCTAGGGAGGCGTTTGCATGCACGGAGGGAAGGGGCACGAAAGGACCGCGCCATCCTGCGTGACACATTTCTTGTGCGTTAAACGGATTATACGAGCACGCATCCAGCACACGGGGACGCGTGCATGAGCGCGCGTGTGTCCGAAGCGATGCCGAAGCCTTCCTGGTATGCGCTGGCCTCCGAGGATCATGAGTTCAGCCTGCACCTGTGCTTCTTGTTCCAAAGCGACAAGTTTGAATCCTGGCACCACCACCACCCGGCTGCGAGTCCAAGAGCATAATCCGATGCGAACCGTGCCAGCAAGGGGGACAGCTCAGCGCCGCGGCGGGAGGGGAGGACCGGAGTAAACAGTACTGCCAGCTGTTGGGAGAAACCTCTTAAATTACCCACTGCTGACAACGGGGGCTGGCAGCGGGTGCAGCTAAGCCGGCACCAAACAGGGTTTAACTGCAAGTGCAGCCAAGGACAAACTACGGTCACAGCACCGTTTCAGAAGTCTCCGTCTAAACCTTCTCGGCACGCTGCTAAATCCCGTCCAGCTCCGTCTGCTCTGCACCCGTCGACGGCAACGGGCAAATTTGCTGCGCTGTACTTCGCTCTGCTACTGACCTTCATAGCAGATCGCAGCAAGTTCCTGCTAAAAACCAAGTTTAAGATGCAGATATGCATGGAGAGCCTCTGATTTATTAACAACCCTCTTCCTGATGGACTGAGTCTCCACAGCTGGTAACGTGGTCATGCAGATCAATTTTCCGTACTAGCACACATCACCCAAACCGTCACATACCCTGCCCTTAGCGGCAGAAGCTCCTTCTCCAGCCTCCATCCACCTTCCTTCCAGCCCAGGCAGCTCCTCGCCCTGGACCCTTCCCTGCGGCAGCCCTCCCGCTCCCGACCCACTGCCAAAGCTGTCACTGCTTCTCCCTTCCCCATTTAGCACGGATCTCATCCTGACTAACTTGTTAGTCCTCTTACAGGCTTCATCATGTGCCAACAATTAAGCCTTGATGCTTGATCCTACCCATAAGCAATGCAAGCGCTTGTGATGGTAGGATTATCCGATACGTGTGTCATGTTTTCTACTAAAAATTACAGCTAAATCAGGAGACTTTAAAGGACACGAACACGTTGCTGATCATCACAACTGTATCTACAGTACAGCATAAAAGGGGGGAGCTCTGCTCCATATCGTATTCGCTTTATTGTAAGTTGATATTAGAAAGCAAGATTACAAGATCCATCAACAGAAACCTTGCGTTTAACTGCTGACTTGCAAACAGTTGTTCGTGTCTACCCCTTAAAAGCCTCAGACTCAAAATCCCTTGCAATCTTAGACAGGCTCGAGGCTGTAACCATGTGTCTGCTGAACACTGCTGAAGTTTGAGCTTTGCCACCTTTTAACAGCACTTCTGAGGCTCACAAAGCCCAAACACACTGTGACACCTACAAGGAGTCAACCAAGTCATCGCACCTTGGCAGGGAAAACCTTAGGAACAACTGGTACTTAGCTGACCCGTTCAGCTAAGCAGTAACAGTATTTTTCTCCCTATCACCATCCTCCTTTTCCTGCTATCAAGTGGGCAGTGTTGGTGGGATGTATTTGCTGATGCAGCAGGGCCAGGCAAAAAAGCCCGACACAAACACATCCTCCATCTCCACCAAACATACTGGGAATCACGTACCGAACCCTCCTCCAAGCTGCAGAAATTCCCACCCTCGACATTTTTTAGGACAGTTCTAGCACAGCAAAAACACGGACACGAAGGAAGTCATCTCTGTGACCTGGGGGACCTAGAGGGACAATTAAATGATCCCCCATTTTGGGGCTGTGGGAGGGGAGGGCAAGTGCTGGGCATCGGGAGCTTTAGGAACATCTATCTGTGTGGCAGCCACAGAGCATCGCACAAACAGAGAAACTAGCGGCAACGTGAGAATCAAAGCACAGGTAACGCAGCAAAGATCTCTTGCCTGTAGCAATGCCAGTTTATCACGTACAGTGACATTTCCCAATCCTAGCATTTTTGGAGTGAAACCCATTTTATAAATGGCAGCAAACGCCACGATATTTAGAGGCACCGGGGCTATCTCAGAAAGGCAGCTCCCATCCTCAAAGCGCCAACCAACACATCCTTATTACCCGGGCTAAATGTCGGGGCTCACCTCCGCCCCGGTCCCTCCGGCCCTGGCGCACACTGATACTGCTGGGAACGAAAGGGTCACGTTGTTGACCCACCTGCTCCTGTTTTCTTCAGTTGGATCTAGTCAAATTTCAGCAGCTGCAGAGCAGCACAAAGCGCCCCATTGTTATCTCCCGCGCAGCCGGAGAGGGAGCCACGGGGTGGTGGTTTTTTTTTTGTTGTTGTTGTTTTTAAAAAAAAAAAAAAATTTGAAATAAAATAAACTGCCAATGGTGGCTGCACTTGCCCCACATGCGTTTCAAATGTTTGTTACGTGCTCCAAACTTGATGCGGCAAAATCCATAGTTTGGCATTTTCTAGAGGTCTCTGCTGGGGCAGGGGAGGAGGAGAAGCGGGGAGGATGTGCCGCAGGGCAGGGAACACAGGGAAGGGGAGGAAGCAAAAACAAAACCAAAAAGAGCTTTCGCATATCCCTTTTAGGGTTTTCAAATGTTTTTCTTCTTTAAAATTATATAAACCCTCCAATAGTTTAACTTTTCAGCTAGGAAATTCAGCTCAACTTCAAGTGATCTCTAGAGTCAAAAGCCATTTGCTGCTTGAAAGAAGAACTGCGAAAGCTGGCACCGTGCGGTCTCACCGCGTCCTTCGGCAGAGACCGTACATGTTGGCAGGAACATCTGCCTACATGCGCTGTAGAAAACATTACTGGTGCATAACATGTAAAAAAAAAAAAAAAAAAAAAAAGGAGTCATTTTGGTATGAACGGTCTCCAGAAAAGTCCAAAGCAGCCCCATTATGGCTCCCTACAGAAAGTATTATTTCTAATGGAATATAGATTATATAGCATTATATCATTAAGGTTTCCAATTTTCATCTTTATTATTTACCATCAAATACCTGATGAAAAAAACAGCCAAGTTATCGCAGCTTGTCCGTGGCTAGAGAGGAAAGCCAGTACAACCCTCTCTCCTACCCAGCCTTGCACGCTGCACCTCCAGCCTTCCCGCATCCCAAACCAGTCTTCTGTTTGCATGGACAGTCACGGAGAAAGCAATGAGACAGAGAAGGGCAGAAAGCCTTCAGAACTAAATACAAACCAGTCAGGTCCAAAGATAATGAAGTTTCTTATTTTCAATTAATCTAACCTTCTGAGAAAAAAAATCATCTGGTCGAAAACAAACCCCATACCTAGCTATGGTAGAAATAGCTCAGAGAATTTATTTTTATTAATACCCCTTCCTAAAATACGGGATAAGTTGAAACAGCAAACCATCTCTCTTTGTATATACATATTCAGACATAAAATTTATAGAGAGCACGTTTGCATGGCACAGACAAATGCTTCTACAACGTACACGCGTTTTATAGCTTGCTCTCTGCAGCCAGCACACAGAGGAGCTGGGGAGCGGACAGTGCAGCTGTCTCCCTATGAATATTGTGTGTCAGGCTCCCCGGCAGCCAAAGCAAGGGAGATACCCAATACGGACTGACTTATACTGGAATTAGATTAACTGCTCCTGAGCCTCTCCTCCCTACCTCCCTGAAATTTAGTATGATATCATTTCAGCTATAGCGTTAAAACACCTGTTGAAAATAGTATGGGTTACGCTGATGACTACAGGATATTCTGACCAAGGACTTTAGTCTGCAGATACTCATCACAACTACCACGTGCATCAACCGATGCAAATGGACCCGCGTCCAGCAGCGAGCGATACGCTGAGTAATTAGGTGTTTACCTGCCAGTGTGCTCCCATGGGCACTGGGCTGCTCTTCGCTTCTGCACCCGCCGCTCATCCCTATCACCTTCCCCGTCAGGGTCTCTTCCTTCACACTGCCATCCGTAGTCATCTCCCACTTGCAGAAACGCAGATCAAATTAGAAAATGCTCAGAACTGTACTGATATATCAGTACTTTTTTTAATAAGAACATACTGCCTTAAAGGAGAACAGTCAGGTCAAACCTAGCCCTTTTTTCCAGCTATGAAAGATAAATCTCAAAAAAAATCCCCCAAAACCAAACAAAAAAAACCCTCAACCTGCCCATGAAAAATAGAGGTTTCTGCTTTTTCCTCACTTTTTAAATTTTTTTTTAAAAACAAAATACTCTGTAAATCTTTCCAACTTTCATCATTCATAGCAACAACTTCCCCAAAGGAAAGCAAAGCTCCTAACTATCCTAAAAAGAGCTGCATTGTTTTGAAGTGTCTTGCTAACATGTCTTCTAGTAAGTTAAAATACTGCGCCCGCCAGCGAACTACAAATACCTTTTTTATCTCCAGCGTGAAATACTGGCCACACTAAAACCCATGGCAAAATTATCACCAGTTTCAACGGGGTTTGGCTTTCACGCAAGAGTTTCATATGTCTCAGCTACGACCTGTTGAAACATGCTGGTTTTTCCTCTCCGTTGAAGACAAGCGCCAGGGAAGCGAGCTCACCGGCCAGCCCTGAGGCAGGGAAGAGCATCATGGTGCTGAAGATGACACTAAAAACCCAAGTGAGCGGGATCCATCCGCTGCTGCACCATTTCAGGCTTAAGGAGAGCAACAGCTAGATGCAAATGGCTTAGACTACAGAAGAAGGAAACCCTTGGAAAGCAAAGGATGTTCAGTGAATGGCTTTATCTCACTGTGCAGAAGTTCACACCGTGATTGCTCGTGCTCTGCACCCCAGAAGCACTGGACCCACCACAAGGCATCACCAGCAGCTGTCCTTCCCCTGCAACATTGACCCTTTTTGCCTTTTTTCCAGTCATTTTTCCTTTTCCAGAAGGACAACAAACCTATCAGGGGGACAGATTCACTCCCCTCGCTCTCTGGCTTTCCAAATATCAGTAAAAAGTAGAGGCACAAAGAGCACAAGTTTTTGTCAAGTTTTAAAAGTTTCCCAGGGCTCCTGATGGACAGGATTCCTGGTGATTCCTGATGGAAAGACCAGGTCTCTCCGCAGTCACATAGTCAGTCTGTAAACATGAAAACCCTGTTAATAATGTCAGAGAGCAGTTCTGAATCTCCCCCATCAGCAGGCAGAGCACACATGCAAGACTTAACTTTGAAATAATTTAGGTCTTCAATCAGGGGGAAATTTAAGCCCAGGCATTAGCATGGCACACACCATAGGAGCACAGCAAAGCTCTCTTTTCAACGGCTATAAAGCAGAAAGTTTCAACTTTAAGACTTGAAAATACTGCAGAGCAACAAGAATGCTTCATTCTGAAGTCACCCCCAAAAAACCCAAGCACAACAGATGCTGACCTCAGAAGCACATCTGAACTAGGGCAGAGAAAGAAGGAGAGATGCTTAAAAAAGGAAGAAATCGGTCCACCACAGCTCTGAGGAAAAGAAAATGAGGAAAGACAATGATTTATTGCTTCTCAATTCGGTGGTGCCTTTCACTTACAGATCCCAGAACACAGAAAGATGTCTTGCAAGCCGCCTGCCCCACGGGATCTCGAGTCTTTTCAGAGCTATGAAAGCCAAAGCTCAGAGGGCTGAAGGACAGAGTCCCCTTTGGCACCTTGTTCTGGGCAAGAGTAGATAACCCCAACCCTCCCTCCCTCAGGACACGCTGCTGCCACGAACACCAACACGCCCAAGATCTGAACTAGCTTCCCGCAGTTAAACTCTGCCATATCCATTTTCCCAAACCACCACCTCTATTAAATGTTTCAGATTTCTCATCTGCCAAAGAGATAAGAGATTGGTGATACTTCACACTTTTGCAGCCAACGGAATAGTTCTTGATGTTGTTAGAAGATTTGGAAAAATGTTATCAATAACTTTTGTTCTTAAAGTATAAACCACACAAAAAAAAAATTTAGCATAAAAACTTTTAAAAGCTTCCAAGTGCTCTCCAGGGTAGTCATTAGAAACTACTTAGGTAACAGGAGGGTGATAACAGTGAGTTAATGCAGCGTTAAATTAGCCCTCCTTCCATGCAGAACTTTAAGTGACAGAGGAATCAGTTGGGAGGATTTTTATTTTATTTTTTAAATAATGAAGTTAATGGATTTCCTGTTTTTAGCTCTGTGGGCGGCTGTCATTTTGAGGGATCCGTATATACTGTATTTAATTACTCTGTCTTAAAGTAACGAAAATAATTTCATCTGTGTTCGTAAGAACTCGCGGGTGCCAGCACCTCTCAAGCATGGCCATCAAGGCAAGGAGAACACGCAAGCATTGCTGCTTGTCAGTGAGGGGTCTGTTGTCTCTGGAGATGCGTAACCACAGCAGCTTCTGCTTACTCACTGGACTTCTCAACATCTCAAGCCATCCCTCAAAATCTTCACATGGCCAACAGCCACAAGAACCTGTGCCACAACTCTTGGTGAGCTGAGGGCAACGAGCACCAGGAGTGGTTCACAGCCAGGAGGTAACAGTGGTTTCCCAGTGTTCCCCACCATCCTCCTGCAGGCACGGCTGAGGTTGGTGCTGGGCCCCAGGGCAACCCAACAGCAGGTTTAACAGCTCCTCTGGCCTCACCTCTCACAGTGGGGAATCCACCCCATTTCCCCCTAACAGATTACTAGGAGCAGGGTCAATGATGGCCATCAATAAATTTAGACAAAGATCAGCAGGATTTAGGCTGGCCACAAAGATGGGGGGAGAAAAAAAGCTGGGCATCCTGCAACAGTCCACAAACCACGTGCGACACAGAGAACTTCGTAAATGAAATGGGAAGCGACAGAACAGACTGACTGTGAAATGAGATGTCGAACAGAGCCGGGAACAGACGCAGAATGAAAGGAGCGGCCAAGGACAAGTGATGCCACCATGACCAGGCGATACGATTCATTTAGCATTGGTGCTACACGTTGCATTAGGGCACAGCAGCATGTTCCCACTCAATCAATCTCAGCGGAAGAAAAGAAAGCAGCTTTAAAGGCTTGAAACAAAAAAGCCTGAAGGCAGAGAACAATCCCTGGCTGATGGGAGTTGTCGGAGGGAAGCTTTCCCTGCGAAACCGATAACCTGCCTACTGCGGAGCTCTGTTTTCCTTTGAAGCAGCTGGCTCTGGTACTACTGGAAGCAAGTCTTGATGGATCACTGGTTTGAATCCAGTATCATGATTCCTCCGTTCCCCGGTGCGGAGGTTCAGGTATACGCTGCACATACCAGCAGAGACCATCTACTGCCAGGTTCCCATGGCACTAGGAAAACAAAAGGGAAAATATGTATCATCACCAAGGAACTCTGGTTCCTGGAACAAATAATTATAACCTGGAAGGGATTTTCTTTCCAATTATCTTCTCTGTGCCGATTGCTTTGAAGTCCATGATATAACTAAAAGCCAGTTACAGTTTTCTGGAGAGTTTTCTTTCTGGAAATCCATGCTGATCAGATGAAAAGAATACACGATGGCACAGCCAAGTGCATAGAGTCAGGAGGTTTTGGCTTAAAAGAAAATAAGCAAAACCAGAACATACCCAAAAGACAAGAAGGGCAGAGACTGGCCCTCACCTACCAAACCAGAACAGTCAAGGTTTGTTCAGGAATTAGTAGTTATTATAGATGTTCCTGCTATGTGACTGCAACAGCCCGAAATCCACTTCATGTAAAAACATCCCATTTGCTCAGCGTGGAGCTGGTCTGTACAGAGCTCTGCAAACACACCGCTCTTCTCTGCAGGGAGGTCTACACAGAAATCCTGCACCGGTGTTTGCAGCACCTTCCCTCCATGAACCTTACGGTGATTCAGCAACTGAAAACTCTCAAAGCCCCTTTACTGCAATGAATGGCCAAGCAAAGCTTCAGGAAGCTGAAGTGGTGGCTCTGAAAGCCTTAGAGAGACGAACCTCAGCTCCCAGCCCTCTTTCACAGGGAAATATATGTTTCCCTCCCAGCATTCATCAAGAGCTGGTATGGGACAGATTGGGTCAGAAGATCAAGTCTACCCCAACATGACCAAGATATACCAGAAGACCATCGCTGTTGCAAGCAACGCACGCTCCCTATCCCAGCTTGCCTCTCCCAGCAGCCCCCCCCTCCGCCAGCACCCCCCACTACTCTGGGGATGGCCCTCTGCTCAGCTTTGGTGGCCACTGCGGTCCATGTGGTCACCGGACATAAACCGCACCAAGAGAAGAGGCAGGGAGAAAACCAGTGGAAACGAGCACAAATGTTAATTTAGGAAATTTAAGGTCGTGCTGGGATCAGCTGGTGGTGACTCTGACACTGCCTTGGGGCTAAAACTCCAGGGAAGGTGATCTTGCAGCTTGGTCCTGCTACAGGTGGACTCGTTCAGAGATGGAACAGGAGCCTCCCAGCATCTGGGAGAAGTGGCACCTTATTCCCACCTGCAAAGCACTCTGAACCTTGGGAGGACACTGCAACCAAGGACATGAGGGTCCTCTGACTGAGAGAAAGACACCAAGGGCTTTGTAAAACAGAGCTGAGCTTGAAATACCACAAAATCTCTTCGGTGCTCGCCTCTTCCAGGTTACATTCCTTCTTACTGTGCTTTTCCTCCTTACTCTCCACCAAGAAAGCCAGCAATTTCCACCTTCTCAAGCAACCTGTTGGACACATTTTATCTGTTCTTTATGGACAGGACCCCTGCAGTACTGTGCCATGTGCCTGCAGAGTTAAATTGCTAAAAACAGGTGTCTGTTGGGTGTTAAATCTATCTTCAGGCTGCTTTGGCAGCTTAAGAAACCATTAGCAGCTGTTAACATGGTTAGCATGGCAACGTTGAGCCTAACAGCTCAACCAGCCTGCTTTCTTCACCATTTCAAAACTATCATTCCCCACTTGTACACTTGAAGCAAGAACAAATTAAAACCAATACCATGAAGGCACCTGGCAAGCTATTTTGCTAGCAGACAGAAAGCGAGTCTTGAAATAAAAAGCATATTAGACAAATTTTTCCTGCCATATCATGTGAGATTCCCATTGCCCTAGAGAGGTCACATTTTAGCCTCATGCGAGCACATGTTTTACCATCAACATTTGCAGATGATAAATACTCACCGAGGGACGACTCCTTCACTGGGCTTCCCCATCAGTTTGAAGTGGACCTCTCATTTAAAATTTTCTCTGCCTCCCTAATTTTGCCTGAACATAATGCCTTTAAAGTACAGCTTGTATACTGAGTAAGGGAAAAAAAAGCTGCATAGTTCATTAACCTCAAGGTAGATATACCCATCCAACACTCCAACAGCTGCAGGATCACAGGAGCGATATCAAAGGTGTAATCTCAAAGGTGATATGTGAGAAGACCACGAGCAGGTTATGGCCAACTTTTAGGTTGAACATGAAAGGTCATCCTGGTGCAGGAGAGGAAATACAGGTCCTGGCACTAAAAAGGAGTGCCAGAGGAGGAGAGCACAACTTTGCATATTAGCTAGCAGACACGGCGCATTGGTTTCCGAAGGGCTGTTCCTACCAGCGTACAGGCTGGAGATGCCAGCCACGGTCCTGGTCCCACCATTCAGCATGACAAACACTCATCCACACACAGTTACACTCAACCCATCGTCAGATGCCTACAGAACACGCACTCCTAATGCCCAGGAGGCATCATCAGCCCCGTGAAGCAGGTACGGAGCAGGAGCCTGGGGAGAGCCAGTGTTCGCACAGCCCAGGTCCCACCGGCCACGCTCACCCAAGGAAACAGCAGCAGTGCTCGAGCCAACAGCTGTCCAGAGGGAGAGAACCATTTCCTTCGGCAGCGGCGAACTCCAAAAACTACTTTAACCCACACGTGGAGCTTTCAGTTACGTTCCTGCACCATCTTTTACACTCAAAACCTTAAAAAAAACCCAAACAAACATAAAAAGCAGGGTACTGTTTGTACAAGACAGCATGAGAAAACCACTACAGTACCTATAATATGAATTTTCTGATTCTAAAAGGGGATTTGCTCTGTCCGGAGTGAAGGCTATTTTTCGGGATTACAATTAAATAAGAAAATTGATATTGCCGTGTCCTTTAGGACATCTCCGTCCCAGCAGAAGTAAACAAGACTCTCCATTCAGCTACATCACTCTGAAGTAACTCAGCTAACTTTAACGAAGCTTCAGTGATGTAAATTTGCTGTAATGCAGGAATGGTTTAATCCAGGCATTTTTCAACATGATGAGCTCAGAAGTGGCCAAAATGACTAACGGGACCTCAACACCCACAGCTTTAACCTCCAAGAACAAAGGAAGAAAGAGGGAGCAGGAGGAAGGAAGACCAAATGCGGACCTCAGGAAATCAAAAAGCCGCTTTCAAAACCCATCTGATTTTAAAAAGATCTGATGGATATGTAGGAGGAAGCAGCAGTTTTTTGGCAATTACGGGACAAATGCCAAAAAGTCAACTGCATTAGGAAGTCTTTCTCTCCCTCCACAGTACAAAGAGATGAACAAACAAGCAGAAATGCTGATGGTCAGAGACCTGAACTATGCACCAAGTCTTCCAAGTCCTGAAATCTCCCTGTTGATACAAAGAAAGAGATGAACTAGATCAGCAATCATTTTATTCAGTGCCTGAACAACTAAACTAACATATAATGCATTGAACATTATAAACAATAAAAGAAATCAGAAATACTTCAACATAATTATTTTCAGCAACAGCAAATGAATCCGTAAGGAACCGTTCGGATGATCAGTTTGCAGGAAACATTAAACCTTCAACACAACTGTCCTACCCTGGCGAATCTGCTGCCACATATCAAGGCGAAATTACCAAAGCAGCAGTAACAAAACCCACCCATTGTAGAAGCTGGTGTTCTTCCCATCATTACTCATTTTGAAAAAAAGCCAAAAGTGTCCTTTGGACACCTTTAAAGCCAATCCGTTAATGGGTGTCAGAGACAGAGAGGGAAGGAGGATGCAGCCAGCACCGCCTGCAGCCAGCCCAGGACGCAGAGCGGCGCTCAGCCACCTCGAACCAAAAGCAGCCATTTCCAGCTTAAACAGGGAAGAGCTAATTAAAATGCTGCAGGCCTGATGTCAAGATTTTGGATGATGACCTCTTCACCCCATTCCCCAGAAACAGTTACAATTATTAAGTAGCATGTCAAAACCATAAAATTTTATCTATTTTTTTTGCCATAAGGCAGCCCCAAACATTGCCCTAATTTTGCCTTTTCTCTTCCTTCTACCACAGAAATTCCCCACCATGATCAAATTACTTGTCAGTCTTCACCAGGATACACTGGGAGGAGAGAGAAATAATTGCAAGAGCCTTAAGATCTCAGGTAATTTCTTTAAGCTCTTTTCTCAGCCTGTCCTAATATTTTACTCCCTCTATGAAATGCAGATGCACAGCAGTCATCCAGAGCAGCTTCCATCCGTGTCAAACACAAGAATACAGAAGCTCGGCTTATGACCTACAAAATAACAGGAGTAAATACCCAATTATAATATGCATCTAAAAAACAAATTTAAACTTTATCTGATAAAAAAAAGGTAAATATAAATCAGGTTTATGTTGAGAAACAGCCAGATGTGGCATTCATTAAGTGTTGCTCTTATTAACATGCCATTCACTGTGTTTCCTCGCCACATGTATAGATATTACTTGTTAAACTTGAAAATCTCAGACACTGGCAAGAGAGCTGGAGACAGACACCCCTATTAAGCTGAACCAGCAGCTGTGAGAATTACTGTGGATTCCATTTTTAGGAATAAGCAAGTTTCAGAGTGGTAACAAAACAAAAAGATAAAGCAACACAAAGCAGGGTTATTTATTTTGACAGCTGTGGTTTAGTTGTTTTAACTGTTCATGATGGTTTTAAAAGAAACTCTGAAATCCACTTTGTAAAAATAAGGAAGCCCCAGTAAGAGCAGCCGGGGCGTGAGTCTGGAGAGGAGACACAGCCGAACCGTGCGTTTTGGGGTTGGGGCTGCAGGAAAAAGCTGGGACACCAGCGAAGGGCTCCGGTGCCCCCCTGGGCTGCCTGGTGGGGTTACGGATGCTCCCGGGAGCCAGGCATCCCCCAAAGCACAGCACCCGGTGGGTGCAGGGTCCCTGCCACCTCCCCAAGCACAGGCAGGCAGATGTGACCCTAAGATCCGCTGCCCGACCCCAAAGTCCCCCCAGTTTTGCCAGAGTAGGTGTTAGTGCCTGTAACAGCGGCAACGGGGCATCCTGCTCCCGGCTGGCTCCCATTGCTCAAACCCCTACAGGTGTCACTCGCCCGCCCAAGCGAAGCATCCATAGCAATGACCCAGGTTTGCTTTATCGGTTTAAAATACATACGAACGTGCTTCCCTTCAGCGGAAATTAGCCCTAGCAACACAGAGTATTTAGCATTAATATATCCCAAATATTTAACTCCCCTTTGCCTGAAGGGCATGATAAATTACCATTTCTAGGTCCTTTATTTCCTGTGCCTGAAAACGGGTCTTACCTCGATGCACCTTGAAAAGGTCTTGCCAAAAGCCCAGCGAGGGCGACGGGGGTCTGCAGGGAGGTTGTGCCCGGCGGGGGGGGGCGGCGGCCCCCGGCCATCGGCCCTTGGCTCCCCTGGCCGCTGCTTCTGCAGAAGGGACGCTGGGATGGGGACCGTGTGTGGCAGGACAGGCTCCAACACAAAGATGCAGCCACAAAGGAAAAACATGAGGGAAGAGGAGACGAAAAACTTCCAAAACAAACCCAAAATTTATCACTACAGAAGTAACAAGGAAACTTCCAATGTTGAGGTTTTTTTCTGCATGAGCATGAACTTCTCAGTAACCTTTTTTTCCTTGAAAACATTGAAACTAGAGGAAGACAGACCACTTTATATGTGTTTTCACATACACTTTCTCATTAGGGGGACCTGCACCTTAGCTCTGATATCAACATCCATCAGCAGAAGTTCTGCAGATACCCTAGGACTTCATTAAATAAAAATTAAGAACTACCAGATCAGGTATGTTGTTAACGATACAGCCATGGTTAACTGGCATTAACTGCACATCGTCTATTAGAATGATCACTGTTAATACTGCCTGAAGGAAAACAAGGTTCTTGATTCCTGGAAGTTGTGAGCCACCCTATTTTTTTGGAAAACACTACACATTTGTTTTATGGTTGGGAATGCCAGCTGGGATAAATTACTTTTACTGTGCCTAATCTTCCCCAACACTTGGAAAACAATGTATATTTTTTCTTTGTTTTCTGGCTGTTTTGCAGAGTTGTTGCCTACTAACGAATAGTCAACACCATTACGTGCTAACAAAATGTAAAAGTAAAAATATTCCTCCAAAAACATTTTCCTGAAACTCCCTGAAGAGCCATGCTCAGCTTCCAAGAAGGCAGAATTCAACATCAAACCTGGCAAAAATGGCAACTTAGATGTTATCGTTACACTCATAAAAAACACCCCAAAACTACTATTTAGACCTTCGGCAAAGGTGGGGCCTCGAGTCTTGAACACAGACCTGCTGCTCAGGTATAAACATGAGCAACCCATGGTCGGCATCTATTAGGATTTATAGTGACCACAGTAGATTAAACAGTATTGCAACGTTGCTCCTTAACTCCTCCTGAATCATTGCATGCACAATATTACATGCCTTGTGTTTCCTTTTCCACACTATTTTGTTAAATCCAGCTAAACAGAATTATTCAGGTAAGAAACAATTTGTAACCAGTGATAGTAAAGCAGAATACAATGATTAAAAAAGTAATAACTGCCTGCCTGGGTAAATAGGAGGGTTACTTTACCGAGATACTCAGGAAAGGCAAGCCAAAGGGCTCGGAGACACCATCTAATTGCGAAGGTTGAAGAGCCACTGTTCAACGGCCTTTGGTAATTCACCTAAACAAGGAGTTTTCCCCCAGTAACTCAGCCCACCCTTACTCTGTCCCCTGGCAGCCCAGGGACACCACTCAACACAGGACGGCTCAGGACCCAGCACCAAGGTGCTCCCACGGTGGCACTGGTCACCTAATCCTGGGACAAATCCTTCCCCCGACGGAGTTATCAGGGAGTTCGGGTGACAGCCCTGCGCCCAGCTCCCTCCCGAGCCCAGGTCCTGGCGTGGGAGGGCTGAGCATCGCTCGCCCCACCAAGCACCGGCGCCTGCAGTGCAGCCCAGGCTGTGCCCCGCAAGCAGAGGAGGGTGGCGGGCACACCCGAGCCCCAAAACCAGCAAGTTCAGTGCCTGAAGACGGTTCTGGGCTAATGCTTCATTCTCCCCTTTTGCTGGCACTCTGCAGGCATTGCCACAGAAACCGCTGCTCTGCCAACCTGTCCTCACCTGTCCCCTCCGACGCAGTTTCCAAGCCAAAATTCATCTGGGACAGAAGCAAATGCTCTTGAGAGACCTGAGCTGTCACGCTCAACTGTCAAGAGAATAATTTGATGGGAGAAGTATCAAGGGAGCGATCAAGAAAATCTTGGAAAGGAAATTAAAACAGGTATATGTTCCCAAAATTACAACATCCACTTCAAACTCGTGCTAGCTGAAATCTATATTTACCCAAGGCAAAGTAACTACATAATTGCACTCTGCAGAAATGACTATGCAAGACTAAACACGTGCCGCACACTCTGTGGGAAGTCTCCAGTCTTCCACAGTCTCCTTCAGGCTGTGCCACTGCCTCAGTTTACCACCTCTCCCGCGTCCTTTGGGCTAGGTGGCTTTGCACGGTAATTCAGGTACCACCACACCAGGCACCAAAGCGACACAGACCTGCTCCCGAGGCACCGGCGGTGGCACCGGCGGTCCCGGCAGGTTTCGAACTGCAGGGCTCTTCATTTCTTATTTTCTGCCCCATCCATCAAACCAATTTCCCTTGACAGGGAATTAAGTACACTAACTACTTCTGTCGCAGGGTATTGCAGCCCCTCCAGCTGCAGGGTCTGGACAACTGTTGCAGCATCTATAGGGCCAGAGAGAGCGATGGAGGAATCCTGAAGCTCCTGACACAGCAACATTATGAAGCAACAGCTAATATTTTAAGCCTTGCAATTCTATTTTTATTCATGTCTACATCCCATAGTCAGTACCAAAACACAGCAATAAAGACAACCCTAAATCCAGTCCTGTCTTTCCTCTCCTCTAGCCAGGAGATCATAAAAAACCCAAAACAAAACAAAATACCAACAAAAACAAACAAACAAGAAACCCCACCACTACACTCACAGGATGCAATCTTTAATTTTAAATTGTCCAACACTTCAGCTGGCAATGCTTTTTTTTTTCCAGCAATGCATTTTTAAAATCGTTAGCCCTTTCCCTACTTCCTAGAGCTCTTAACAAACATTTACTACTTATCGCTTCTGCTACAAAATTGAAACCAATTGCAAATTAATTCTTGGAGATGTTTAGAGCAAGAATTTTGCTCTGTTTGTGACCACAGATATTCAGCACAGATTCCTAAGGGTGTAGCACAGCACGAAGGCTGCTCACCCAAACTTTGTCGTGAAGAGAAGCCTGGATGACTATGGCCTGGCCACCACCTGCGGGCTGGCTGGGTTTGCACTTTGGTGTGAAAACCCAGCAGTGCCTAGCAAAGTGGTTTGCAGAGCCAGTTTATCAGCAAAGATGTCCTGACGCTCATGCAACCTCTGGTCACAGTCCTGGTTCAGGTCACCCCAACAAAATAACTCTCTTGCCCCTCTGACAGATCCTGCATCACCAGCTTTCTGAAGAAAGACACGGGGTTGGGCATCCCAGCAAACATCTACCTACAGCAAGTCCAAACGCTGCCCTTCTCCAGCCCAGCTGCAAACGCCGTGAAGCCTTCCTGGTAAAGAAAGGAAGGGAGAAAAAAAGAAGCATGTTTTCCCACAAATATTACCATTCCCCGAGTTCTGCTGAGAAGCTGCCAGTTGGAAGGATTCAGCGGTTTAATGATAACATAACACAGCGTACAGCAAGATTTTCCTTTGCCCCTCGCCACCCCATGGCCACAAAGCAGCCAGCCACGGTTAGGCTGCCGGCAACCTGGGTGGTGGGTTTCCCATGCGTGCGACATCACATTCACTTGCAAGGATATTCTGCAGCATATAATTAGAATTTTTGCTTCTAATTTGAAGAAGCAGCTTTTTATATTTTTATATAAACCGCTGAAATCAACCACATTAAAAAAAAATCACACAGGATAGTGACAACTGATATTAAACAGCTATTCACATATGTCCCAATACCACAAGACTCGTACACCCGCTCGGCTCTCCCCGCTGTAAGAAATCCAAATGACTTCAGTGCATAAAATGAACCATATGAATTAATCACTGGCTTTTCTGTCCTCACTCTACAGCGTTATTAATTCAGGCTGAAAACGCATGTGCCCCAGAACAAAGAGTGATCCAGCAAGGGAGCATGTAGTTCGCTAAGCATTCAGCGACGTAAAGCCAACCTGGAAATGCAAAATAGCAAGTACCGCTTGGGGAGTTTCCATACAAATGGTTATCAATATCCCAAAGCAGGGGATAATATCCTGCAACCGCTTTAATGCTGAAATTGCAAGTGAATGGAAACACCTCTAAAATAGTCACTCAAAGAATGCATTCTTTTTATCAATAGAAATAACCATCCAGTCTTTGATGCGAACCTTCAATCATTAATGGGAAACTTGTCAGTAAAGCTGGGGGCTGAAATTCAGTAACTGGAAACATGTGTGAAGGTAGCCTGAACACCAGCACCGCTTACACCAGTGATTTATCATACACTTGAGGCCACAGTACGCTCACACCAATAAAGCCCTGGATGGAAGGGAGAAAAAAATGTTTTATTTTAAAATAATTTGAAACATGGTAAAGGAACCAAAAGCAATTCTAAAATACCTGCGTTATTTGTTAAAATAATTACTCTATAAACCAGCCAATTTTAAAATATTACTGTGTGCAGTAAACTTTCGTACAAAAAATTACTCTTCTCTCTAATAAATGTAGTATTGCTGAGCTGGTCTCGAAAGCTACTTAAAAGAGATCAATAGCTTTTTAGCACGACACAATGTCCCACTCTAAATGACTACATGGAAGGATATGTACAGTTATCAAAGATAAAACATTTTTTGAAGTATCTAGAAATGTGGAAATAAAGAGAACTGAGCATAGCAAGCCTCTGGACCAAAAGGAGTGAAAAAGTGCTTTGTTTCAAAAGAAGAGCCCAGATCCTCTTTCAAACCGATGTATCTGCAAAGAGGGGAGTTTTTAGCAATTATCTGGAATTTCTGGAGATACTTGTTGGTCTACAGAGTTATTTCCATTACAGAGGGTGGCCCTGCAAAGCAGCATGTGTGACAAAACCATATGGATACCTACAGCTCCCTCCAGCCCAGCTGCACCAGTTCAAGGCAGCAGGTATCAGCAGTCCAGCAGCAGGAGTTATTTTCTGGCAATCACATGAACCTTCCAGTTCACAGCAGTTTTATACCTGGTGCTTGTATAAACATGGACTATTTTGCCTTCCGTGTGTGCATGGCCAGGGACACAACTGCAAAACCGACTACTTACTTTCACATACAACCCGAGCAGGAAAAAAAGCTGTGGCAACCCAGGATTTAGAAGTGAAATAAAACACTCGAGAAAGATATTCATGTACAGGATAATTTTCCAAAGAGAAAGTGCTGACCCTTAAAGAGTGGCATGTGTCAGGAGTTTTTTAATTTAATTTTACTTTAAATTCACAAAGGAGAAGTTCAAAATGCTGTTCGTAACCATAAGTTAGAGTTAAAAGGTATACAATAAAAATGTACACCGATTTCTTCTGGACATAAATCCAAAAGGTAAGATTGTGCAACATCAGTACTTCATATTTAATAATAACAAACAGATGGGAAAATATTATAATAAATTATTCTAACTGTCTAAGATGTGTGCCAGAAAGTCTTGGCCAAATTCCCCTGCTTAACTATCTATATACCATTTTCACTGCACAGATCTCGGAGCTCTCCATATTCCTGTAGATTGAAATATACGCAGCAAGCGACTTTCTTTTAAAATAAATAAATAAAATCACCATCTGAGCTACAACTGTAGAGCTGACACAACACTGCAAAACGTGAGCAAGGATTTTATACGACGAACTGTGCTGTATCACGACACAGAAGGAGCTGCAGCACTGATCACGAGACCCAGGAGCCCATGAGAAACCCCCAAGGATGTGGATTTATCTTTGCTCTGAGGTCTGGTTCACTCTTGTATCTGGGGGTAAGTTTTAAAGCCCAAATGACGCTTCAGATTGAACCTCACCCACTCCGCAGCAAGGACACAGGCAACACAGCTCTTAGCACTGAAAGCCTTCCAACTCCCTTCCCAAGGGCTCGACAACCAACACAGCTGTAAATCCTGGAGCCTTTTAGGACAAAGATCTCTGTGCCGTGCCCGCAGATCTGCACGAGTGTGGAAATCGGCGTGGAGCGATGCTGCTCGGTGCCAGCGCCTGCCCCGGGCGATGTCGGGGCCCCGTGGCCGTTCCTGGCCCCGGTTCAGTTGCTGGCATTTAGGGCTGCTCAGCACCAGTATCACCTGGGCATTTCACAGATGGGCCCAGGGCACCAGGTTAACCTCCTGCTGAAGCCTCGGGATGAAGGCACACGCGTTTCCATGTAAACATCAATTCCTATAGCTGGATTTTCTGAAGCTCAAATTTAAAGTGTTGAATCTAAATCACTTAATCTTGACTTTGAAGTGTTCTCCTCCTCCTCTCCCTGGCCATGAGCTATCAGGCACGTCTGTTTTAAAAGCTGAATAACTCAGAAGAGGTCATATTAAGAAGTAAATCACGTAAATGAGAACATAATACATTTATCGGTTAAATACAGAGGACGAAGAGTAGCAT
This sequence comes from Haliaeetus albicilla, assembly GCF_947461875.1. Classification (NCBI taxonomy): domain Eukaryota; kingdom Metazoa; phylum Chordata; class Aves; order Accipitriformes; family Accipitridae; genus Haliaeetus; species Haliaeetus albicilla. The sequence goes on along the minus strand of NC_091504.1, from coordinate 24,160,027 downwards.
TTCAAAGCTTAACAAAGGGCAGAATAGATAGAAAGAGCTACAGCCCTGTGTTACCCCCTTAGACACCTCCCTGGCATCAATTTCCCCCTTGCTGCCCTTCCCCATCCCTCTGGTAATTTTTCAGTGTCTGCAAGCAGAGCGGAGCAGCCCAGCATACCGGCTCTGTGCCATGCTTCCTTCCAAGCGAGATATCCAGCACAGCTGGGCAGATCCAACTGCACTGACGTTATTCCAGATTTACACCTGGAATTTGGCCCTCGTGTTTACCAAACTGCATTAAAAAAAAAAAAAAAAAATCCCAGCAGCATTTGCCCTCGTGACAATTGGTGATAACAAATGGCTGTCCCGCAGCTACAGCAGCCCGTCACTCCCATCGCTGACAGCCTTCCTCCTGCAGCTGCGAGGCCAAGCAGAGACATCACACGGGGGAACTAAGCTCTGCCATGCACTCCAGCTCTCTATTCGAAAATAACAACATTACCTCAGCAATCCGAAACAAGGGACAACAACGATTTCCCCATCGGTTTCTACCCCTCATCCTTCACCTTTCCCATTGCTCCTTTCCCCAGAGGAGCCTTCCTGACGTCTCCTCCCCACCCTGCACCCAGATTGCTCATTGCTTACTTATTGCATAGCTTGTTTATTCCCCCCTCACTCTTTTTTTCTGGGGGGATCACCTTTGCTCTCTCCTTTCACCCCTCCCACACAAAAGTACCACCCTATTTTTGGAGAACTGCAGGATGACTTTTCCCCTCAGCACCACCGCTCAGCTCCCAGGCAGACCTCCACCGCGTGCAAGCGCGGTCGTCCTGCGCTAGCCCCAACACCTCCTCTGCGGAGGCAAAAAAGTCCGTCTGTGCAGAAGGCAGGCGGCTGGGTGGTGACAGCCGACCAGGCTTGGAGCTGCAGGACCTATTCCTGCCCTTTGCCGTTTCCCACTCATCCCTGGAAGCCGTCCCTGCATGGGCTTCGGCAGGCAGGTCGGAGCCCAGCCTGCCCACGCAGCGAGCCGGCCAGCCCCGAGCCAGCTCCAGGGAGGTTGAGCAATCCTTCTTGAGAGGCTCAGGCTGCACGGCTAAAACCACAGCCTGCCGCTCGGGATTCCTTATCCTTCCTACTCACAGAAGCAAAAGGGCTCCATCCCGCAGGTCTTCCAGCCGAGCTCGAGGTTAGTTGCTGAATCGGACACAACCCAACGTGGCTCAGGCAAGCGCGAAACAAAACAGAAAATTGCCCCGTATCTCCTCCCTGATGAATGTTCATAATAAATGGCAAATCAAGAAGTAACCTCATAAACCTCCGCACCTCAGCTATCTGCTCCACTAAACCCTGAGCTGTTTAGTCCGGTTTTAATGGTGGTTTAATCACCTAATTGCCTGAAAGCATAGGATAGAAATCAAAATCCCGCTACTAAAACACTGTTATTTTAGGCACTGTGCCTTAACCGAGTAGCAACCTCTCGCTCTTCTATAGCGGCTTTACATAAAGGTCTGGAAGCACCTTAGGGAAAGTCTTATCCCCACCTGATGTCAAGGGGAACAGGTCGTGGAAGATGCGGTTAATACGCATCAGGCTCATCTCCCACCCACCGACAACACAGCCTGCTCCCTCCCCGCAACAGCCACGTACCCTTGGGAATGGAGCACCTCCTTCAGGCGCTGAGCCTTCTGCTGAGCGAGGAGAGGAGCCACTTTTGCTCTTTCGGAGACGATAAAGCACAGCATCATACGCCCTCCTCTTCCCCTCCCGTCCGGCACACCTGCGGCTCGTGGGCCAGCACCCTCTCCGGCTTGGCTACCTGCAGTTTTCCTGCCATTCAAGGGTCCTCCTAGAGGGATTATGACTTGGACAGATAATTTTGGCATGCATGTAGGCACCCCCCCCCCCCGCCCCGTACAAAAGAATATGAAAATACAAGACAGTTGCAATAAAAGCGCCAACTGTTCTGAATCAAGGCACGAGAGCCAAGGTACAGCAGAGATTTCAGCACTGGCAATTGCAGGGTGGAATTTACTTTGAAATCCTGACACTTATCTCTTTTGACTAACATAAAATATGTACCTTGGCTCACGCTCACTTCCTATATACGACTGGGAAGAGGATGGCTTAACACTGCGGTTTCACCCAGTTTAGAAACGGAAAAGAAACCCATGAGAAAAATTATTTCGCTAGACTAAAAATAAATAAATGAATCAAATTTTTTAAGAGTTTAAGGGAACATGGTGGATGCAATGAGGAGGTAGTCAGAAGTATTTGGCTAGGTAGCATTCTCCTTAAATCAAAAATGATAACATAAAACTGTAATACTCACGTGGTAGTATAGTATTTAAGAAAATAAGGGCATCCCGCTCAGCAGCGTGCTGAAGCTCCCAGGCCTCAGTAGGAAGCAGATGCATCAGCTTTGACTTCTGTGCAATGATGCCACAAATCACATAAAAACACACAAGATATTTCAGGTCCCAGTTGCCCCAGTAAATTCCTTACAGTCAAACAAGATGCTTTGGGGATAGTAAGAAAACCAGCAGCTCCAAGGCCCAAGCTCCCTGGCGTGGTCGGTATCTGAGACATTGCTCAACACAATTCAACAGCACAGCGCACACTCTTCTCTGCACGCCCTCTCTTTTGTTTCAAATTTTGCACATTTGCTCTTGTAATGATTTTACCCAAAATCTGAAGTTCAGATGTGTTCAAGAACACAGCCAAATCCCATTAGGTTTACAAAGATACAGGTTTTAAATTATGCTAAATCATTAATCATTTTCTTCACACAAATCAGTCCATTTGCTCAAAACTAAATCTGGGGAGAGGCAAGAAATGCAGTATTTCTAGTTGCTACTAAGCCTACAGATTTGATCTTAATTCGGCTTTGAGGTGCTGCACTGTTCCATTTTTTTGCATGCACAAACACACTACTGCTAGCACACTTTTTGCTATAATAAGTGCAATTGCTTTCTAACTTTCCATATACTAAGTCTCTCTGAACTAATGACACACTTTTTTCTAATTTAAAGATGGCAAGACAAAAAGAGTTTCAACAATTCCAAAAACTTTGACTTCATTTTCCTGATCCAGAAATCTGTTAAAACCGGTGCATTCCCACGAATTATCTCTATTACAAGGAAACGGCATTCTTGGACAAAGGAACTTTAAGAAGAAATCCATAGGCGGCTCCATTCATGTGGTCACTCACTTTTGCATCAATTTCTGCAAAGACAGTGAAGAGTGACAGCTTGTTCCCTGCTCCGGAGAGATCAAGGAGTCCGGCACTTAGAGGAAGATCAAACTTGACCTCTGGCTCTCGCTCCATTACCCAACCCCAGTACTTCTACCAGTCTTTATACTTGGAGTGAACACAGAAAATGCAATAAACTTCACAATACAGACTTGTGAAGAAGCACACAGGCTTCAAAAAGGGACTCTGCCAGCATAAATACATTAACCTCTTCAGCCCTCAGTAGCATCGAACAGTCAAATAAATACCCTTAAGACAACAACTTAAAAGAAGGAAAAAAAAAACCAAACAAACAACCAAAAACCCCACACCACTCCTCCTCATCCCAGCAAGAAAAAGGAAACAAAAAAAGCAGATGAGAGCACACTAGGATCCATGTCCTGAAACCGGGCCTTTATTTTATTGGTCAAGTCAGTGGATTAATACTGGTTTTTAATGCATGGCCAAAAAAAGTTAGTACCAGATACAAATGGGCAGGAATACTGAAGTGTTCTTCCTCCTTCCAAAACACCATTTCCATTGCAATGCTGTTACCGCTCCCTCCACATCTGCATTTGAGCAGCTGGGATTTTGTACAGAGACGCTCAAGGTACGGTGCAGGTCTGCTGATGATTCTCCAGACAAAGACCTTTTTAAATCCTATGACTGATTAAAAAAGACAAAAGATCTAGACCATTTAACCTGACCCAAACTCCCGTGCATTTCTGCTCATCAAACACTCCTGATGGAAAGCATCCAGAAACCTACAGACTTCTACTCAAACTTCCATACTCCAGATCAAATCCAGAATAAAGGAAGGATGAAGAACATCCCCATAGACTTGGATTCCTTAAAAAGGGCCCATACTCTCACCGACCTTCCTCAGGGCTCCACACACAACTTCCTTTTGCTGCCCAGAGATGCCACGTCCCAAGACCTCAACCCTTTAATTTGTAATTCTACCATATACCTCAGGAACACCCAACAAGACCCACCATCCCCAAGGAGAATGGTGCTCCGAAACTTCACATTCAGAGCTGTAATCATCCTCTATAAATTACTGCCATAAAAATTTACGTGATATATATCAGGTCAGAAAAAGGGCATTTGAATGGTTAACCAGACATAGATAAATCAGATGCACGTTAGAAATGACAGTGTGGTTAATGGAAAATAAAAATGCCAGCAGTTCCTTGGATGTCCTTCAGTTTATTATTATTATTATTCAGGGGTTACTCTGCACATCAAGGTTTATTTAACTTCAGAAAAATAGAAAAATAAAAATAAAACTTGTTCTCCCATGCCAGACTTGAACTTTTGATCGAAGCATGCCTTGAAGACAACTCTGCCCATCTTTCAGCCTCCTTCTATCAAAAGCCTGGCGATATCACAATGAATTTAAACAGCGCCTTGCTGAGAAGTGTCAGCCTGTTGAAGCCAACGCTGTCATGGACCTAATCCATTGTTGTCACTGGATTCTCCCCAACTTCTCTTTCACACTAAAAATCAGAAAAAACTTTACTACCCATCTCCCACTTTTGAGGTGTATTATGCTTTTATGTTGGCCTTCTGGCTTGCAAGACATATTCCCTAGAACTGACTGCTTTCTAAAAGGTAAAACAAGTAAGTGGACTATGCCTGGGCTGTGCTGACTCTTGGCATTTATGACAACTGGCAAATAGCACAGGGACAACAAGAGTGCCATTATTCCTGCTCGGCAGCTTGCAACAGAATGCTCAAGATCCTTCAAACACGGTGACACATAGGTGAGCACTACGGCCAGAAAGAAGGCACTATTCAGAAGCAGAAAAACCAGCAGTAACCCATAAACGAGGTGAGGACATAAAATAAAGCTGACGTCCTCTGCAACTGCCTAAACACTTAAAAAAAAAAAAAAAAAAATCCTATTTCAAACAGTTGTCTGAGTTTTGTTTTTAAAAATAGAACAAAAGGAAAAAATAATCGCATAGTACAGTATTTACAAGAGCATTTTTTGTGGCTATTGTACAAGCTTAGCCTTGCTGAAAGACTTTGCTCCAGTTTTGCAGAGGGAAAATTCATGCTTTTGTGTAATTCAATAGGAACAACCAAAAGAGGGAGAAGCAACAACTCCCAACAGTCAGTACAACTGCTGCAACCTCTCGGTAACCCACAAGCTGAGCAAGGTCAGAGCGGTCATACCTGCCTGGTTACCTTTCGGAAACCCGTCTGTGCTGCAGGACACGGATGATAACTCTGCAGATGGCACTCTCGCCTGTGCCGCACCTCCCGTCCCTCCTCACTGCCGAATTGGTCCCAAATCCGAGCACACCCAACGTTACAGCAGGGCTGGGCAGGTGAAGCTCCGCTTTTCTGGATGATGCACAAAACTGAGGATCTTATCGTTGGGGTCATTAAAATTCCCACAGGCTTTTGTGAAGGAGTGGGAAAATTAATCACCCTCTCCCGGCCACACTCCAACTGGGTAATTACATTTGACCTCCTTAAACCCCCCCGAACAAGTGGGCATTGTGTTCAGGTTACCCTGTCTCACGCTGTGCACCGTCCCCACGCATTATTAGACAGTGCTAAACCTCAGCCCCAAGCGGTGGCAGCCTTTTGGTGGTGGGCAGCATTCCCCTTGCCTATAGAGAGTTTGGAACAAGCTTTTTTCTTTGGCAAAAGAAATGCCTTCTTTTTTTACACAAACAAGTAGCAATCAGTCCAAGCTGGGATGTTTGGACATAAGTCAAATCCTCCTCAAAAATTTGAGCGTGATCAGAGCCAGTGCCTTTGTTCAGATATACCTCTCTATGAAAAGGCTACTATAAAGATTTTTTTTATTAGTATTATTTTTTTTAAGAAGTGAGCTGGCACTTTTATTAACCCTAGTCTTGGTTTTGCTTTTGCACAGGAAGCCACAACCGGGAACACTGCACAAAGTCCCAATTTTAACGGAAACGCTTAACACAAATCCAACGTAAGCTCAAGATAGCAGATAACAGAGACACTAATGCAAGATAAGGAGAACAAGCGCTGGCTTTATAACGCACACAAGCTAACTCAGTGCCAGTACCAAACTGTTCAGGTATATTTGTGAATAGGTGCACTCTTACATGCTTATAGCAATTAGAGTTAAATCGAAATGCATTGTCTTTCTCCTAGTACAAAGATGCCCAGATTTAAAATAAATACCCACATATACAAATTTTCCCTCATTAGAATCTTGTCAAAAGGATAAAAATCTAAGCAGACATTAATACCATTGCAGCAAGCACAGTAAATCCTTTCCTTATAAAGGAGGAAAAGCACCCAAAAAGGGAGAATGCATTCCAGGAGAAAACGTGGAGGTTATGAAGCTTTGAATACAATACCCTCGCTATTTGCACACAGATTTGCAAAAACAGAAGCTACGATTATAATTGCAAATTACTACACCTGCTCCAGCCAAACTGGGCATTCGCAGCTCGATCTGGGCGATAGCATCCGAGCTCTCGCCAGAGGCGCAGCGCTCGCGTGCGAGCCCAACGCCGACCGAACAACGGGGCTGCCTGTCGCCGCTGCTGGCAGAGACAGAGGCTTCTGCATCCTCGTGCAGGCTGTGCCTGTTTTTGAAGCACACACTGAACAAAATACCCTGTAATCCGCTGCATTCCAAGACCCGTAGATGACATCTATGCCACCAGACCTCCAAGACCTCCTTTTTTTGCTGTTTTATCTTTAATTCCTGCAGCTTTCTAGCCACAATGCAGGTTTTCAGGCAGACTAGACACATCACTAATGAAAACACACGCACTCATTTTGTATTTCCACCATACCTTTAATGCCGAGGTTTCAAAGGGATGCAGCAATTCGGCGACCTCGCAGAGCACAAACGGCACTCAGGTCACGTGTGGGCACCTTGCCATACTGCTGTATCTCCACGGCTGCTCGCTGTAATGACTTTATAAAGTCTTTTGGCTTTTATGTCTTTCTATGCCAGCTGCAGGCGGGCCAATTACAACATAATATGGGGAGAACATCCTTGACCTAGTCCAAACTCAAGGCACTGACCATGCATAGACACTTTTTGGGAATAATTTTAACTGAAACAGTAAACCGCCTCATAACTGATGCCATGCACCGTACAGCACTGCATTTCTGCTCCACCAAGAACTAAAAGCTTAGTTTAAGCAGTGCAGACTGAAATAGGAGGTAAGTGTCCCAGCCACACCAACAACAGATGCTTGCCTTCTAATGGTGGTCAACGTTCTTCCAAACTATGGGAGACAAGGATCCAACTTCTCTGCTTTAAAACTAATATTGGAGGAAATTTCATTTAACTTTGGCAACGCATCAAGGCAAGAGCCTTAATGAAGGAGAGCTCCACTCCTGCTAGTCGCCCAGTCCAACTCGCCTTTTTCTGAGGAAAATCTCTGCCTGCAAGAAGCATTTTTGTTTGTTTCCTTTTTATTAAGGCTAGGACAAAAGTCAGTCACAAGAGCTGCAGAGAAACAATTTGCTTAGGGAAAGGGTTTCCCAGTTTCTGCAAGACCAGCGTTCCCATTCCACCCACTTACATTCCTGTATTAAGAGAAAATAAAAATCACATCCGCAGGCCGGTCATCGGTTACACAGGTCGACATCCAGGCAACATGGCAAAGGGCTGAAAGAAAATTACTTGCATGGAAAGATCTTGTTTGAAGAAGTTATGCACTCGTTGCAGCACCACCATTTACATCAGTCCTTGTTAAGAAGTATTTTATCCTTTATAATAATTTGCATAATTGCTGCAATCAAAGGCACTACTTTACAGTAATAACTTTAATGGCAGATTTTTCCTTAAACATTCTTTTTAAAAGGTACCTCCCAAGGTTGGTGCATCCATATGCCAGTAAAAACAAAGACAGGAGGTGACACTCAGGAAACACATGGTGTGGAGAGGGACCAGTTGCTTTTTGGTTTGTGCTTTGTTTATGCTTTATGATGCTCAAAATGTATCACAGAACATAAACCTTTGTCACTTAAACAGCAGCCTAGTTGGCACATTGGCAACTCCCCGGGTTTTTTAATATTAATTTTGATATTTACTGTTTGTAATCTTATTATGGGGGAATCTGGCTTCTTTCCAGGCTAAAACAAGGGCTTGTGAGAGTCCATGTCTCACTCTTCAGCTTGCCTTCCCTGATCATAGGTTAGCAAAGGAAAACGTAAAGCCTGACAAGTGCATTCAATACATACAGCAGTGACTTGCTGGGTGATGTATCATTATTTGGGGATGTACCATTAACACATGGACAGTCATTTCAGCAGCCAGCCAACAAAGACCACCACCAGCAAAACAATAAATACAGCTTACAAGTTTTGTATTATTTCATGCCTTCAGTTCAGTAGTTGCAGACACCTACAAACAAGCAAACTACTATTAAAAAAAAAAATAATAAAAAAAAAAAAGAACTGGAAGTCCCTTCTCAAAAGACCTTGTGGTTTCAGGAGACATCCCAGGAAGCCTGGACAAGCAGATGGGCGCATGGATGGGGAGGGAATAGGTACAAAGTTGATAGCTGCTCAGCACTTTTGGGGCATAGGACTTGCTACAGCAATTTTCTTAAGAAGTAGAAGCTCTAGCCTGCTTGTCTCAGCTGCATGGAGACATGAGCACAAGAACACAAAGGTAATGGCTACAGGGCTTCAATAGCATTGTAAAGTTATTTTGAAGATGGTCAAGAACCACTGGCCCAGCTTTGAATATAAAACATGGATGTAAAGCAAACAAGCTGAGATCCAACGGCAAGTTAGCAGTGGAAGCCAGCTGGGATTTCCACCCACCAGCTCCAGCACGGTGTCCTGAGGTTTGTGTCCTCCAAATAAGATGGCTTCATTTCAAACCCCAGGGTGTTTCACCAATGCAACTCCATCACCAACTTGATGCTGGGATGCTCCTCACGGCAAGCTTAACCAGGACCCCGAGACCATCGTGGCTTTGTCCAAGAGGGCTCTGCACCTTGTCCGTAGGGCAGCTCCTTCCCCAGGCAGCATCAGCAGAGGACTTGGGGGGAACACTTCCACTTAATTGAGGTTCTCAAACGAGTCAGGCCTGAATGAAGGCATGTAGCCTTTTAATGCAGGTCTAATTACATTAAAACAAAATGCTTTCGTGAACATGGAGAAAGGCTGGGGAGAGAATCAGACAAGCTATAAATTAAAGCAGAGGATATGAATACCATGCAAGCTGCAGTGTTAGGGTTAACGTGGGTCTGGAAACAGTTTAGAGAAAACCTGGTGTGGCTAGGGGCCAGCTCCGAGTTTAGTTGCTTTGGGCTAATCGTTTCCTTCAGGCAGGCTACTCTAGCACACTAATAGGTTTTAATAAAAACTTCCAATTGGGCCAGTAAACCCCTCATTAAGCTGTTTTTAAAGCATGAATTTAAGAGCGGCGAGGGTAAAAGGTCACGAGGAGTATTTAATTCACAACGGCTGGCAAAAGGTGCTGTTGTGATTGAAAACACCAGAGTTCAAGTGTCCAGGGCCACATAAACATCCGACTCTGTCACTAGACCTGGTTAAGTGACAGCTTGAAAAATAGATTTAATAAGACAGAGAGAAAAGTTTCCCACTCTTACACAAGAAATAGGTACAGCAGATCACAATACTAGCCAGGAACAGGAACAGTCGGTAAGCAGTCCCGTCCCTCCCATCTCGGCACAGGGGGAGGATGAATAAATAGCAGCCCATGGCCATCTGGGTGTTCAACCCCGCAGCGATTCCCAGGGGCTTGCTGGGACGCTCGCGCCGCGGCTCCATGGTCTCCTGCTGCGAACAGAACAAAGTTCTCCGGGAATAACACGGACCAACCCATCCTCCGCGTCCGGCTGCCACTGTCTCTCCCACATGCCGTCTGTACAGCGAGCTACCGGAGTAACAAGTGCCATCGGGTGCGAGCATGATACTTATGTGCTGCCATGCGAAAAAGCAAACCTCTGCCAGTGAATTCTCTTGCACTCAGGCAACCTCACACCCACCACGCAGATGCTGCAGATGGGCCTGCAGGAATCGACGGGTTAGCTCTGGGCACAGTTCAACCCAGACACATCCCCATCTCAGTACACTTTTAAGCTAAGCTTTGGACCTGCACTAGTGAAGTTTGACCTCAGTCATTTCAACTTACTCTCACGTTCTTCTGTGACCGCGGCACTGCTCACTAGTATAGTGCAACTAATATGAAAACGTCTCTCCTTCCTTGGAAACATGCACTCACAAAGGAGAAACATCTCAATCTTGTACAGCAAAAGCCAGAACCCCAGCTGTGCACTCTAACATTTAATTTTATGCCAATGCACATCTAAAATTCAAGATCCCTGAAGACCTTTTAAAAGAAAATCCTCCTTGGAACAATTTGCATTGAAGTAAAGAGTGAGGATTTAAAAAGTAATGGAGAATTACGTACGCTCGGCTCTCAACTTTTTATTCTACTTCTAATCAAAACACACTTCATCTTAAATTCTGAAGATAATAGATGCAATATAAAATTTGGGGACAGGCATGGGTATGAACTAAATTATTTGCTTATTCCATGTTTACAGATAATGGAAAAAACCTAGGAGTTTAATTCAACCTTCAGTGATTGTCTTCTCTCCATACCAAAATTAACAAGAAAGTTTACTGTAAGAGGAAAAAAAAGCTCTTACTTTTAAAATATGCTTCTAATTCTAGCCATACAGTTGGCCTGCAAAGAGTGCAGAAGCAAGGCGCTCTGGAACAATCCCCAAGGAAACATTTGCTTTGGCTCCAAATAGGACACTTTTGTGCATCAAGAGTCAAATAAGATCAGCTGCTTCTCAATCCTTTCCGTTTAGTGATCCCATTGATTGCCAAAAGGTAAACAGACGCATTTCTGTCTTTTCTGTGTGTTCCTTGCTGGGAATCCAGATTGCTGCTCCGAGAGGTATCCGACAGCCATGGAGGTGACGATGTGGAGTCAGAATCTCCCTGGACAGTTACATCATTTTCCCACATCACACCTGGATTTTTACTCTACAGAGAGATGTGGCTGTTCATTACAACTCATGCGATCTTTGCAGCTTTTCTGGAGCTCTTCTCAGCTCCCCACTGGTATCTCATTTGACCAGTATCTCGGGACAGACTTAGGGCCATCAAACTGTCTTCTGAATATCTGGGGCTACTTAACACAGTAATAAGGCAGAAGAAAGAGGACAAGAAAACCTGTAAAAGAGCATAATTTTTTTCAAAGCCTCTGTTAGAACAGAAATAATAAATCACTATATTAAATCAGGCTTCCACTGGAAAAAAACATCCTTGGGGGTATCTCAGACAGAAGCATCATCAGGAACTACTGCTCTAGGGGAGCGCACCCTTGCCCAGAAAGGGTCTGAAACAGCAAAGCTGTCAACACCACAAATCTGTTGAAGCAGCTTTGGTCTCATTCTAAGCCAGGAGAAAAGATGTCCTTCATTTTAAAGAAGGATAAAATAACAAGTTGACCTTGCTGGTTCCTTCTAGTCCCAGCATCGCAGCTGCATCCTTCAGAGAGAGGGAGACCTGCCATTTCTGGAGCTGAGCCAGGACCAAAGGTGCTGAGCAAGGCCAGCTGGCTCGCGGTAGCACACACAGGTCACCAAGGCACCTAGAAAGGGACTTGAACAGAGACAGCCATGGAGGAAAGCCCTTGGTACACCAAAGCTCAAGGAGGAGATTTAGGCTGAGGACGAAGTTGCCACAAAAGCTCAGCTCTCCAGAGGCAGCCTGGCCTCTGGCCCCGGAGCCGTGCTCCACCGAGGACAGGCAGCACATCCATCCATCCATCCATCCCCGAGACTCCCGGCAGCCTCAGCTCAGCTAGGAAGAACCAAAGCAATCCAGCATAGTCCGGCCAACAAGCATTCCCACCAGAGTACAGTCCATGCTCAACAACCAGAGCACTGCACTGCCAAAAGCAGGGCAGAAAAGGGACCATCAAGCCATGCGCTCCCGTCCCCTGGCCAGGAGCCTCGCACGCCTGAGCTGTGCCTGTCCACGGGGAGGGACCCGATGGAAGACCGCCACGCGCTCAATCTACAGCCAAATTTATACCCGAATAACAATAAATAAAGCCAAGAAGTTATTACAGCTCGGCTAATTTCAGAACAGCCCTAACCCCCAAGCTGAAGCCCGCTCCAGGATTTGCATTGCGGAGCACCTCTTCACCTTTCAAAGATAAATACTCCAACGCGGACGGTGCTTTGCACCGTGAAAGCCCTTGCACGGCTGTTTCGCAGTTCATTCCCTGAAGTGAGGAGTGTTTTTAATAACTGTTACCTGACAGGAGTAAGAGCAAAGAGCAAAACCTGTGGCAATACCAGTTGATCCCATTTGGCCTAACAGCTTGCTGTTATTTCCAGACTCTGGAGTTCTTTAAAATTCACAGGGACAGCCTGCAATTTTAATAGAGGCTACCAAAATCCATCCTAATGTGTATCAAAAAAAGCACACTTCCTGGAGGGGAATAGGAAACAGTCAGCATTTACAAAGATCTCTCCAGGAATTTTTTTTTTTTTTTAAGATCTTGCTTTGAAGTAGACGCTACCAAAGAATAAGGCTTCCAGAGCTCAGCAATATTTAATGTACTTCTACAGCAATGGATGACAATGTTGTTGTTTCAGCTATATTATAACAAAAATATTGTGGTTTTCCTGTATTCTAACAAAAGTAACTCAAGATTTACATCTCATTCATCTTACTCAGAAGTAGCCCTTAAGCCAAAAACAAGGAAGGGAGAGACCCTACTGCGTACAAAGGACTTCAGTAATCCTCATAGGGTGGCTATCCAGTTGGGACATAAAGAAAGGCCAAAGACAGATAAAACACCACTTGCAAAAAGCAGTTTTTCTACAACCACCAGTGAGAGTGCAAAAACATAGAGAAGATGAGTAACTTGAATTAAAACTAAGATGGGTGTCCTCACTAAACCCAATAAAAGCCTGGATTTGTATTGTAAAGTCCAGCTGATTAAAATACCCACATCCAATGACAAAACCACACAGGAGTGGAAACAATTCTCCATAATGCTCTGCTTCTCCACTTGGTAAAGCACCATCTCAGTGATCCCACATGCATTAAACAGTTCGTTCACTTACAACTGATTAAAATGATCAATTAGTAAGCAAGGAGACAGATGCAATTCCCTGAAGGAGAAGGGGGAGGCACGCTCGGTCATTTCTTTTGCAAGCCTCCCTAATATAAAGACACAAATGAACTTTGTCTATTCTTGTGCCTTATATTAGAATAACCAAATTTCTATTTGTGACTGGCTAGTGACAACTTGGCAACATGAATCCCCTTTTCATCCACACAATGATGCAGCACCCTTCTCCACCCACCCATCCAACAGCATGAGCATCTGGCTGAAGGGATGAGAAGACACGACCAAATAGGCTGTTTTAAGACATTATGCCATGGCAGTCCTTCCCAGAACATCAGAAGTACAGTAGCAGTTTTCCTAACCCTTCCACAGAGAGTAATGTTTTCTACCGGGATTTCTAACTTTCCATTTAGACTCCGGCTGTGGGTTAGAGTACCTAATGCTGAAAAAAACCCAACCTGTACAAAGCACGAATCAACCTTCCAGATCTCCAAAGGAGTAATATCTGCACCAATATCACACACCAGTGTGAAAGCAGATGATACGAGTGAGAAGTTTTTGATGTTCATACAATTCACCCAGTAGAAAAGGAATTGGAATTTAGGAGGAACAGGTTTCCTCCCAGGGGATGTCCTTCAGACCTCACTTTGCTTGGTTGCCTCAGGCTTATTTAACTATTCACCTTTAATGTCACCCTCCAAATGCTGCTGTTGGTACTTACACAACCCTTCCACCAAGTCTCCTTCAATCTCAATTTACAGAATTTACAGTTTTCCTTTCCTTAAGGGCATACAGGCAGAAAGAAATTCAGTGAAAGGCAGAGAAGAGAGACAATCGTAACTTAGAAGTTTGACAGAGAGAGATATAGAAAGCAAGCTAGAGTAATGTAAAATCTACATACCCACAAATGCACCAATAAATTATAACTGCAGATTTTTTCTCATTTTTATTCACTTACCAAAGGAATACCTGCAAAACAAAATGAAGAAAAAGCAAAAAAATTAAAATCTTGGTTGATCGATTGTAGAAACCTATGTCTCATATTAGCTTTATTTCAAACTTTACACATTTTGAGTTTCAAAACACATAGTATAGAAACATGCCTGAACCATGTAGCATGCAACTCTAAGGCACTAGATGGTAAATTGTTGCTACCTGGAAATGCAGGAAGAGAAAATTCCTTTGTTTCTGGACAAATTAAGCTGTTATTTAGCACTCCAAGCAATTGGCCACCCTTCTTCCAATAAATATGCTAAAGCAGCATACCCAGAAGAGACAGCACAGTCCCAAATCACAACAGATACTGGGCTTTACAAAGGGCTGCTCCTCACCTTCCCTCTGACTTGAGAAACTCCTCTGAGCGAACAACCTACTCGATAGTGCAGCTTAACCAGGCTCCACTGCAAGATTATTCATTTAGGTTTCCAAAGCATGCTAAGTACTTCCCAGGCAGAAGGCAACAACTGAAGTTGTTAAAAACACAAAGCTTAATGCACACTTCTGCACTGAGGAAGTCCACACTGCTGAAAAGCAAGAAGTTACTTCTTCCTAGTGAACTACTCATTAGGTTTTTTTCTGTTTTGAACACAGAAAAGTCTAGCACCATGCCATCTGCTAGCTGACTGCTGTGTACTAGATGCTCACCAATCCTCAGCATCTCAGGAAAAGTGATACACACTTACTGTATCATTTTCATGTGAATTCTTGCCCCAATCTGACGCCTCATTTAACTTGCTTTTTTAACTGGTCTTCTCACTGAAATTACCTTTAGCCTTAGCTACAACATAGTGATTTTCTGTAAGATTACCAGTTCCGATTAAAAATCAAATGCAATGGTTAACAAGTTTTAAGATGCTGTTCTTCAACAGACAGCTTGTGTTTACTCCCATTATGGCTTCAATCCCACATCAGGGCTTTATTATTTGTATCTGCAGCATATTGCATTACACTAACCAAAAAAAACCCACCAGAACCCCAAAACAAAAAAATACCCCAGGCTTTTAAAGATTTTCAGAAAGATTTGCTCTTAGTGAAAATGTCCTGAATAGATGTACAAATTTTATACTCATACACATGTAGTTCGAATAGTTCTACAATCCTTCAATCTAAATATTTTACTACATATTTAACAACAATTTCATACAGGGCTACTGACGTATAGAGACCAGTAACTTTAAAATGCACAACAAGTTTTAATTTTCTTAATAAAAGTGGTTCTTTATAAAGATATCTGTCATTAAGGGCAACCTAACTTTGCTATTCTCCACCACAGTTGTGGTGCAGTTAAACATAAACTTGTACGAATTATTCTTATTTCTTGGCAGAAGTTAAGAACCCCCTGAGGCTCATTTAAAACACACACACACAGAGACACACACAAAATGAGGAATTAATAAAATATTGTATTCTTCTGAACCACATTAAGTTTTCTGACGTGTGTCTGTTGCTGATTACATCAATCTAGGCTCCATAACTTGTCATGTGATGACAGGCAAACACTTGTGAATTTATTTCTCTGAAGAAGCCTGCGATACAAATGCCAAGGAAACCAAACCAAATGGCCCACTCCAAATACATAAAAGCAGCAGGGCTTCTTGCAGGGATTTTTTTTTTTTTTTTTTTAATAGGTACAAACAGACAGGTACCCAATTCCTGCAGACTTCAGGTTGTAGTTTGGAACCTAATTACCATTTTTACTTTTCAAGGTCCTCTTCCTTGCTTATACAGAGTAAACAGAAATGTTTATTAAAAAAATGGATTTTTTTTTTTTTCCTGCTGCCTGCCTTGGCATTTGAAACATCACCGACAGATAATGACAAGTAAAAAACATGGATTTGATTTTGCGGGTTTGGGTTTTTTTGGCAAATTTCAACAGAGTAACTTTTGATCTGCATATTGTCAAAACCAGAAATTTTGCAAATTCAAAGTATATTCCATTCAGATTTTCTAAATCAAATTAAAATGTGATGTCATTTCTGTTTTCTGGTTGGAAAAACAATGCAATTAGCCATGACTTGTCATTAGATGCAAACTTCATGTCACACTTACAAAGACTGTAAGTATCAGCTGGGAATCATAAACATCATCAAATATTTGGGTTAAATTGTTTTCACCACATTGTCATGCTGATTAATTCTAGCTCAAGTATATTCCTGGAAAGCAAAAATTGATAGCAAAACATAGTTTAAACTACATTAAACTACATCACTCCTGATGAAAATACTTCCTGCTGTCAGTGCCCGTGGCAGAGGCAGCATGGAGCTCATCTGGGTTTGAAGACAACGGCTCTGCAAGAGCTTCCCATGGCTCCAAACCACACACGGGCACCACTGTCCAAATGAACAGGGACCTCCCAAATCAACCCAGCAGAAAACACCGCCTTTTCTGTATAACATCTTTTTTTTCCTGCATGCAAAGCATGCGGGATGATGGTTTCTATTTGCTCAAGGAGGAGGAAAAGCAGATCGGCGAGGCTTGGCCAACAAATTTACATATCTTCTCCACTCACCTACCCCATAGCTACACAGATTATTTAATGCATGAGTTCTCTGGGACAGGGACTCCTCTTATAAGTCTGTAAAGCATGACAAAACTCTAAAGAGAGTCTATTAAGAAATACTACTAGAACATAGACAGGAACTCTTATCTTTACATCTATTGACGCTTACTAGGAAAACACATCTGTATTTATAATCCAAAAAAAGAAAAAAAAAAAAACAGTCCTACCCACTATTCACATCCCAGCAGTGCCCAACACCACAAGATCCTTCCAACTAAACTGATTTCCACAGGCAGGATAATTCCCTGCTGCATCCCTAATCTGCAGCTGGTGTTAACAGCTTCTCTCACTGTTCTCCATGGAGAACATCCTCTACAGAAAGTGAACCCAGATGTCAACTTTCATCTCCATTATGAATTTCCCTTATTCTCTGGGCTGTATAACTTGGGATGGGGGAAAAGGTATTTGGATAATACAGACACGTTTTCTATTCTTCATCAGGATACAGCTCCAAAATTTGCTCTAATTAGGTTTCCACAGCAAGTCTCCACAATGGAAACCAGGCAGAAGCTACACTGTGAGGTATCCTTTCCTTGTGAGGGATAGAAATGTGACACATTAACTGCCCCAGTCTTCCCTCTGGTACCCAGCCAGGGAGAGGTGGAAGCAGGGAACCATCCTCCCAGGAGATACCAGCAGCCTCAGACCGCAGCGGGCAATCAAATGGACACACAGCTGGCAGAGGGAAGAGCTTCCTTCCAAAATTTCAGTAACAGGGAAAGCTGGATGAGCCGCCTGCCATAAATCCAGGCATTGCATTATGGGAGAAAAGAAGGGCTAAGCCATGGAAGTATAGAAAATGTGGAAAATCCACCTGCCCCAAGGCAGGACTGACTGTGTGAGAATCACCTCTGACAGATGCCTGTCTAAGCAGCGATGGAGACTCCACCTCCCCCTCCAGATATTCAACCCAGTGTTCCTCCATATGTACATTTAGAAGGCTTTTCCTTACGTTTCACCTGTATCTTCCTTTCCACCATGTAAACCAACAGCTTCTTGTCCTATCCACGTGGAGACAGAGAACACAGAGAACAGCTAATTTCCATCCTCTCTGCTGCTGTCATGCAGTTGAAGATCTTTGTCTCCTTTCCCAGTTTTCCTTTCTCTCAACTAATCAAACTCAGCTCCTTCAGCTTTTCACCACAACAGGACACTTTCTTCCCCGCCGCCGAGGCTTGTGCCTCTTCTCTGCCCAGCATGGGGCCGTAGCCACTTCCAGCGCAATGTGACAACCAGACACGAGATGCTGGCTGACACCTCCGCAGCTCCAAGAAGTGGAAAACCTCATCCACTGCTGTCTTGCACATGACGCTCCTAAAAGTTACTGGTTTACGTGCCTGAAAGCTTGTTTGGTGAACCACAATATACCAACCAAATTAAAGCTGTAAACACTTCAGGATGAAAAACACCAACTTTTCAATGTATGTATACGTACAGTACCTGGCACCTGGGGATCCACTTCCTCAGCACACTGCCTCAAAACAAAGAAGCCAGTTGGCAAACATCGCTTGCAAGAGACCGAGAGTCCATCAAAATGAGATGACAGAATTAGTCTAGTGCACCATTAATTTTAGAACATCATTAACTTAAAAGTGTGGGGGTAAGAAACATTTTTGACAGCTGGTTTCAGTTGCTGCCAAGCCTTTAGTATTGCACAGCGGTCGTGGGGGGAGGAAATAAGCTAGAATGGTAGTAAATGAAACCACTCGTCTGGTTTCTGGATTCACTTTATTGTGGTCACAGATCTCTGAAAACTGGGATTCTGCGCTCTGTAATTACAAGATCCACATTTAAATGGAAGGAACAGGGATAACATTAAAAAAAAAAAGAGCGCTCGAAGATGAGGCTTGCTCCTTGGTTTGCACATGGTGCTGGGAAAGGTGCCTGAGCAGAGATGGAGCCAACCAGCGGAGGAGGGATGGGACGGGACAGCCGCCCTCCTGGAGCCATGCCGGGTGCTCGCACCCATGCCCCATCCCGCACAGCCGCGACACGGTCGGGCACTGCCGCACGGCTCTTCCCGCGGCCGAGCAAGAGGCAGTTCCCAGGCGGCAAGCCATCGAAGCACCGCTTTATTTTCCCCTTGCAAAGGCAGGGAACCAGGCTTGGTTAAGAGACCAAACGTGAATTACCCAACTAAGCCCTGGCACTCGCCAACTGTTCTGTCCATGCTTATTTCCAAAGCTAAAACTTATTCCAAGCCCTGGCTTACGCGACTGCAGAATTTGCCAAACTCAAGTGAAGTTTGCTTTGGTTAAATCCTTCCAGTGCCAAAACCAGATACCGAAACGGCAGCCTCGGGAACCCTACTCTGAGCTGCTCCTTAAGCCAGACGATGAGTCCAAGCCAGGAAAGGTGAGAATGGGAGCTGGCAGCAGAAAGGCGACCACAGCAGCACTGCAGCTCCTCTGCCCGTCTTCACCCCGCCGGAGCCACACCAGGCTGCCCGACCTGCGAAATCGCTGCATTTCCTCCCTAGGCAAGAACAAACTCGAAAAGCATGTGCACAGCAAGTGGAAACAGACACTGATGGAAAATAAAGGGGTCAGCATCAGCCTGAACACGTTCAAGGCCTAGAACAAGAGGTCAGTCCCACTGCGGTGTTTTGGTGTGCGTGCGTGCACGGGGAAGGCAAAACAAAATGAGTGCTCCAACCCTGCTTTTTCAGGACCAGCAGCAGAAAGGTTTTGTATTTCTGCTGCCAGCATGCTGGCAGGTAAAATCCCAGGAAAACTGCTTTTCAGTAATTCCATTCCTTGATGGAAAAAAAAAAAAGGGCAATTTAATTGCATTAATTAATCTCTCTTCGAAGGTTGGCCCCCCACTGCCAACCATTCTGCAGACTGAGTGCAATTCGCCATTAAATGAAGAAGCCTGCAGCAAGGCTATGGGTTTCAGCGAAAGCACGGTGATTTCTTCTACACTAAGTTCACAAAGACATGAGTTATTCTAGTGCAAGTTTCCACCTACTTTCTACCCCAGACCCCCCAAGAGAACTTGCTTGTTTTTGCAGTTGCTTGCCTCCCCTTCTCCAGGACAGAGCTCCTGTTTACCCAGACAGACCTGGAACATTTCTCCTGTAACACAGCTCAGCCCTGCAAATAACTCTGGTTGTGCAGTAGCCCCAGCCCAGTGATGAGCCAGCACCACTGGTAGCAAACACTGTTCTCAAGAATAAATTTCTGCATTAAGACCCTTAGGGAAGTTAGTAAACACAGATCCCACCATGGCTTGGACCCTTCCCTAACCCGTGATTGCTTTTCAGCTGTACCAATCACTGTATTAACATTCTTTCCAACCACAGCTGTTGGAGAAGTTAGATGAGTTAAACAACATGAACGTGTGCTGGACCAGACTGGGTGCATGAAGCTATTTGGCAAGTTACAGTTTAAAAAAAAAAAAAAAAAAAAGAAAAAAAAAGAAAAAACATTATTCATTCTTTTCCTAAGTCTTTCAGCTGTGGAATCAATACCCAAGTCTACATACTGGATACAGCTGGCAATTAGATGTGCCAGATAATAAGCAATTAAAAAATATTTGTCTCAGTCTCTGGCAAAGCCCTGTGGTACATCAGACACTGCATAACCATGCCACTAACCACATAATCTTCTGATAATTTCTTTGCTCTCATTTTCTCATCGGCTGTGATTTGCAGAAGTGATTGGAATCTAGAAACAGTTTGTGCAAAGGAAACAGTGGGGTGTTATTAACTGTTCATAGAGTATACACAGCTCCCTGTGCCATGGCTTCACCTCATATCCCATTCCAATTGCCACTGATGTTTTAACACGGTCTTCTCATGAAATCAAGTTAGGGGCAGGGAAAGCAGGAAAGAGGTGAAAGAATATTGCTGCATGCCTTTTGCCGACATTTGCTGTGCTATCAAAGCATTATGCTCTACAACGTTAAGTCATTTTGTCAGGCTTTCTGCAAAGCAAAGTAGCAGACTCACAGCACTGCTTTTCTATGCTTTCCTAATACTACATACAGGTAACATTTAGACAGAAGCGATTACTGGGATTAACATGATAAAAAGTTATGAACCAGGACTCAGAGGGCAATTCCACAATGCACGTTCAACAGACAGAGCACACAATAGGGCAAAAGGATCTGGCTGGCAGTGGGATGCTCATGGGAGCAGCACCAGTCAGCACCCCAACACCCACTGTGGTACAGACGTAACACTACAGCCCCTGCACACACCTTAAGGGGACCCTCAGCACAGTACTGTCTTCTGCTGTAGACAAAGACACGATCTCTTCTGCATATGGTGAATTAATTTTCATAGACCTCTGGCTATCTTACAGTAGATTTAAATAAAATTAAAAAATCCTCCAAAGGTGCTATTATTAAGTGAAGCAAAGCCAGTAATTACAATAAGTCAAAACAATGCGTGCAACCAATCAATGCAGAATATTTAAATTCCTCTTTAGTTTCCCTCTTTTTAAACTAACTAAAACCTACAAGCATTCACATTATTCAGATGACATTAATCTTAGAGGCACTACTGGCTACAAAATCAATAGCTTCAGCAGTAATGCTGCAATTTCCATGCTGCAGCTGCTCAAGAAACCCCGGCACACCATTTTACCAAAGCCTCTTCTCTTGTTTTTCATATCATGTTTCAACGGCAAGTTAGACTTGCCGCGGGTCAGCTCTTCTCCAGGAATATATTCACGGAAGCAGGCAACGACCAGACCTGGTGCAGCCTGAGACCCCACCGAAGCATCCCTTGACAGCCCTTAAGGCTTTTGGCAGCTCTTCTTCTACTGACAGCTCATGCAGATCTTCTCAAATTTATAACATAGCTGGACCTGGCTTCTTCATCAGGTTCATCACCGCCTGCCTTTCCAGTCCACTCGACTCTCACAGACCAATGCATGGTTTTTGGAGTAGATGTGCATAGGAGCACACTCAAACCTCCTTGGACATCCTATGGCAACTGCGTTCTTTGCTCCAACTTACCCCTCAAAAAAGGCCAGGCTAAATTAATGGCACACAACCCACTGCCACCTGCATTTAACTCAACTGCCTCAACCAAGACAAGTAACCTCACACTAAAGAGAACACATTTATGATCTCGGGGACTAGGGAAGGCCAGCCAGCCACCGCATCAACCTCCTCCTTCCCAGCCATGCTGAATGCCAGGCGAGGAGACGGCAAGGGACTGGCCCCTCTCAAGAACTGCTGCTAAACCAAAAACCAGCCTAGAGCAGGGAGGGGAAACCTTACACATGCTGGGAGGGGAAACGCTAAATGATTCATTTCTGACATCAGCCATGATTAAATTTTAATCTCTCAAACAAAAATATGGTTCTCATTAGCCTCATTAGTTCCCAGTTGTACTGCAAGGCAACAGTGTCACATGGTATTAATCTTTGTTTTCATTAATATGTCATATCAACTGCTCACAGCATTCTTTGAAACCGATACGCTCCCTCTCTTCTGTGCGAGTAGGAAGTGCCAAAAAGCAGCTTCCTCGACAGGAAGGATGACCCCCTGAGATCCTTCAACTTTTGGTTTACGTTTCTAGAGATAATCTTTTCTTTCTGGGGAAAGAGGGAGGGGAGCTCGGAGTAAAAGGGATGCGAGGCTGCGATCCACAATAACAAAGAAATTCCTGAGGTTTATTGCCAAGGCCAGGGCCAGATAAAGGAATAAGATATTCTAAGTTTTCTTGTTGTTGTTGTCATTGGGATATTTTGGAGAGCTGGAAAAATAAAACCAGGTTGCAAAAAGGGTTCTTTGCAAGTGGGTTATTTGCAAAGCCCCTAGCAAACTTCAAATAACTCCAATTTAGCATATGCATCAAGGTGATATTTGTTAATGTGATTCATCTAAAATCCTAGCCACTTTTTTTTAATACACAAAATTGTACACTGGATTCAGGCACAACATTAATTTTTGCTTGCACTTCAAACTTTAATATCTGTAAAGCTGATATCAATTAAGTCTCACAGTCCCTCAGTACAAGCAGGGAATTACTTCCAGACAGGCAGATAAAGCAGGATATAGACTGATGGAAAGACCTTGCCCCGGTCACACGGTTAAGTACAGCCCGACACGTTCATTCCTGCCTGTACAATGAGGTCTCGGAGAACTTCCCAAGTGAACCAAGTGTACTGATGAAACCCAGGACACACAAGTTCCTATTCCCTACTTGCACAGCTCCTGATCTTTCAGTGTTTGCTTGCTCGGGGGCAGTCAAAAAAGTCTTACTGAATTACCCATGCTACTTAATAAAATGTGCGTTAGCTCAAATGCACCCGTGTGGATACGTTCATTCACCCTTGATCTGGCTCTGGTCTACTGGAAGCTCAAAGGGTGATTCTTCCATCTGTATTTTGCATGTCAGACTAGAACTCTTCCAGTCATAAAATGAGTACCCCCGTAAGTGCTGTGCCCTCGTCATAAGAGGGTCACAAACGAGTACACTTAAAAATGTGAATGATGTTTTGCCAAATCCAGCCCACAATTCACACACTGGCTCTTTTACAAGCTGGAATAAGAAACTCGGAAGAGATCTGCTTCTAACCTCTACTGGATAGGATGACACTAGACAAAAATCCAAGTGCTTTAGAGTGAAAAACCAAAGCTGTAGAATATAAGAGGAAAGAAAGTGGGGAAGAGGTCCATTTAACGGCTACTAATGCCCTCCTGGAGAGTGAAAACACAGGCCTGAACATCTCATCAGCCCCCTAGCATTTAATGGAGTTCAGCCTGAACCAGTCGCCAGTTCATCTGCTAGCACACAGAAGACTGTGATTAAAGTCCTGCATAGGTCAAGTGGTTTTTAATGAGATATATAAACCACAAAACCTTCATGACATACAAGTCTTTCTTCTTTCTCTGTTGCAAATGAACTTCTGAGGATGGTAATTTAATTGCAATTAAATTACATGCCTCAGAGACATGCTTTCATGACCTGCAGTATAGCTGTCCCTCCAATAAGTCCTTAATATTAAAGTTAAAATCTATTAAAATTATGTTCAATCAGCTAAATACGAAAAAACACCAGGCATTTTGGGCCAGAAAGACAGAGGCATGTCCTCCCCTCCGTGCTCTAGAAAAGCGTTGCAGCATCTGCAACTTCTTGGAAACCACCTGGGCGTGCGGGCTTCGAAGGGCGCGTGAGCAGAGCTCGAACGGCACTCGCCTGCAATCTCTGGGGTTGTACAGTGGTGAAGCACTGTTCAGTTTCATATTCCTTGCAGAAAAAAAAAAGGTATGCTGCTTAGTCTTATTTTACCCTAAATACCTGTTAGCAGTAGCTCCACCAACATTTTCCACAAGGGAAGAACACACTGAAAAGAACGCTGTAGCCACCTCGTGCTATAACGTTTTATTTATTGGCTTGTTTAACCTCGTCCCTTGAGCTCTTGTAACTCTACCAGAATCTTAGTCATGAAAGAAAAAAAGGCAATAGGATTTAAAAAACCACAATTCTAGCTTTTGTATCAAGTGTCTTACAAACTGTACTCTCTAACAGTGGGCAACATGCTTTGTAAAATGAAACAACACAAAAACCAAGGGAAAGGAAGGGTTTTCAGACGATATTTGAAAATGCTGGGGGTGGGGGGTGGGGTGGGGGGTTCAGCAAGGAAACAACAGAAGAAGAAACAGGAGATCAGTGGCAAAGTAGTTTAAAAGTTTGTTTATATAAGAAAATATAATAGCTCCCTGGAGACACCTTACTGTGGGATAAAAGTGATTTTATTCCAGAATTACGAATTCACTTTAGAAGTGCATTAGTTATTCTGGTACAAAAATGATTTAACTTCTGCCGGAACGCCTCTCCTGGAGAGCTTGTCCTGACAAAGGACCTCTACTGCCCATGGTCCATCTCTGTGGACATATGCCCCAGCAGAAACCATAGGGAATAAAACCACAAATAGAGGTTTCATGAGGTCACCTGCAACAAGTATTTTTACTTTAAAAAAAACGGGGCAGCTTTTCCCATTGTTGTTTAAATGTACAACAATCCATTATATCAATATTCAGGACGGAGGAAGCGGGGAGAAAGGCAAAGCCGTTCGTGTTGGACCTGTGGAGCTGCACTGGTCTTCCAGTGACTGAACCTAGACAAGCAGAACTTGCAGTCTGCAAAATGGACGCTGAAGTATGGGGAATTCCCACAAAGTCTTTGTAGGCATCTTCAGCTTCATTAAATAGCCTCTATTATACTCAAACTGGGACACTTTCTTAGGCATAGTCTGCAGAAATTACAAGAAAAATCAAGGCTAAAATTAACATAATGATTAAGGACTTCACCCAGCCTATGGGTCAGACATCATATATTCTTTCACACTGGCAGATTTTCAGATTCTTGACAGTCTCCTCCTACTTCAAAAAGAAAAGTTAAAAATGGCAGAGGGGGGAAAAAAATCCAGTATTTTAAGACAGACGCACTGAGCTCGTGATGCAAGTGGAACACCAGTATATGCACGCCTCATGATCCAGAGAACACATCCAGGTTTAGTCTGAGCAGACCCTGAATACCACAGCTGTTTTGGGAACAGAGTGCCCAGAATTACAAAGCTTCCTGGTGCATTCCACTTCCAAATTTGGCAAAGGCAATCTTGGCCCCGCGCTTCACAGGTACCAAAATTAATATGCTGTTCTCTGAAAGCTAGCTTAGTTTTCAGAACCACCGAAGTGCATCCTATTTCAGACGGTTCACGCGTGCTTTGGCAGAGCCAACAGTAAACTGGCAAAGTCAAGAATTCAGGACCAGGACAACCTCCTGGCCCCAGTTCTCAGGATTTTAGGTTGCCAAAGTAATCCTTATCCCGCAAAATCCATTACAAACAGCTCACATCAGCCTGTTCCAGGAGCAGCTTTCTTGAGGGTTATAACACCCTCAAAGACCTTTAGCTGGTCCCTTGCCATGCTGTCACAGCAGGCTCAGCTGTCCCCAGGCACACTGTATTCCCCAGCTCACAGGTGGAGGTCGGCAGTACCGGGGCAGGCAGGCAACATGTCCTGCCCTTCAAAGGAGACGGTTTGCTCTTCTAAAGCTTCCTCTGACTCTGAGCCCAAGCCAGCTGGACAGCAGTTGAAAGACTCACTCCTTCAGCAGCACCCGGTATCTGGATACTCCAGCCCAAAACAAATAGAAACATTTAAAATTAAAATAGAAAAAGAAAAGGCGATAAAAGGAATAAATTGTTCCTCACTGGCCTAAAGAAGAGAGCTCTATTCCTCCTTATCACTCCATATCTTCCTTGAACTGGCTTCCTAGGCAACTAATGCAAAGGATTTTGCTGGATCGGGTCAGCCCACAGGTCCATGTCCAGCCCAGCAGTGCCAGCTCGCAGGAGTCCACGCCTGCCAGCTGAAGAGGAACACTAAGAAAGACCATACAATAACTATAAAGCAATATGGCCACAGGAGGAATTTCTTCCTCGTTTCAGACGCCTCTTTGCTGAGCTATCTCCTAACTCTAATCAGGAATGTCTGACAACACTGTCCTTTCTCCCTTTATAAGAAGTCACTGTGGTCTTCGACAGATGCTTTGGAGAACAATCAGAACTCATCAAACTCTCTCAATCTGCCCAAATTTGAGAGTAAGACAAAGTTAATGGACCATCTAACCCCACCTACAAACCACTGTGAAAAGGGAGTTTTAAGCCTTCATTTTAAGGCCAGTGCTGCCACCCAAGATCAGCAGCAGAATTCATGAGATTTCAGGTACTCTCAGCTCATCCCTCATGCCACCACAATTCCCTAAAGGACAATGAGAAACTAGTTAATCCCCACTTTGCTCTTTCCCCATGTCTACTTGCACTATAAGCACCTAGCCACCCAGTGTCCCCTTCTCCAGGAACTGAATGTCACACTGTATGCACAATAATAATATGGTTTTGACCACCCAGTGACCCATTTCAGAAGATCTAATGAAAAATGTAACCACAGCTGAATGAACTGTACTGCTGGGTTCCTTTGATTCTTTTCCCTCACCCCTTTACAAGAAGAACCTAATTTCCTGTTTAATATATTCAATGCCATAATTAAGAAGAGATGAAGTCGAGGCAATGCCTCCTATCCTCCCTCTTTTCAATCTCTCTCACACCCCTTCCCCAGAAGAACCTGACCCGTTCCCTTGGTGTGCTATTGCTGAATACCACGAGTCACCTGCCTGCTGCAGAGTAACTTTTAAACTCCAAATCCAAAGTAGCAAAGGAGGAAAAAACACAGCCTTATCTCAAATATCAAGAGTCAATTCCTTTCAACCACAGCATCCACAAAAGGCAAACTCTGGGCTCCGCTTGCATTCCTGCTGGCCAGCTCATTGTCTTCAGAGCTGCAGAGACCTAATGCTTGGCTGTGAGCTTTCAACCCCCCCTCAAGAAGAAGCATTTGGACATGGTCTGCTGGACACTGGCTGTGGTTCAGTGCAGCAGTGGAAAAAGTCTCCCCTCTCTATCCCCTACCTTTCGCCCCTCCCTTAAAGACTTGAAAGATGACAAAACAGCCACACATTCAACAGCCACAACTGGATTTCTTTTGGCAAAAAACTCTAGAGTTCTGCAGAACTGTCACCCCTCCAGCACTGGCAGAGAAGACATCACACTTCTGCCTTCAGTCTGCCTGCACTAGGAAAAGCAGCTGGGAGCAGAGGACCAGCACAGAAGGGGACTGCCCAACGAGACATGAAGAACACATTCCAGCTAGCTTTTTTTTTTTAAATCAAAACTGTAACATTATAGCACCACTATAGCCACAGCACCAGTATATTGAGCACTCCAGAGTGCCTTGTGGGCACTAAAGAAAGCCTGACATGCTAATGTCTTAGTAAGACCACTACTTCAGGAGCAAGCCAGATCAAACCTTCAGCCTCAGGAATCACTGCAGGTGCAGCTTTCAGCCACAAAACCTTTGCAGCTTAGGGGAGAGGTTGTTAGGGTTCCCCTCCCTCCCCCCAAACAGAAACACAAAGAGAAAGAAGTCAAGGAACACATCCAGATTTTGCTGCTACAATGACACAGTCTCCTGTATCTGTGGAAATGAGAGCAGGATGATGCTTGAATTCTTGCCCTGTAACATAAAACATCTAGAAAAATAGACAAGCGATTTTGGAATAACTTGGAAATGGGCAATGGAAAACTATCCACCAAGTTATTTTTCAAATTTTGTGGCTTGCTTTCACAGTCTTAAGTTCATGCTGAGTTAAGAGCTTAGAGAATAGAGCTTTTCAGAAAACTGAAGCTGTTATCCTTCACCCACTTGCATACCATCTGGAGTAGGATAGGAATGAATGGGACAGGACAAGACGCAGGGCTGCCCAAGCACATGCAAGTCCTTAAAATTAAATTCACTGAGCCCATCTATAGGGAAGGTGTCCTGTCATGTGTCGTAGAGCAAGAAGATTTAGGAAGAACATCCCAGTGACACAGCTGTATCATGTCCACAGCTTGGGCACCTCTTCATGGCATAGCCTTTTACATCCCCAAAGTTACCACATCACCTTTGCTACAGGCAGAGAGGTACCTGAAGAGGTGAACTAATGAAATTTGGATTTCTGAGGGCCCATCCTCTTTTAACCAATGTATTTGGGGCCTTAACAAGCACGAGGACCATGTAAAGCCTTTCCTTTCGCACCACAGCCTTTCCCTGCAGCAAGGCAACATGCGGATGGTCACTATTTCTCCTTTACTTTTTCCCCACAGGCTTTATGTACTTATCTTAAGTGTTCCAGCTCTCTTCTGGATAGAACTGAAAATTGAGAAACCATCCCAAAGGTAATTATTAGGGGAATTCCTTGCCACAGCCATAAGGGAAAGTACTCCACAGCAGGGACAACATGTAATGTGGCACGTTATGCAGCCAATTTGCCTCTCACAGAGGACAAGGGGAATTAGAGCAGATATCCCAGGTAAGAGAGAGAACAGGGGCAGGCCCATAACTCATTTCTGCCAAATGCTTTCCTTATCTCACATTCCTACATTGCTCCTTACCAGATTACCAACCTCAAATGGTAATAGAAAGTCAATGTGTACAATGAACAGCAAGAGATTACAGAGAAAAACAGGGCAGAGAGACTGTTAACCTACCAGATCTGTCCAACATTGACCAACGAGAGGTAGAGAACCCACAGGACAGACATGAGGACCATGTTTGCACATCCAGTTATCAATACGAAGGCTGAAGTTGCGAGGCCAAGCAGGGAGAGGCAGTCCAAGGTGCTGTCCATGTCTGACCAGTCCAGAAACCAGATGATGGTTGGTGCATAGCTCAGAGCATCCAGGTTTATCTTCCCTTTGAAATACTTCTTGACATTCTGCAGGTACAGTTTACAAGGGAGCAGCCCCTTCTCTCCTATTAGCTGCTTGTTTTGATGATATGCCACCAGAAAGGCCACAACTAGAGGGAAACAAGGAGGGGAAAAAAACCAAACAGTATTAGAAATCATCCAGGCTGAAGTACATATCTTGAGTCCAGAGTTACAGAAGTATATTCATGCCTCGGGAAGGAATTCATTCACATGTCCTGATCTCCATTAAAATACAACACAGTCATTTCTATTAACCACAATGCAGAAGGCAGAGGAATTCTATAAATACTGTCTCTGCCTTCACACCAGGAAACGGCACAGAGTCTGTTTTGAGATAATTTTCTCCTCAACAGCTGTAAGGGACATGCCACTTGCTTCAGGCAAACTCAGCAATGCACTTCTGGGAAAAGCTCCCTGTAACTGAGCGACCTGACCCAATGTAGCAACAGTAGGCTCAGCCCAGCTCCATTAGACTCTGCATGACCTTAGGTTAGTCACATACCCTATTCATCTCCTAATGCAGATGAGGAAAACAGTTTAATTGCACTGCAGCGTATGAGTGAAAGTAATGCATTAACTTCAAGACTTTCAGACAGAATTTCCTTTCTACAACAAGCATTTGGAAAGGAGACACCGAGAAACCCTCAGTTCACGCACAGATAGTGGGGAGCGCAGCTGAAGCAGCCAGCAGAGCACACACAACTCCCTTCAGCTCTGCGGCAGCAAAGACACAGCTGTACTTTCTGACCCTTCCTATTTCAGTTTCACAAAACATTTTGCAGTGTAAATAGACAACAGCTCCAGCATGGGTTTTGTTGTTGATGGTGATTTACAATGTCTGCTGTTCCCAGTACAAACAACCCAGGGCAGACTGACAGCAGATTGTGCCTGCAAGGTTATGCTTTGACTTTAGAGGACAACGTATCAACACTATCTGTGCATCTGTCAAGTACTGGATTATTTCCTTATATTGAAAACACTTAATATTTCAAAATATTGTTAATGAGACAGCTTAAACTCATACACACCATTCAAGAGGCATCCAAAGGACACCTTAATTCTTTTGGCAGTGTAACAGTTAATGGTTATACATTGCAATTGCAGAATACAGTAGTTATGCTATGGGTTGACCTTCTGAATCCTCTCACATCCTGGTAGGTTGGAAATACAAAGTCTTAATATTTTCCTGTCCTCTAAATTGCTACTTTTTACATGTCACTACAGCTCTCTCATTTATAGTGTCTATGCTCTTGCACTGGACAATCTTAGAACAGCCAGATGCTTTTTTTAACAGCACATAAGCAATTTAATTACAGATCATAGACCTAGAATTTGATGTCCTACAGAGAAAGTTGGTCAGCTTCTAGGGATTATCTCATATTTTAGGAATCTCCTCCAGTTACCAATTTGCAGTTCGTAACTGCAGTAATCTCCATTTCTCAGAAAAAAATGATGAAGGCCAACATTTCCTGATTAGGCTCCATACATTTTGCTCCCAGCAGCTAACTTACCCATCTTTCAAACATTACCCAAACACCAGCCACGTCACATGCAGCAATACCAGAGGTCTTGCAAAAGGCCGATTTGTTCTTAGTTAATGATCAAATCTGTTTCCCTCCTTATCTGAATACTGTCATTCTGCAAACAAGAATTCTGGTGTCCATCTGGCTGGTGTCTCTCACTGGGAATGCTGGTGGAAAGTCTATGTGAAACTATACCCCGAGTTCAGGCCTGGATTCCCATTTCTTTGAAGTTTGACTAGCAACCCAAAGTCTGCAGCCCCAGGGAATAAAAATAAACGTCCCATTCCCCCCAGACACACACAAAGGTCTCCAGTGGATTTCAGTTAATCCACTTAGCCCTTACTCCATCTCTTTGCACATGGCGTGTATTTTGTTCTCATTTGAAAAAGCACTAAAACTCACAATCCAATGCATATCTGAGGTCACTGGGAGGGTTCCCATTGATTTCAACAGATCCTGAATCACAGCGCTAACACAATAAAGTTGGGGGTTTAATTGGCTGTGTCTCTTTCCCTCCGTCTTTTATACCCAGTGAAGGACTTTACAAACTGATAAAAGACACATAGAATATTTTACTCAATTATGGACAGGGAAGGACAAGAGAAAAACTGATCACAACATTAAAGAATCAGTTTTGGACCCCAAATTAAGTGTTTTATATTTTAGAGTATTCATATTTTTCCACCAACACTCAGTTTGACACAAGTGTGTAATCAGAAAGCCTGACACGTGAAACCAGCAGAAATATAATGCTTCTGAGCCTCAAACAACTTAATATCTTAATTTTTGGTTTTAAAAAAAAATAAAGACCAACTCTGCTTTAGAACTCCATGGCTTGATTTCCCTTGATTAGCACTGCAATTTGCTGCACAGTCTTCCTAAAGTGCTAATCAAATTCACCTCTAAATGCTACAGAAATTGCTGCCCCAACCCATAACTGCTAAGCAGCTTTTTTTCTAAAAAAGTCTAAATTAGACCCCTGCACAGTATGCAAGATAAACAAGGAAAGGGTAAATTAGGAAAAACAAACTATAGCAATTGCAGAAAAGTACACATTGTATGTACAAAATACTGTACAGCCTTTTTAAGTCTGAAAGCAGCAAAGACTACATTATAGGTTGGCATGAACTGCACATCTAAAGATTGCCCAGTTTGGGCTCCAAAGTGGTTTTCTCCCAGAGCACCAATTTCTCACAAGACGCTGCGCTGCTGATATGTCGCACGTTACCATTTCATGACTAAATCCCATCGGCAACGGCCCTAATTTGGTGAAGAACTCACCTAATACCCAACACAGATCCTGACCGTTCCAACCTACGCTTCGATCCATCACTCTCCCAAGCCATCGGGGCCCACGTCTGGCGAGCGCCGTTTATTGCTCACACGTGTGCAGCGTTTCCTAGATGTGCTGCTCCGTCCTGGATCCAGCTCCCTCTCCTGGACACTCCCCAAGCTGAGCCGCTGTCTCACACCACTCCGTGCTCCCTCTCCACTTATCTCCAGCATCTTTGGAGCAAATTTGAAGGGCGCATCCCTTAGGCAGCACCCGTTTCTCAAACCCCACCGCCAAATCATCTAGACCTACTCTCCCAGGGCGCCAGCTAAGTCTTCAAGAGGCATCAACCTGTAGGCAGCAGTTCCCGTGTTACCGGACACATGTAATAGTTGAAACTAAAGACAGATACTGCAAAGGATTTCAGCAACAGAGGAGATGCACACATCCAGGGGGAAAAAGGGAAGTTACTTATCAGCTTGTCATTCCTTCCTCTCCCGGAACCCCCCTCAAGAAACCATATCCTTAAATCGACTGTAACACAGACCCTGCTCCCTTCTCTCTCCCTTTGACCTTGGCTTAGTTGGGGCGGGGGGGCAGAAAGTCCATTTTGCCCCCAAAGCCTGTGCTTTTTTTCCTCTTCCTTAACCTCTATTCTGAAACCTCTTTCCCTTTGGCCTTGTATTTGGGGATTTTCCACTCTCCATCTTCCCACTCCCTCCAGGTAAACATGGTCAAACAAGTGTGCTTCCACCTGGGGCACTGGCTGGCATGCTCGCTGCAATGCCGGGGCATGGGGCGAGGTTAATCACTTCTCGTGTTTGTCCTGTAGCTTCTTCCTGGCAAGAGAGTGGCAGAGCAGTTCTATTACATGAACCAGAATTCAGCGGTTAGTAAGTCAGCTGATGCTGGGGGGACCCACCTACGCAGCATGCTGGGTTTAACCATGCCATGGGGTCCAAGGCACGGATGGAGTCTGCTTGAGCAATGGCACTGCCTCCACCTCAGCCTCTCCAAACACCCTGTAAAACTGTGCTCTTGGCTGTCTGGAAGGCTCGTGCCAGCCCAGGGATGTTCTGATCTTCAGCAGCAAAGAGAGAAGGGTCTTACCCAAAGGGATGCTGAAATGGCATAAGAGAGTCTGAGCGGGCAGCCGCTGAGCACCGCTGTTAGCCAGGCAAGTGGGCAGCATCTCAGTCATCAACAGAGCTGCAAAGCTCTGCATCCCGCTCAGGAGAATCTGCCTTCCTCCTCAGCAAACCCGGCTCCTGGATTTGCAAACTTCAGGCCATGCATTCATCGGCATCTCCTGTCAGTTCAGGATTTGTTTCTTCCATCAAGAACAGCAAACACTTGCATTCGTATGTACCAGGCAGCTTGCCTCCACCAGCTCCCAAGCTGCCTCCAGCTCAGGCACGTACTGCACTGAGGAGTCCACAGCAGATTCCCTCAGGATGGAGCAAGCTGAGGCAGGGCTTGGTCCAGAGTCACCCACTCCCTCCAGCCCCTTTAGCAGGCCAAACTCCTCAGAGTGACTCTCACTGTCTTGTTTCAACTTACAAAATGAGAGCATAGCTGGGAAGGGCGCTTTTTCAGAGTTCAGAAAACATTTTGCCGACCAGGATGCAGAAGCCTATGTTTGCCCATAGCTATCCTTTCTGGCATCACAGTTGGGAATGATGTGAGGCCATGGCTGGGCTCCTAATCCAGGGACATCCCCTGCAGACTGCCAGCACAGCTCTGCACACCTCCAAGTCTCCGGACCCAGCATGAAACCCCATCACCTTGTCCATCACCCCCGTGGCTGCTCACTGCCTGGACTTTTTACCAATACTTTCTGGATTTGGGCATCTTCAGCCCATGCCAGTCTCTTCTGTTCCACCTGAAGCACTTTGCCATTCTTCAGACTATTGTGGATTGAAAAAACAGCCTCAGTGACTCCCATGCTCCCTCCCACTCAGGAGGCAGACGGAGCCTTTGACAGCTCACATGGGAGCACGCTCCTCTACCTGCTGTGAGCTGATCTTTACATAAGTAATACATGTAAATTGTCATCAACTGCTAATAGACCTTCACTACTTATCCTCACCTCAGAAGGTGCTTTACTGTACTTTTCCATTAACTTCCTCCCCTCCACCTTCTCCTTCCCCTCCCAGCCTCCTCTCTCCCCCCAAACTGAAGGGGTTCCTTGTTCAAACCCACATGCTACTAATAAACACAACCCAAGCATGCAACACAAGAGTCACCCATCTGAAATTATTTGGTCTATCCATATTGCCCTGTCACCTCAGTTCCTTTCCCCTGGTCCAGGCTCAGCCTGTCATGGTAGGAGAATGAGAGAATCCCATTCTTCATGCTCTGTAAAGATTTAAAGATGTGAAATCCAAAACTTTCCGGTCATATGGCTTTCTCTCTTCCCCCATTAAAAGAAGTCTTAACTTTTACTTAAAGCCCAAACCGCAAGAAGAAATGAACCAAGAGCACAGAGCTTTGCATGAAAACCAAACTACATTTTGCACACACAAAAAAAATCTGCCTGGAGCCATATATCACATGCACCTTTGACCCAACAAGGCATTCAAAAAGGCCCTATGCTGGATGCTGGCAAGCTGAGGTTGTACTACTGAAAAGAAGAAGGGGGAGAATATTCATGGTATTTTCATTATTATCAGAGAAATGAATCAAATAAGTTTTCAATTGACAAATTCCCCTGCAAAGTTTTGCAACACAGAAGGAACAACACCGTGGTACTGAGCAAAGAGCCAGAGTGAAACCAAACACCCCCTCTTCATCCTGCAGCCCTACAGCCACAAATAAACACACAACAAAGTAGTCTGTTCTTAACACTTTTTTTGTTTTATTGCCATTCACAGCAAAGCTAAAGACTTTGGGGTGGTTGCTTTGGAGGCTTTCAAGTGCTTATCTCCCCATTGCTTCTTTGTTTGAAATAATGCGAAAGCAAATAGAAAAGGCTGGGCTGTGGCACTGCTAAAAAGCTCCCCCACAGGACCCAGGTTGTTCAAAACCACACCAGCGGCAGTCCAGCCTGCAGCTGGAGGATGCCCTGAGAAGATCCCTCTGCTCCAAACCAGCGCTAGGCAAGCAGCAGACTGGGAGATAGATTCTTTCCTTCTCAGTTCTTGTTATCACTTCCCTTAAACTATCACAGCTTGCTATGAATTTATCTTCCCACAGTGAAAGTGCTTTGTTCAGGACCAAACGCAATTCTGTCTTGCTTACGCGGCTCTTTCGTGCAGTGTTAAACAGGGGGCATGTAGCTTGCTAAGAGGACATCGTGCTAACATACTGCCGTTGTTGTACAGACTTGCTAACAAGCGCTGCGCTGAAATAAAACCTTTCAGGGGAGAAAAAGCATCAGAAGATGTACTATAATCCTGACTAGGCAAGCTGAAAGCTACTGGGAGCCTTTCAGTATAACTGAGGGAAGAGAAGGGGGAAAGCAGGGGAGATGACAGAGAGAGAGAGAGGAGGAAGGACACCGGGGTGAGCCAGGAACCTACAGGAAGCCAACCCCCCCGAGAAGGCTTTGGACTTCAGAATTAGGAAGAAGTAGCATGAACCTCCCGTAGCTCTAGCTCTGGGGAAAGAAAATACTACTATTAAACAATACGTAAGGAGAAGGAAGATAAACTGGATTTAAATAATAGCTTTTATTTCAAAGCACTCTACAGAGCCTGGCTGAAATTGGGAAGCGTGGTATCTAATTACTTAAACTTCTACATCTGGAATCTGATGATAGTAATCATCCAAAAAGGGCACTTAACAATGATTTAGAGGGAGGGTGAAGGGAGCAAATAATGCACATCTGTTGTCAAGAGCTTTGGGACCAGCTATTTACCTGTTACAGCACTTCCAACAAGACCTCAAAGACTTTCTGTATTGACAAAATGTCAATCCCTGCCATAAAGAACAAACACACAGTGCAGGACCAGGACGGAAAACTTTCAAATCTCAAAACAGCATTTCTCCAAACTTCCCTGTCCCATGAATTACTGTATTAGAGTTTGCAATTAGCCGATGCAATGGTGGAAGTCTGTGAGACAAGTCTCTTCCATTGGCACACCAGTAGCATATAAAGATGCCTCTACAGAAACAGAGAGAGGGGTCTGGGCAGCAGAGCACAGGATAAGACCTACACAATTGTTCTCTTCCTCAGTGTTCAGGGCTGGATTCTGTGTTACTTCACACTCTCCTCCTCCAGAAGGGTTTTACCACTTGTTCTGCCCACACCGACTTGGTGAAGTGGAAAAAGAGGTCTCGGATCTGAAAATGCCTCTAAGGGACGGCAGCTATAAGAACTTAAGTGTCACTGAATTTGCAAGCGCACAGTGCTAGCTACTGTTAAAAACAGAATTACACAGACAGGCATTTCATTTACCTTAGTGCTCAGCTACGAGGTCCCCACTGGCCCAGTCCTGCTGCAAAGAGCAAACTTCACTGAGCACTTTCAGCTTGGATCCATTTTCCCCTTCCTTCCCATTCTTGCAAGCAGCAGGTGTCTTTGGTCACTGACCTCCACGAATCATCAGATTCTTTCCCACCTCCTCATCTCTAACCTGCCTCTCAGACAACAGCTGCTTTGCCAGGGACTTCCCAGGCTCTGGCTCCTTCTGGAAACTCCCTTCAAAAAAAGAAGAGGAGAGCAGTTATAACCAAAGGGGGTGGAGGAGAAGGGAGGGCTCACAGAAGGACTCTTCACACCCGCCTTGCACTGCCTGTCCTCCTTCCGCAGGAGAAGATCCAAAGGGAAAGCATCTCCCCGGCTCACATCAGGCAATTAAGCAGCCTCTCGAGAGTGGAGTGGGGGGCAGGAAGGAGGTGACAGGCCCCCAGATCACGCTTAGTTATTCTGCCCAAATAAAGTTTCTCTTTACCCCATTCACAGGGTCCTTCCCTCTCCCACCCCTCCCTCTCCACCTAGGAGGGAGAACAAGCTTTCAGCTCACACAGCTGCACTAATAGGCAGGAGCTACAATCATCAGGCAGCGACCACTTCCCTGATACTTTAACACAAAGTCATCCCCCAAGGATTTGTTGCTTAACACAGCAGGAATGAAAGGGTTACGTTTAAAAGGGTGAAATGAAAGAAGGGGGAAAAACATCCCACGACTGAGGAATGTCAAACTGTCACAACGGCATCAACCGTTTCCTCAGCAAGTCTGAGACTCGGCGTGTGTAGAATCGCCGTGTCTGGGAAAAAAAATAATCTGTCAGAGTAAATGGTTCCATCTTCAGAAAAGAGCTTGGAAGAGCAGCTTGGCACAGAAGCTTTAAATTGTTTTCTGCTGTTTCTAAACCCAGGCTCTCAGAAGAGATCAAAAGGCAACTCACCTTCCCTCGAGAGCATCCCATCCCAACAGCCGTGTCATGGTTTTGCAGCCTTTGACAGAGGAATCTGCCTGTTCACAATCTCTCCATCTCAGAGACACCAATTAGTTTCCACCCTACAAACGCTTCGGTTGTAGGCTGCACAGCATCTCTCCTGCATCGGGATCAGAGCTGGGGCCTCAACACTGCTGCAAGTGACAGCCTGAGTCAGAATTTGACCTGTCTCAAATCTGGCCCAGGTTTCTGGCTTTGGGTTGTTTGCCTGTTACTCAATCAAAACAAGCAGCAGGAATCACTGTTACCTGATTGCAACCAAGCAGAAGTTGCATAACGAGCAGGTAAACTTTTCCTCTCTTGCAGCTCTTCCATTTCAAAGGACAGAACCATCCTCCTACCCTGTTCCTTCCAGCTCTGGTACCCAAAACCCTTCCTCTGAGGCTACCTCTCTCAAAAAGGTTTCCTCACTCTGGACTGCAGAAGCATTTTGGTGTCTCCTCCCCACTTCTGCCACTGCCACTGTTCCCATTCACCTCTCCTACTTGGAAAAGTGCGGAATCCAGTTCCTCTCCCTATTTTCTGTCATCCTGCTTTCCCTCATCAGCATGCAATCTCAGCTTCATCCTCTGGCTTACGCATCCTCACTCTCCCTTTCTCCCTGCAGCCCAGAGGTTTCAATCATTTCCACACTGAAACTCACCTGACCCTGAATCGGACACTTGCTCCTCACCTCTTACCGCTCTCATTGTCCCAAATCAGGTCACCCAGCCACCAGAAGGTCTCATACGTTTGAGTCGCTCTTTGCACTCCTCTCCCCTTACCAACTCCCACCCGTCCAGCCACCACCTGCTCCCTTTCCATCGAACACACCACCACCCAACGGGACACCATTTGGTCCCAGATGTGGCATATTTATAATCCCAAAGCCGTGATCAGAAAACGGCAGCCTCCACCTAACGCACAGCAGAGAACGCTAATCAGTTTTTCATAAGGAAACTGCAAACCGAGCTACGGGAAACTCAGCAGTCTGGATTTACACACGGGGGAATATCGGAATCGCTTTCATTTTGACTGAAAGAGTCATAACCCCGCATTTCACCGAGAGCTGAAACCAAACTAGAAACAGAGCACGTGTCAAAACCATACAAAACTACAACTTCTGCATGGTTTTGATGCAAAATAATCTAAGCAGGCTGGCAGCCTACAAATCCTAACGATTTTGTGGACAAATCTGGGGCAAGTTTAGAATTTGTAACGTAGTGTGTTATATGTCAGTTTAGGTTTCACTGTGAATATTTTTTAAGTGGAACACTAGTGGGCTCTGAGCACGGCTCTCAGCATTACTTGCCAAAGCGAGAGCCAAAGGAGCACAGCTGAGGTTGGAAACTGGTTTCACCGTTAACCATTTTAAGGTCACGTCAATTCTAGGTCCTGACTGGCAGCGTTGGCACCCAAGGATGTCATCTCTCTCCAGTCCTACGTAAGATGCTAAAGACCCGCTTCTGCGTAGCACAAAGAGTTCCTCTCTTGCGCAGTTAGCTCACAACATCTACCTTGAAAAAAAAGGACCGGCCTCAACCAGCTCTGCTGACAGGTACCAGCCCCGTGGTGCGAGCAACCTCTCCTTCCAGCTCCAACACGGGAGCCCCAGCATCACCCAACTCCATCCCAGCCGCCAACCCCAGGGTCCCCGTCCCAGCAGCAACGCGAGAGTCGAAAACAAAAGGCGCTTCCCATTTCGCATCTCCCTCGTCCCCTCAAGCTTTGGGTACGCAACCACGTGGCCCCAACAGCCAAAATGAAGCAGTCCTTTGGTAAAAGGCAGGCAGGGCTCCTCAGCGCAACTGCTGCAGCCCTGCCGGGACGGGATGGGGTCTGCACCCCGGAGCTGGGGCAAAACACCCCTCAGCCCCCCAGAGCTGGGGCAAAACACCCCTCAGCCCCCCGTCCCGCAAACCGAAATTCACCACGGATACGTAAGACAGTCACGGGCCTCCATCTCCCTCCACGGCGGGACCTCGAACCGCAGCACCAGCACGGACCCCACGGGAGGACGAGCACCCACCGGGGGGGCTCACCCCTTCCCCGTGGCAGGGCTCCCGCCTGCCCCACCTGAGGCTTTGCAGCGGGGAAAGGCCATGAGGGATGGGACGGGGCAACGCCGGGACTTCACGGGGTTCGGTGTGGCGACGAGCCCGGTCGCCCCACCGCAGCCCGGGGGCTCGGGCGGGCCCCCCCCCCGCTCCCCGGGCAGCGGAGAGAGAAAGAGGCGCGGGGCAGCCAGCGCCCGGAGACTCACAGTAAAGCAGGGCTATGGATCGCAGCAGCACGATGCGGGTCAGCCAGAAGGTGCCCGGCGACGGCGGCGACCCGACCCCGCTGCCCGCCGGCCCCGCCACAACCCGCTCCGGGGCCCCGCGGGTGCCGTCGCCCGCCGCCGCCCGCCTCTGCCTCAGCGCCGCGCTGGGCGCCGCCATGTCGGAGCCCGCAGCGAGCATGCGTGAGGCCAGCCCGGCCCGGCCCGCCCTCCCCTCCACCACTAACCACCCCCGCTGCGAGGCGGGCAGCCGCGGCCGGGCTGTGAGGGCTGAGGCGAGGCGGGCTGAGGCCGTGATGGCGGGGCTGTTGGGAGACTGTCCCGCGTCGGCCGTGTCTCTTACAGCCGCGGTTTCTGTGGAAAAATGGCGTCTGTACGCCTCAGCCCCAGGGAGCGACCTTTGGAAAAGGGCGAGAAAGTGCAAAGTTAAGGGAAAAAAAAGGAAAAAAACCCACCACAAAAACGGAAAGAAACAGGAGTTGGCTGCAAAACCTCTTCTCCCGCCCAAGGAGGCCTGGGCCCTCTGTGGAGCCATGTCCGCTGGCACAGGCAGGGTCTGGCCGCAGCCCCTTCACCTCACCCTGCCATCCCCGGGCTCCGTCCCTGAGGAATAATTTTTAAGTTAAATTCCTCAGGCTTTCTATATTTGGCACTTCTGAGACTGCCATGATTTCTACTTCATAGTACTCCATAGCCGCCAAGCACTTGACTCCGCGTTGAGTTCATAAACGCTGTTTTTTAGCAAAACCACGCTAATAAAGCGGCCTCGGCGGTCATCAGTGAGTTTAGGCGTGTGTCGTGCTGAATACCGCCGTGCTAAACCGTTCGATTGGTCTCTGAGAAAGTATCTGTTATCAGGTGTAACGTTATTCAATGCTTTTCAGACTGTAAAGCGGTCCCTTCTAAATGCCTCTTTTGTTTTTCCAGTTTCCCATCACCGCTGCTTGCATTGTTCTCCTTAGAAAAAAACCCTACATAATGGTGCATTGTATAGGGAAAGAAAAATAAGCTATTTGTTAAAGGCCTCTGGTATACTGCAGTTTCGCTCTCCCTTTGGATTAGCCACAAGGGTTGGCTAGATAAATTTAAAGAGATGTAAGCTAATGGTTTCCTTTGTGGGGTCTTTATGAAACTTTTACAGCAAATTCCACATTAAATGGAAATGTCTGTAAAACAAACTGGATAATTGAGGAAATTACTGAGGAAAAGAGGAGGGTTTAGGCTAAAGATTTAGCAAAAAAAAAAAAAGAAAAGGAATAATTGGAGCTGGGAAGGGAACGCTGCACTGGGTCGGTTTTCACTGCTGAAGATTGCTCTGAGATCTGCCAGATGCACAAGTTGGGACGGTAGCAGGAATGAACACCAAACTCAGCCGACCCAAGCTCGAGGGACATCATGTGTCAATAGCACCTTCCAACAATACGAGCTGCAAAGTTTTAAGTCTATTAAATGGCAGAAAAATGTTGTTACTCTACAGGACCGATCCAACTCTCATAAAAGGCAATGGAAGCCTTTCCTTCAGCTTTACTGGAAGATGGTTCAAGCTATAAAGGAAAACGTGCAATAAAACAGCAGATTAGAACATCAGATGACCTTCTCTCTGTTCTGAGTTCCTGCTG
Source organism: Haliaeetus albicilla (assembly GCF_947461875.1). Lineage (NCBI taxonomy): Eukaryota > Metazoa > Chordata > Aves > Accipitriformes > Accipitridae > Haliaeetus > Haliaeetus albicilla. The sequence goes on along the minus strand of NC_091504.1, from coordinate 24,118,809 downwards.
GTATGCAGCTTTGTGTGGATCATCATCTGCGTCGGGTTTTCTGCTCACTTACCTACCTACTGTCAGCTTTTATCTTCAGGTCGCAATTTTCCCTCGCGTTCCCTCTTTTCAAAGTAAGGTCTCAGAAAAGAAAACAATGTAAAAACCAAGAAAGTAACGCAAACAAGATATTTAAGAGTGAGGCTCTGAGCCTTAAAAGTCTCAAAGGGAAAGCGATTCATAAATGTCAGGCTGGCAGGCAGGCGCTGAGGCATCATTGATGCAGATCTTCATTCAACAAAATGCGCGCCGCCACGTCCCCCCGCCCGACCCTATTTTGCTGTGTTCCAAACAGCTGCAAAAGTGACAGAGAAACAAGCATTTACTGTCACAGCACCCAGCAGCTGTCCCCACCAGCACCTCAACCCTGCTGTCCCTGGCACCCTAAATTACTCTGTGTTCATTCAGGTCTAGTCTTTCGCCCCTCTGGCTGCCAGGAATTGGGTTTTAAATAAAACAGAGAAAGTGAATGTGTGCAGAAATAACTATTTTGTAAAGCAGCATTAACATTTGGGGACTCCTCTAAAGAAAACATACATTCAATTATGTATAATGCAGTTACACACAATCCTGCTGAGCGTTCAGCTGCGTTCGCTAAATGGGAGGTGGGGATCTCGCAAAGAATTTGGGAGCTTCTTCTACTAGTTAAGATTTTTCCAGCGGTAATATTTTTTCCATTAAAATCCCTGATCCTTCCCTATGGAAATCTGATCTTTAACTCCAGGGTTAGCAGGATTAAGGCTGAAAAGGATTTTCAGAGGAAGAATTACCTTTATTCCTCCTGTATTTGTACAGCATCTGAAATGAGGTGGTGCTGATTCAGAAGACGGATTCCTACGCGGTGCCATAAGACAAACAATTAATAATCACAGTAATCATAATTAATAGAATTGTGCTTCTCCATTATTTTGAAAAGATGCTGTCCAGCCTGTGCTGTGCAGGAGGAAAGAAGAGATCCTTTGCCAGTGTCTCACCTGGCCTTTAACATGTAACACATACCTGTGTGTTGTTGATCCCGCAAAAGCAAATTTTGTTTTGTTGCTGGTATCTTAGAATATTTGAACAGAATTCCACTGTTTTTGGTCTTTACGCATGCATGTTTTCTGAGACCGAAAGAGAAGGCCGTCCCTTTTGGGTTTGCAATTGTTTTCACCTCTGGGTCCTTGGCTGTCAGCATGACGGTGTGCAACTTCAGGCTGGGAACACTGCAAGATAAAAACACAGAACAAGCCACTAGTTAAGTTTTTCAACTGGGATATTAAAGAACTAATAATCATAAAAGCACTTGTTAGTAAAGGCTATTTTATTTTAGCAGAAATTCCACACCAGGCCCAATGTAACATGTAAAGATTTTCATGAAGCCCTCACTGCCTTTGACTCACGCTGAAGTCAAAGCCTTCTAAAAATAAATGGCCTTTTTCTCTGATATCAGTGGCCATAATGAAACCTAGAAAAGGGCTCAGGAATCCCATGCTCTGCTCTCTACTTGTGTTTCAAGCAGGAGAGAGGTCAGTGGAGTCCTGCCCAGTGCAGGTGTGCAGAGTTTCTTGTATCAACGCCAGGTAAATGTTCCTGGGTTGGAAAAGAGCTGCTGGGGGACGTGTTCCTCCATTGTTCACCCTGCAGCTGCCAAAGTATTCCTGTCCAGAAAAAGGAGGGATGCTGGAGCTAGGCACCCCATTAACACAGTAAAAAATAATAGTAAACTAATATTTAAGCCTCTCTCTTCCCCCCCTGTTCTCAGCAGACTGCAGCAGCTGTGCAAGGGGTGCAAGTTTGCATCCACTCATGGTGGTGGGAGCCTCGAATCCCCAGCTCTTCGCAATCCATGGAAACACCTCTAATGCCAGGCTTTGCATGAGGCTGTGCAATAAAAACTTGTTCTTGCTGTGGTGGGAGCACACAGTGACTTTCATGACAGCACACAGTAATGTTTCACTCCTGCTGTGCAGGTGAAAACAAGAATTTCAAGAGCACAGCTAAGTGCACAGTGGTGGGAGCTGTGGAAATGCCGAGGACTAAATACCCCAGGTGTTAATTAAAATTTGCAAAAAGGTTCTGTCTCCCTTACTCCTGAATTTTTCAGAGCAGCGAGGCTCATTTCGTGTGAACAGAGGACAAATTTTGGACCTAAACTGATCTGCAAGCAGCTGAGCCATGTACATTTAGCCTTAAAATTGCATGAGCAGGACAGGTTATGTGCTGGGGCCTTCACAAGCACAGTGTAGAATTGGACCCATCACTACAGTTCATCTTGAGAGCAAAGCTTTTCAGCTCTTCTACTGCTATTTCAATTGAAATTAGTTGAAAGTTACCACAGGTCTTTTTTTTCTTTCTTTTCAAATATCAGGAGCTTTCCTGAAAAGGACTGAACATTGTTTCACAGCAATCTCTGAGTTGCCACTGAACTGCTGTATCCTCTGGGCAGAGCATTAATCCTGCAGATGTCAGAGGCTTACTTTAACACCACGCATAGGTTACTCTTATCTGATCAGGGGTGGTTTTTTCTTCCCCTGTACAGCTCTTTCTATTTGCTCTTTGAAATTCCCATGTAAAAATCAGCTTGCAGTTCAAAGGTAGCCATTTTTTGAAAAATGATAACTTTACCACTCGATCAGATTAAGTGATAGAGCCCACCTTTGGGCCAGGCCTCCACCCAGCCAGGGAAGGAGTGCAGTACGTACCCGCGTTGCAGAGCATATCCCCTCGCATGCAGTGGTTCCCGCATGCTCTCATGCTCTGAAAACGCCTTCCCTGTCTTCTACGGAAGATGAAATTTCTCCTCCCTGACATTAGTGGGGCTCTGACTGCTCTGAAGCCAATGCAGACCTTGTATTTAGTGCCTGATCCCCAGCAACACTGGTGTGAGCTGGCCAGGAGCTTTATTGGAGACTGTGTCAGACTTTAAAGAAAATGAAGCAGTGTTACCAATATTGACAGGCAGCTGGTGGACCTCTGCTGTGCCCGCTCTCTGTCAGGAACAGCCAGCTCTGTTCCACAAACCCTCTCTAAACGTACCCCGCTTGGGTGCACTCTTTAAGGCTCCATTGGGCAACAGGAATCTCAGTTCCTCCCTCCCAGATCTACACCCTTTTCCTGGAAATCCCAGTGTCAGGGCCCACCCTGCAGAGGTCTGGGTCAAGACAGAGAAGCTTTAGGCTGGGTCTAGATGACGCATCATGCAGGATCACTGCAAGACCTGCCCTGCAGCTCCATCACTTGCCCATCCCTGTGCAAACATCACTGGTACTTTGTCATACAAAAATTTGAACGAGACCCTGTAAGACAAATGATGTCACTTGAACCCACTTCTTGTCCTAGCATAATCTTGTTCCATTTCATGGATGAGCGAACTTCTCAGGAAATGTGAGCTGCTGAAGTTTCCCAGCTGCTCCAGCTCCCTCCTCTCCCTGTGTCATCTCAGCTTCTTGCAGCCTTGCCCAGGTCGGATGGTCTGAAAGGCAAGGCAACGCTGCTCCCTCCACCAGCTCGGCTGAGAACTGACGCTCAGAGACATGAAATGGTTTGTGCAAGATCACAAAACCAGATGTGAAGCAGGACACGTACCCTGCTGTAGTTCCAGGCACTACCTCTTCTTCCACGTGCCCATCTCCAGAGTGAGAGGAAGCAACTACTAGAAGTTGTCCTCTTCCTTCTACCTGCTTTGGACAAAGAGGAATTCAAGTGTATGGGCTGAGAAATGCAATTCCCTGCCTCGGGCAGAGCTAGGGAGCTGTGAAAGGCAGCAGCATGCAAGGGGGGAGAAAAGCAATGTCTCCAATTCCTGCTGTCCTTGGGGGCTTCTTCTGCAGGAATTTGACTTGCAGTTGAAGACAGGGATCAGAAAATAGGGACTCTTGTTTTCATTCCTACCTCCGTGGGCTTGCCCCAAAGCTCCGAGTGTCCCACAAATCCCTTCTCAGCCTCAGTCACGCAATGAGGTTCACTCTTCAGAGGAAGGTGCTCCACAGGAGAGGCTGTCTTTGAAATGATACACTAAAAATAGTGATTATTGCTTTGACTCGGTCACCTCTAAAATGGATGAAATACAATTTATCTGACTCACAGTATTTTAATAAGGTAAACTTCTTAAAGAGCTATGAGAACCCAAAGAGACAGGCATTATAGAAATGTATGTTAAGCATATGTCACATGAGGAGGAAAAAAAAAAAGTTTTGCCAAGTGTCCAACAGCACTGCAAAGCCACTGGTCCAAAGCCCAGGGAAAACAGAAACTTGTCCACAACCTCGTTAAGCTTTGGATTGGGCCCTGGAAGAAAAGTTCAATTAATCCTCACTTGCAAGTTCAATACATATAGTATGCCTTGAGCCTTGAAGTCAGTATTTTTTAAAATGACACTTTGTAAAATTATATTTAAAAAAAACCCAAACCACCTTTGTCCAAAGGTAACTCACTTTGTGACTCTACAAACTAAAAGTTGAAATCTTGAGAAATTACTAATAAAGAAATGAGAGAATTTTTAAATAAAATAAAATCCCACTTTGGACTTTAACGGAATATATTCATTTTCACTCAGAAGGCGTACGGACATTCAGGCACATTTAAACGGTGTTACATTTAAATTCAAAGTGTACGCTTTATTTCAAGGTGATTATACACTGCAGTAATTAAACAAAATGCTCTCAGCCCCCCCCCCCCCGTTAGTTTTTAAACGCTGGAATGCTTGAAGTACTCACACAATTTCTATATTTTTCCTGTAAATCTTGTACTTGACCCTCTTTTTCCGGGGGTTTAGCGGGGCTGGGGGGAAGCAGCGGATAAAACTGGAATTTGGGGAGTTGCTTTTTTCCAGTCGCAATTAGAAGGCTGGATTCCGCAGATAATTAGAATCAAATGCTTCAAATAAATGCTGCAAAAACCAGGGCTCGCTTGGAGAGGGGCAGCCCTCCGGATCGAGCAGGCAGATGGTTTAAAAAAAAAAAAAGGGGGGATTTTGCTGAGGGGCCCGAGGCGCGCAGCCCCGCACGGGGGTCTCCCGCAGCCGGAGCCGACGGGGGAGATTTTGCAGGGAATCCCCCCCCCATCACCACCACCACCGCCCCCCCCAGACCCCCAGGCTCACCCCCGAGGTGCCTCTTTCTTCTCCGGACGGTGCAAAGCCGCCGGCCTCGGGCGGGACGCGGCCGGGGCAGCCCGGGGAGGGTCGCCGGTCCCCGGTGCCCGAGCCCGGTGGTGGGAAGGCTGCGGGGAGAGAGGAGAGGCGAGACGGGGCCAGGGGAGGTGGAGGGGCACGGAGGGGCTCGTTTCGGTTCTTTCCACCCATCCACCGCTTTCCTCCGTGATTTGCCCCGTCGGAGAGAGCGGGGAGCGCACGGCGGCCCCGGGGACACCGGGGCTCGGCTGCCGGAGGGCTGCACCGGCTGCGGGGGCAGCTCCGACCCCGCTTGCAACCGGTGTTTCTGCCGCGTACCGACCTCCCCAGAAGCTCCCCCCCTTGGAAAAGGGGTCCAGAAAGTAACCGGCTATCCCCCAGGGCACGAACCGCCCGGTGCGTCCCGCCGTACCGGAGCTCCGGGGAGGCGGCTGCTGGTCGCCCCATCCCGGAGCCGCTCCGCACCTCTTCACCGCGCCGGGGCTCGGAAAAGGTTCTCAGCAACCCACCGCCGAGCCCCTCAACCCCGGAGAGCGTCCCGCTGCTCCCCACTCTCCCCCACGATGTGTGTGTGGAGGGGTGCCCCCTCCGCACACCGGGGGTATAAAACACATCCCCGCCGTCGGGGGGGTCCCCCGTTAGTACCGTGGTGCGGCGAAGCCCCCCCCCCCGGACAATTTACAGCGGTAAAAATAAGGAGGGGAAGCCCACACATGCCGAGAGAGGGCCCCTTCGGCGGCCCGGCCGCCTCCAGCCGCCCGCCCCGGGCAGCGGCGGGTCCGGCCGGCGGAACGGCGGGAGTGCGGCGGGCGGGCGGACAGCGCGGCCGCCGTGAGGGAAGCGCCCCGCCCCTTATGTAAATGATCCTTCCCGCTCCGCCAATGGGAAGCGGCGGAGGAGGAGGAGCCGGTCGCCCTCCCCTTAAAGTAACTTGTTGCCAGGGGCCGAGTTTCGCACTGGACGTGGAGCGCGGCGGCGGGCAGGGCGCGGGGCGCGGAGCGCGGAGCGGCGCGGAGGGGAGCGGGGCGCCGGGACGGCAGCAGGACTGGCTTTGGTTGTGGTTTATTTTTTTGATTTTTTCCGGCTGATTTTTACGCGTTTGTGTCTTTTATTTTTGTTCTTCTAGATTTTTTTAATTTTTAAAATTTTTTCTATTTTATTTATTTTTTTTTTTCTATCTTTCTTGCTCTTCGAGCGCCCGCGGAGGGCTGCGCGGTCCCCGCCGCTCCAGCCCGGGCACATCCTCACCCTCGGGGCGGTTCTGCCCCTCGCTCCCTTCCCCCCCCCCTCCCTCCCTCCCCCCCTTTCCCCATCCCCATCCCTCCCGCGGCCACCAATGCTCAACATGACCGAGGAGCACGACAAAACGCTGGAGGCTCCCTGCAGCCCCGCGGGTACCACCAGCTCCATGTCCCACGTGGACTCGGATTCCGACTCGCCTCTCTCCCCCGCCGGTTCCGAGGGTCTGGGTTGCCCCCCCGCTCCCGCTCCTCGCCCTCCCGGTACCGCTCCGTTGGGAGCCAAGGTAGACGCGGCCGAGGTGGACGAACGTTTCCCCGCCTGCATCCGCGACGCCGTCTCGCAGGTGCTGAAGGGTTACGACTGGAGCCTGGTGCCCATGCCCGTCCGCGGCAACGGATCCCTCAAGGCCAAACCTCACGTCAAGCGGCCCATGAACGCCTTCATGGTGTGGGCGCAGGCCGCCCGCAGGAAACTGGCCGACCAGTACCCGCATCTGCACAACGCCGAGCTCAGCAAGACCCTGGGCAAACTTTGGCGGTGAGTCCCGCACCCCGCACGCCCCCCGAACACCCCCCACCTTTCCCCCGACCCGCTGGACCGGCGGGACCCCCCCCCGGGGATGCGACGGGGGCTTTGCCTCGGGGGGTGCGCGGCCGAAGTCCGTCTCCCACCGCTTGCTTAATTTCTCTTTATTAATACCACTGTATTTTTGGCCGGCCGTGCCCGCAGGGGGATTCTTAAAGCGTTTCTAACTGAAGTGCAGAAATCCCCCGCAGCCTGTGGGTTCGCTGCAGAGGACCGAAAAAGCCCCCCGTGCGGGGGCCGGGGCACCCACGGCCGCAGCGCTGCCCGTGGGTCCTGCCCCAGCGCTGTGTCACGGGGGGATCGTTCCCTGCTCCATCACCAAGATGTGCAGCCTGGGCCCTTCCCTCTCCCGTGTCCCTGTCCCCAGCAGACTGAGACTTTTTTTTTAATTGCTTCTCTTGCAATGGCTTTTTCTAAAAGTTTTTTTCCCCTGGCTTGCTTGCTTGCTTGTCGCTTAACAAGCTATAAAACCAAACAAGCCGATTTTTAGCAGTTATTTTAATCAGCTTCCTAATTTCCCTTCTTATCTGCGTGCTGGCATGCTCAGCGCTGCCCACCGATGCAAATATTTTTTTTTTCCTGGGCGGCATCTGAGTGCGCTCTGCTTTCCAAGGCTCTGTGACGAGCCATGTTTTACCGTGTGGTATATTTGGTCATGTCTGGTTGTACCAAACTTGCATCTTTCCTGCCTGTTTGGGCCAGCGATGCTCCCACTGCGGTTTGAGACTCTCCAGGAGTTTGCAAAGAGAGGTCTGGGTGGGGGAGAGTTTTGAAAGAAATAATCCCGTCGCTGTTGCCTTCGTGGTTTCTTTGTAAGCACCAAACAAAGCTGGAAATGGGCAGCGTTGTTTGTCGCGGTGAGGGGGTGGCATTTGTAGGACAAACATAGGAGTAATATTTGGCAAAGGCATTTAAAATGGGGCAGGGGGATTTTGTTTTGTCCGGTTGTAGGTATCCATAGCGGTCGGTGTCTTCTGAACCTCTATAGTTGGTATTTTAATACATTTTTGCAACATAGTTTAGCTCTTTTTTGCCACAGCAAATCGGTTTTGTGATTAACTTTCTGGTTGCTCAAATCGGTGTATGGGAAGTGGGGATGTGAGCCTGAAAATAGGCTGAAAACTTCTAAGGGAAAGATGTTAATTTTGGATTATTTTCTTTTTCCCCCTCCTCCTTCTTTAAAAAAAAAAAAATCAAAATCCATCCTAAATCAGTTTGTTAAGCGAAAATGAGAAACGTCCCTTTGTGGAAGAAGCTGAGCGGCTCAGGGTCCAGCACAAAAAGGATCACCCGGATTATAAATACCAGCCACGGAGGAGGAAAAGTGTAAAAGCCGGGCAGAGCGACTCCGACTCTGGAGCTGAGCTCAGCCACCACGCCGGCACGCAGATCTACAAAGCGGACAGCGGGCTGGGAGGCATGGCCGATTCCCACCACCATGGTGATCACACAGGTAAAGGACCCCCACGGGGGCAAAAAAAAAAAAAAAAATCTGCAGGTCCCAGGTGCGTTGGTTTGGGACATGAACCAGCTGGTGGGCACGGGCTCATCTGTCCCCCGGATGAATATCAGTGGGATTGGGGCCATCTAAAAGCAGGAGTCATTGCCCTGAGAGCTGGGGTTTTGCACCAGGTTGTGAATGTGGCCACTGTTTTCTGTAGTAAAAGCTTATAAAGCCGACTGTGCGATAGGAAATCCCCAAAGCGCAGGGATCCCCGTTTCCCAGCTGGCCCGGGAGCGGGCAGAATTAATTGCGAGCTAATAAGGGTTAATAAACCTTTGGCCACGCGAAGGGTGCCTGGGGGAGCGGGTCCTGGAGAGGCGGCTTCCCCCCTGAAGCTCCCCGCTTCTCAGCGGCGCTGCGAATTGGCACGGGGCGCGTGTTGACAGATTCCAGGAGGATTGCGAACGTCCTGCAGCTTTAGACGCGTCTGCGCTCTCGCCCAGCCTGGCTGGGGATCCCGGCTTCTCTGCCTCTGGGAGAGCCGGGCTGGCTTCAGGCTGCCCACGGGGAGGAGGCTGATGGGGTCCCTCCAAATCCACCCCCCTGGTTCTGCTTCCCAGGCGAGGGGGAGTTTGTGGAACCGGGGGTGTCCCGCCGTGTCCCAGAGCGATCCCGATGGGCACAGCGCGCTCCCCGGCCTCTCCTCCCCGCTGCGAACCATCACCCACGCGGGTGGCTTATCCTGGACAAGGACATCGTCCCTGGCATGGTCGCAGGGGGCCATCGGCCACCTCCAACAGGGGGCTGTAGATTTAAATCCCCCTTCCCCTCTTGCAATAAGAGGGGGGCGAAACACGCATTTTTATTTTTTTTTTTAATCGTTCTTGAAGGAGTCGGGTGTTTCGTGGCCTCTCTTGTTAAAGCCTTGCTGTCCCTTTGTCCCCAGGCCAGACCCACGGGCCGCCCACCCCACCCACCACCCCCAAAACCGACCTCCACCACGGGAGCAAGCAGGAGCTGAAGCACGAGGGCCGCCGCCTCGTGGAGAGCGGCCGCCAGAACATCGACTTCAGCAACGTGGACATCTCGGAGCTGAGCAGCGAGGTCATCAACAACATGGAGACCTTTGACGTGCACGAGTTCGACCAGTACCTGCCGCTCAACGGCCACGCCGCCATGCCGGCCGACCACGGCCCCAACGCCGCCGCCGGCTCCTACGGCGCGTCCTACTCCCACTCGGCCACGGGCACCGGCGGGACCAACCAGGTCTGGACTCACAAAAGCCCGGCCTCGGCGTCGCCGTCCTCCGCCGACTCGGGCCAGCAAAGGCCGCACATCAAAACGGAGCAGCTGAGCCCCAGCCACTACAGCGACCAGTCCCACGGCTCCCCCGCGCACTCCGACTACGGCTCCTACAGCGCCCAGGCTTGTGCCACCACCGCCTCCACCGCCACGGCCGCCGCCTCCTTCTCCAGCTCCCAGTGCGACTACACGGACCTCCAGAGCTCCAACTACTACAACCCTTACCCCGGCTACCCCTCCAGCATTTACCAGTATCCCTATTTCCACTCCTCCCGCCGTCCCTACGCGACGCCCATCCTCAACGGCTTGTCCATCCCGCCGGCCCACAGCCCCACCGCTAACTGGGACCAGCCGGTCTATACGACCCTGACGAGGCCTTAAAGGATGCGCGGAGCCCCCGAGGGCTTCCCCGACATATGCACTAATGAAGGAATGAAGACGAAGAGCGTGGAGTGCCGCGATAGTTTCCGAAGTGCCTCCTGAGCCACTGGGAACTCTGCTCGTTGCGACTGGATGTCCCCTTGCTTCAAAACTCTCCAAAAGGACAGAGCTCTATTTTTCTTTAATTAATCCAACTTAAAAAAGTAAAAAAAAAAATAATGAAAAAAGAAATAAAAAAAAAAATAAGAAAGGACCGGCGATTCCTTTTGAATAAATGAAGGACAAAACCATTCGACTCCTCTGTGAGGACTGAACTGAACTTGCTCGTCGTGGAAGTTGACAAGTGCAAAAGTGGAGCAGGGGGGTGGGAGGGAGGAGGGAGAAAAAAAAGCTGTTCGAGACTTTAAGGGTCTATTGCAATGTGAGGAACGGACCAACCTTGAGGGCAAGAACTCACTCGGACCAACACGGATGAAACCCGAAAACCCGGCTATTCCATGTAACAATCTCGTGGGAACAAACGAGTCTGGTGGGACCAACCAATTAAATGTCTGAAGTGTTTGTTTTTTTAGTCAAGAGTTCTTCTAAGCAAGGTTTGGCTGTAATTAACATTTTGTTTTGGTTTTTTGGAAGCTTAAAGTGTTTTTGTTTTTTGTTTCTTTTTTTTTTTAAAGCTGTTAAATATGTATTTATGTTCTGTATTATTTTGTCTTTTAATTAATGAAGTAATTTTGTGCAAAAAGTAGAATTTTAAAAGATTTTAAAGATGGGGTGGGGAGGGAGCATAAAAATAGTGGAGATGATACAATAAAATGGTGTTATGAGTCTATAGATTTTCGTTGGTTTTTGGGTTTTTTTCGTTTTGAACCGCTGCAGCAGTCGTGTTTGAGGGACTGAACGAATCTGCCCATCGCAGACCTGGTCACCAACAGGAAACTCAAACGGGAATGTAAAATACCAAGGGGGGGAGAAGTTACTAATTAAATTGGGAGGCTAAAACGATTGCAAAAAGGAGCAGGCGATTTTTCTGGCTACCTGCTTTCAGGCGTTAAAATTGGATTCAAGGCATTGCAGAGTCTTTGTACACTTTCAGAACCAGGACTACTTTAGAGGAGGATGTAATTTAATGAGAAATTTTCACCTTCTGCTTTAATTTTGGCTTCTAGGGACCAGATATCATCCATCAAGCTGTGAAACTAAAATCTTCTCCACTAAAAAATTTTTAGGTACTTAGTTTTAGACTAATATTTCATTGATATATTTCTACTTCTTCCATTGTATGCTGAGCATATAATAACCATCTATTTTATGGTAACTTGTGCCTTTAAAAACTTTGTAAATCTAAAAACACATTTCAGAGGTTATCATCTTTTTACCTTTTCTACGTTTCCTACTCTTTTTCTAAAAAATATTTTTTTGCATATTTCCTTTTGGGGACATGGGGGTGGGGGAAAATACAGAAAACTCATTTTTATGCAATCTATTTTTCTGTATAAAGTTTGAAAGACTTTGGCTGTTACTTATCTGTTCTCTTCACTAGCTTCTGACTAAGCAATGCTAACTTTTGTACAGATCAATTTGATAAAATTAAAAATTGCTTTTTATCAAGTACGTGTTATGTTTTCTTTCTGCTTGAGCCTATTTCTGTGCTGAAAAGAAACACGGAAAACAGCTTTGAAGGAGACAGGCTATTCAGAATAAACTGTTTTGACCAAGGTTTTCTGTTCTCCTACTACCTTGTTGTTTGTTGGGGTTTTTTTTTTGTTGTTATTTTTCCCATGCTCCCTTTCCCTGTACATGAAAAATCTCGTAGTAAGACACCATTTGTAATTTTTTTTTTTTTTTTTTTTACTTCGAGAAGTATATTTCCATGCCCATAATCCCAAGGATTTCATAGGATTTCATTGAGACTGCTCACATGAGTAAGGGTTTGCAAGGTCAGACTGCATGGTTTTAGACCAAGTTCGTTTTATTCTGTAAAGCACGTAGGAATTTTACAATAACAAATTCTGTTTTCTGGTTGGCGAGGCCTTGTAAATACCTCTTGATTATGATAGCAACAAAATTATATGTTGCATGTAGTGGGTTTTGGGTTTTGTTTTTTTTTTTTAAATACAGTCATTAAAATAGTTACATTTGTAACTTTTTTTTTTTTTTTTCTCATATAAACTAAGTTGCAGTTCGGTTTCACCAGTTCAGACAAACTGGTGCAAGATTTTCAGGCTGGGCCCTAATTGGGACTAAAAGGTTGGGATTAGGGAAATTCAGCCACCCCTGCCTGAGAAACGCGCTGAGGACTTGGTTGCAGTGCAGCACTGTGGAAAATGTTTTAACATGGGGAAAATAAATGTGATGACAATTAATGAAGCTCAAGAACATTAACAAAGTCTGAACAACAGAGTCCCAAAGCAAATTTGCTGTTTGCAGTATCTGCCAAGAGCTATCTTGCCAGAGTGTCTGTAACTGGACACCATTTTCTCTTCGCTCATTTACAAAACTGCTGGCAAAATGACTTTATTACTCTATAAGCCAAAGCTGCAGAATAACTTTCAGAGGAGACTTTCTTTCCTCCTTTCTCCTCCCTCCAGTTACAATACAAGTTTCAAGTCTTAATCCTAACTCACGCTGAAAAAATAGATGCCTTTTGGTGTTGCCTGTTCTGCACGTTAAGGTCGAGTCACGCACTTTGGGGGAAAAAAGGCAGAGATGGGACTGTAAGTGCTTATCTTTACTTTCTTCTTGATGTTTAATAGCGAGGTTTGCAGTGACTTCGCTGATACCTGGACTCATCTCTAAAGCAGAGTTACAATATCTGTAAGCGATGGTATTGTAAATCACCCCAAATACTGAAATTAAAAATCACACCCAAGCTTCTCTGGCTCATGGGAGAGCACGGTGGGGGTCCGCGCACCCGGCAGGATGGGTCCCAGCCGCAGGTTTGTGGAATGTTACCAAGCTTTTCCCTCTCTTCTTTTTCTTCTTCTCCCAGTGTACTGTACCAGCCGTGGCTTCCTAGCACGGGGGGACATCCAGCCAGCCCAACGTCCTTGGCGCGGCCGGAGCCGCAGGGAGTTTGTGCGGCGCCGTGCTCTCCTCCTGCGGGGGCTGCGGGAGCCCTGGGCGGCCGGGGGGGCCCCCGCACCAGCCTGGCAGCTGCACCGAGGAAACGCACGTCCAAAACATGCAGATTTTAAATCCGTTCCCTCCTGGCCGTGCTTGCTTTCCACTTGTTTTTGCTTCCTACGAGGCTTTGCGAGGTGAAGTTAGCTTTTACTAACACCTGCAGAAACAAACTGCTCTCGCTCTGTGCCGTTCGGGGGGTCCGAGCGATAACGTGAGCCCTGGAGACCCCTCCGCAGCTCCCGTTTGAATAGCTGATGCTGAATAGTGACATTCAACTACTTTTGGCATCCCGCAGAGTAGGGGATACTCGCTGCGCGTTTGCTGTTGAGTAAAGTTCAAAGACGTTACAAATTAGGTGTTCAAGAAGGTGATAGGCAGGTAAAATTCACTGGCCTGAATAATCCCAGGGACTCAGGCTTTAGGGTGTGCTGGAAATTTCTAAGAGCACCCGAAGTTCATTCCCCATGCCTAGATTTACAATTAAACGTGCGAGTCTCCCATTTAACTTCCCTAGGAGAAAACCACTGATCGGGGGCACAGTTTATATTCAGAGAAGAGCATTTGATTTGAAATGAGTGCTGTTTGTATAAATGCATTTTCATGCATTATCCTTTTCTTCCATTTTATGTCTAGATATCGTCTACAGAAAGAGAAGTGATTTTCCATGAGCCGAGCGTCTTCCTGACGTGAATGGCAGCATTGTGTGTCCCGAGCTCGGCTCTGATGGCTCTTGTGTTGGCGTGAATCTGGAATGTCTCTGCAGAAGTCAATGAGATCAGGTGAAACCAAGGCTGGCTTTTGACCCCTGGCTGTCAACAAAAAAGGGTTCTCAAGATAATTGCGGGAATACACAAGTGATAAAAGTTCCTCTTTTTTATTTTTGGTGCAGAGAATAATGAATCTTGCTGTTTATCTGAATTGCTCAGAAGGTACTGTTTAGTAAGAAAGAGGAAATCAATTTTATAGACCGTATCCACATTCCTTCTGCATGGTGGAAAAAGTCCCTTCCCATCCTCCTTATTATAATTTTTCCTGGAGTGATATCAACTTTTGTTACACATTTTTTACAGTTGGGTATTAGGTTTATGGCAAAGAAATTCTGAAATGGCATTTCTACGAGGGCGTTCAGTTTTAATAAACTTCCACGTGAGTATATCCCTGCTCCCCGTCTATGGATTGAACCTCCTCGGGATGTCTGGCTTTTCCAGCTGGGCTCGCCGGACCCAACCAGCAGCTCTGCTCTGCTGCGAGACGTGGGGCTTCCCGGCCCTTCCCACGCAGGACTGCTCCCCGTGGGATCCCCGGGGATCCGAACGCAGGGATTTGGCCATCCTCACGTGCTGCTCCTGGAAGCAGCAGCCACGGGGCTGGCTGTCCTCGCCTGGTTTCTCCAGCCTGATGCTCGATGAGACGAGAAGACGTTTGCGGCCGCCCGCTCCCTCTGCCAAGTTTATCCTCCCATGGCCAAGGCTGGATGCTCACAGCCCCTGGCAGCACGTTGCCTGCGATCTGGAGGCAAAAAAAATTAAATATAAAATAAAAATAACTAGAGATGTGAGTGCCGTTTAGGAGTACATGGTGTTTAAGCACCAGGAGGGCAGCAAAAGCCGTTTTCAGGTGAGCGGGGAGATGCTGCGGCCAGTGACCCAGGTAGGGCAGAGCTACGCTGCCGGGCGAAGCCGGAGAGATTTTGGGAGCAGGAGCAGCGGCGTGTGAGCCTGTGGGAAGGCTCGGCAGCCACGGGAGCTGCTGGGAAAAGGCTGGGTGAGCTGAGGAGGTGCCGCGGTGAAGACAGCATGGCATGGCTCCGGTCCCAGGGGAGCCTGGATGAACCCATCCCTCCAGGAAGGCTTTAAGGAAACTCCAACATTGCCCTATTTTCAGTCTTCGAGAGCATGAGGTTGGGGCCAAGTGATTTAGGGCTCTTTTAAGTCTGAAGGCAAATTTCTAAGTGTGAATTCACCACAAAGGGCTCCAAGCTCCCTTTTTGGGGGGTGGGAGTGGAAGCCAGGAGTTTCACATCAACTCCTGACCTCTCCGTGAGCGATGCAAGGAGGAACTCCAGCTCCCAAGAGACATAATGCCCCGTCCCTCACCACTGCCTTGCTCTTCCTCGGAGACCCTGCAGAGGTTCTACAAGGTTTTTTGGGGGGTTTGTCACATGGCACCCTAATTAACAAAGGGAGGGGAGCTGCACAGGACCATGGGACCCAGGGATACCCAGCCCAGCCCCAGTCCTGTCTCCTCTGCCACTGCCCAGCTGAGCCACAGTGGTGTCATCTTCAGTTCACTTCATATGTGTTATACACAGGAATTAAGGATGGCACCAAGTGGCAAAGGATGAGGCTTGGGGAGGGGAAGCCATTTCCCAAATGAGTCAGCAAGAGCTAAAAATAATCCCTCGGAGCCCAAACCACGGAAAATGGTGCTTATTACAAATTGCTTCGTTTTACCGCCATCCTGCAACCCCAGCCCGCGCCGGAGCAGCGGAGGTTGCAGGGCGATCCTTGTCGGTGTGGTGCGACGCAATGCGATTCAGGGGCTGCTCCCTGATGGCCAGTGTGGGTTTTTGGGAACGACAGCCCTTTGGTCAGCCCAGGTGGCTTATGGTGGGTCTCGGGCCATGGGGTTTCTGCTGCAGCGTGTTTGCGAAGAAGTGCAGATTTCAGTAGCGGGGCTGTGGCCGGAGCGGCGGCTGGTTTTGTGGCTTAGGTGGAAAGTGAGTTTATTTTTTTGCAGAACCTCGCTGCATGAGGAGGGAACGTCTTTCCACAAAACCACGCGGTCTGCACCGAAAAAAAAAGTTTTAACAAGGCTCAAGAAAACAAACCTACCCCCGGCTTCTGTTGCAGCCTGCCAGCGGCACTGCCCGCAGAAGAGCCACCGCGGTGGGACAGGAGTCACCGGTGGGGTGGCTGTTGCCACCAGCCTGGGGGTTTTTGCTCAGAAATGGTTTGGCACTTGGCTAAACACGGCGGGTGCTGCCGAAAGCGGGGGTCTGCCCTCCCCGCGCTTGAAGGAGCCGCCGGCGTTCCTGCTGACCCCTATTAAGCCGCTCCCATATGGCCGCGGAGCTCAGCCATGCACAGTGTGTCACTGGCTTAACTGGAGTGTTGGTTTTGACCTGATTTAGTGAAGCCCGTGCAAAAAAAAAAAAAAAAAAAAAAAAAAAGCCAGTTGGACACACTTATTCAGGTTTAAAAGCCGGCTTCTTTCAGTTTATCTTAAACCAATTAGGAGTGAAAAACAAGCCCCTCCTAATCCAAAATAAGAGGGTGTCCCTCCCTGCCTCCGCCACCCGCTCCCAGGGCTGTGTTGGTTTAGGGAAAGCGATGCAAAGCTGCCGGCGTGGGTCGGAAAGCGCTGCCCAGGCAGGGGCAACGGCACCCGCACACCCGTCCCACCGCAGCTCCGCAGCCCGACCGCTCTCACAGCCGCGCTGGCATCCGCTCCCGCTCCCCGTATTTGTTTGTGTGTGCAGGCAATATTGTGACTGTCAGAGACGTGATATTAAAATATTTACCCAAAATACCTCTGCCTGCCTTTCTCCTCCCCTCGCTCGTCCCCCTCCTCCTCCTTTTTTCTTTTTTTTTTGTGTGTGTGTGTCTAAATTCCCAATATAGTGATGGAGGTCTTCACCCAGGAAAGGGTTAAGCATTTTGAAAGGTCTTGTTTGAGGTAGAGTGAATTTTAACCACCACACACATAACGAATGCGAAACAGCCTGAATTGCTGGTGAGGAGCCAAGAGCACAAGAGAGGAGCTGCTGAATTTTAATGATTCATTATTGCATGGAAGGCCTTTGTCTTCCTTTATCCGGTGCACAATAAAAGAATTAATTGGACAGAAAATGGCAGGGCAAAGAACTGACAAGTCATTAAGGGGCTCTGAATGGCTGATTAGGTGCACATTGGGGGTGGAATTTCAACTGCACTGTTTCAGCAAGGGCTCCGGAATAATAATGGCATGGCACAGTTTATATTTTGTATGCAGTACCAGAAAGGCCTTTATGTCGGCATTGTGGTGCTATTTATTATGCTGTCTATTTAGCCATTGTTGGCATTGTGTTTGCAATAAGAATGCACAAACAAAGTTGGGATTTTTTTTTTAACTTCGCGAAGGCAAAATAATTGGGAATCAGAATCTCGCTCCGCGGATGGTTTTATTAATTTTTGTGTGTGTGTGTGTGTGTGTGTGTGTGTCCCCAGAAACGGCAGTAAATATTTAGACTTGCCAGAAGTAGCTTCATTTAGAAAAAGGCAAAGAACTAATAAACTTCTCCCACTTCGCCCCCGGTCCCAAACAGCCGCCCTTCGGGGAAGCCTCGTGCAGCTGGCGAAGCCCCCGCGAGCGATGGGGCACTGACCACTTCCACACCCCGATGCCGGGAGGATGCAGCTCAAGGAAAAGCAGCCAACTGGAATTATTGGTAGCTAGGAAGTTCATTGAACATCTCGCACACGGATCCTTTGAGGCAACTTCTGCCAAAGTTTCGTTGTTGTTGTTGATGTTAAGCAGTTGCCTGCGAGTTATAAGAAAAACCACACACACAGAAGGAAGAGAAAGAATAAAGAAAAATCCCAGCACGTTGGGTAGGTGTGATTTTGATGAGGAAGGCACTTTTTTTTAAAGAGGATAACAAGAAGGAATAGCAGTTTACTGTCAGGTCTGTGCACAGCTGGTTGAAAGTTTCAGGGATAAAAAAGGAAGCTTTAATGAAGACACAGCTTTCTTTTCCCTTGCAAGTGATGCATCACAGCCCGCTGAAAATAGAAAGCTGCCACCTTCCCGTAACCCAGAGACTTTCACGCGGTAAAGATTACATTTTAAGTTTTGCTCAAAAGCTCGCAGAGGATGACTTCAGTTCTGACAACCTCCCTCCCGGCCTCAGGATGCCGCCCGACCTCGCTCCTGTTCGATGACCGAGTGCGCAGATGCCCTCCCCCTCCCAAATCACAACCAGCGAGCACCCCCCCGCCTGCCCCGGGTACCGGGGAGCTGCGCTCCTGCGGGCTGGCTGCCGGCCGAGGGGCTGGCAGTGCCATGGATGAACCCCGAATTTCCAAGGAATAGAGGAGCAAATGCCACTGAGTGCCCCTGCAGCCTGCCTGAATCCTCCTGCCGACTTCTGGGAGAGCTGGGATGGACTGGGATGGACTGGTCCAGGCTCACATGGGCAGCACGGAGTTGCCAGCTCTGCCCCTGCATCCCCAGCTGTATCCCGTCCCCATCTTTCCCCTCCTGCCCGGGTGTCCTGGTTTTGGCTGGGATAAAGTTAATTTTCTTTCTGATAGCTGGTGTAGTGTTATGTTTTGGATTTCGTATGAGAATAATGTTGATAACACTGATGTTTTCAGTTGTTGCTGAGTAGTGTTTATACTAAGTCAAGGATTTTTCAGCTTCTCATGCCCAGCCAGCAAGAAAATTGGAGGGGCACAGGAGGTTGGGGGGGGAACACAGCCAGGACAGCTGGCCCGAACTGGCCAAAGGAATATTCCACAGCATGTGACATCATGCCCAGTATATAAACTGGGGGGAGCTGGCCTGGGGGGATGGCTGCTCAGGAGCTAACTGGGCATCGGTCGGCAACTGCCTTGCGCATCACTTGTTTTGTGTATTCCAATTCTTTTATTATGATTATTGCCATTTTAGTATTGTTATTATTATAATTATTATTTTCTTCCTGTCCTGTTAAACTGTTCTTACCTCAACCCATGAGTTTTACTGTTTTTTTTCCTGATTCTCTCCCCCATCCCACTGGGTGGGGTGGAAGTGAGTGAGCGGCTGCATGGGGCTTAGTTGCTGGCCGGGGTTAAACCACGACACCCGGGAACCCAGGTCAGGGAGTTTTTAGCACCACGTGCATCCCGCTGCCGCTCTGGGATGAGCTCACACACACACACATCCTTCAGAAAACAACCTCTCCGGTCCTGGCTGGAGGAAACAGCAGGGATAGTTTGGTTTTTGACTCCTCCGCAGTCTTTGGTCCCCGGTTTTCCCGTCCGGGTGGGCTGGGGGCAGAGCAGGTCTCAGCCCCTACATGATGTGGGGCAGAGCGGGCTGGAGCAAGACCCAGGGAGAGAATGCAGGGTGTCCCCCTCCACCCGTGACACCGCAGTGTCCCCACAAAGCCCTTTGCAGAGGGAGGCTGCAGAGAGAAAACAGGCTCCGCAGCCACCCGTTTGCAACAAATCTCCCCAAAACAGCAGCCCAAATTGATGTACCCACACACGCATCTCGCGCCTCTGCTCAGGGCCTGGCCCTTTCTCACGCTTCTCTTTTTTTTTTTTTTTTCCCTGGGTACTATGGGCTAATAACGGGTTAAAAATATATATATAAATTTGAAAATGTGAGAGGGGATTTGGGTGTCAGGGAGATGGATGAGCTGCAATCTGAAACTTTTTAGGTAAGAATAAGTGAAAAGGAAAATGGGGTTATTACAAAAAATGCCATTCTCAGTAGAATACAGCCCTTCTGTAATAATATTTTAAGAGGTAGTTAGTGGCACTCTTCATTCGGGAAAGTAAAGGCATGCATGTCAAACAAAAATAAAATAAAATAATAAAAAAAAAGAGGTGGGAAGGTAGCTGGTTCCATGGGAAATCGTAATGTTCCTCCTGAGACTTCAGCTTCTTAACACTGTGAAAGGAGAAAAAAAAAAAAAAAAGTACTGCCATTTGCGCTCCTCCGTTCGTGCTGCAGCTGGGAAGGAGGCAAAAGGAAAAGCTGTTATTAGCGACGAGGGGTACATTGGCCAGGGAGCGTTGGTGCCTGCCGAGCCGGGGCATGCCACCGCCGCTTGTTCTGCCACCGAAGACGACTCTCCTGAAATCATCGTGTCACCTTGGCCCCTGGAGCCGAGCCGTGAGCCACCCACGTGCCGTCAGAGACCAGTGAGTCACTTCTTCCTGCAAATGCCCCCTTTTCCTAACAAGGAGGATTTAATGTGACCCCCGATGAGACTCTCTGCAGGTGGGTAGGAATTTCCCCGGCTGCCGAGGTCCCCCAGCTCTTGCTCCTGTCCCTCCGAAGCTCTCGCTGCTCCGGGGCCACCTGAAGCCCAGAAGGTCTGTTGGCTTGGAGAGCCTCTCCTGGTCACCAGATGGAGATGGAGATAAAGCTGGACCCAAACGGACAAAATTCAGGCAGGAATCCAGATATTCGCAACATTTGGGAGAAATCAGATCTGCGGAGGAGGAGCTTGGAGCGACGTCTATCGGAGCGGAGTCAGGTGAGAGCTTCAGAGCCAGATTCTGACCATCCCTTAAGAGCTGTGCGTTCAAGCCCTGGAATAGTTGGCTGGAATCCACGCCTGGTGATGGGATACAGAGAAGTTAAAAACATATCTAAAACACTTAACAAAATTCCCAGATGGAAGCAAGTTTGTTTTTTTAATGAAAATAACTTAACAAAACATCCGAGCAGTAGATGTTTGTGTTCTATTTCTGGGAATGCAGGAAAGATCCTGTGAAACCCCCCAGAAAAAAGAAAAGCTAAAACAATCATCAGCCCCAAACTGCATAGATATTCAGATCTGCTTGGAAGAAAGGAGGAAGATGGAAATATCTGCACTGGAAGAGAGCAAAGGTCTGTCTCAGGAGTACCCTGCAAAGGCACACGTAGGTTTGCCATGCAGTAGCAAACAAACCCCCCCTCAAACCAGGGAAACAAACAGGGCTTGTATAAAATAGCCCTTCCCCTGGTCTCTGCCAGCCTCTGGCAATCAGCAATTGCTGTGAGACACTTGCGTTGCCTCAACGCTATGCCTAGAAGTTGCATATTTTCCATGAATTTGTCTAACCCTCCTTTGAACCCAGCTCTGCTCTTGGCCTCTGCCTGTGGCAGAGTTCTGCGGCTGAACTGTTTGCTCTGACAAAAAAAAAAAAAAAAAAAAGAAGTCTTTCTTTTTACCTAATTTCAGCTTTCTGTTCAATTACTGTATCATGAGGCACACCAGGTGATGGCAAGAATAATCAGTCTCCTTTCCCCTTCTCCTTTCCCCATTTGGTGCTTCACTGCCTCCACCAAAAGACCTCAGTCTGGGCTGGAAAGAGCCTGCTAGAAGCAAGTAACACATTTCAGCTCCAAACCTAAAATATCCACTTTGGGCAGAATTTTGTCCCCATCTCTAACTTCACGTTGGGGCCCGATACGCTCCTGGTGCTGATGCTGGTGGCATTTGCCTCATCCCAGTGTGAAAAATGGACTTTAAACTTGCTTTAAAAGGCAGGGTTTCCTGGTTTCTGAGCAATAAATCCTGCTTTTTGGGCCATGCCTTCCAAGTGATAAATTTCTAGATCTCTGGGAAAATACACTCTAAGGAAAGCAGACAAAGCAGAAAAGGCTGTAGCGTTGCCTAAAATGACATTTATATCTTGGATGGTGAAGCAGCCTGGCCAGGACTGTTGTATGCACGCCTGCAGGAAGGAAGGACGGAGCCGGTGGAGCAGATGGAACTTTCTTAGGGAAAGACAGGCAGAGCTGGGGCTGGAATGCCACCAGAGACCGGGAATGGGACAGCCAGATCCCAAACTGGGTGACGTCTCTTCATCCTGCCCAGGGTCGGGGCACCCCGGCTCACTTGGGAATTGCCATTTCAGGAGGCTGAGACCTGGGGTGCAGAAGATGCTCCCTCATCTCCTCCCACGGGGATGGCTGAGGTCCCCCATGACCTACCTCCCGTGGGCTCGCGGGATTTCCTGAGGTTTTGGGGCCACCCAGCCCAAACCCCAGGGTACAGATTTTGAGCCCTAAATGGCTCAAATGGCATCCTTTGGATTTTTCCTTTTGCCTAATTACAGGGATTTATTTTTATTACCACTACGGGCTTGTTCCAAAACCCAGTCGGCTCAGCAGAAGGCTTTCACAGGCTTTTGGATCAGACCTAGGCACTTGGTGTAGTTTTTCCTATAACAAATTATCCATTATTTGCTGGTTCTCATTTAATTATTAAAGAAAAGCTGCAGATATTAAGCTTCCTGGTGCCTTGAAATCAAGGACAAGACTCCCATTGCCTTCAGGAGGTGCCTGGACTTCACTCTGGCTCCTGACACAGCGGTGAGTTCACAAACTGTGAAAAACGGATCCGTGTTGTTATGTTACAGGTCCAGTCCACTGTGTTTGGAGCCAAACAGTCATAACAGTCAGACATACTGAGATGGACTTTGGCCAACATTTCTGCAGTCCAGCCGCAACGGAGAGCTTAATGCACCTCTGCGTATAACATCTGCTCTACCTTCTTGGGAACGGTACTCACTGTGCCTCTAATCGCTTCAAACATCATTGCTCAACATGGGGATTTGGAAGGATTTGAGGCATCTGCTCCCTTGTGATCTGAGCTTCAGCTCTCGCAGGGTATTTTATAAAGGTGAGAAACTGGTGCTTTCACCTTGGTTAAAACCCTTGAATATTCTTGAAGAGTGTAGAAAATGAAGATATTACTTGTCTTATTATTCTCACGGTGGTTTTTCTCGCTTGAGGTGTGTCCCATGTGGCACCTTGGAGGAGAGCAGGCAGAGGACCCCACTGAGCATGCAAGGATGCGGTTTAGGGAGCAGAAACATTTTAATTCCTTTAACACCACTGAGTTTTGCCATGGACTTCATTGGAGACTGTGTGACCTTTGGAAATGGGCTTTGCCTCTACCTTAAGCACTCAAAAAGTTGCTCTTAGTGTGTGTCATCCTATACGTCTATTACCCCGTGGGCTCACCCAAGCCAAGAAACGCTCTTTTCTCCCCAGCCCAAGAGCAGTGCACTATATAGTTTCTCCATAGGTTCCCCTATTGCAACGGAGCACATGGAGAGAAAAATTCCTGCAGGACTGTCTTCACTGTGGGTTATCTGGTGCTGTCTGTACTCAGGTGGGCTCCGCTTTGAGCTAGACTTGCTGGAGCACAGGAGGTGGGACGTGAACTGCTGCTGCACAGACTGATGGTAACTGAATGCAACATGTTTTCCCACACTGAAAATAAGCAATTTCTGACTGAAGTGCTGACTTGCTCTTTGAATTGAATGCTTGACTATTACTGTGTAGGCAGGAGCGTTCATATACAGGGATTTCAGAAGTAACCAAGTCCTGGAGTAAAATCTTCACCCTCAGGACACCTGTCCCTCCCTTAGAAATGTAATTCAGTGCCATTTCTGTAGGTGTAAAGCTCTATAGCAGCAGTTAATATATGCATACTTCTGGGTTCCCTCATTACCATTTCAGTTGGCTCGTTTACATAATAACACAGAACAGAAGATCATTTGCATAAAATTAAAAAAAAAATCAAATAACTGAATGTTGCTTTTATTTTGAAAGGCTCAGAGAATGAGCCTGTGAAGTTATTTATATCCCAGAAAGTACCAGGGAGGCTAATCGGCAGGGAACCGTGCTTTCTGCACAAAATGGGACTTGACCACTTCAATTTATTCATGAAATATTAGCTCACTTAGTGGAAGAGTTTTTTAAGCAGCTGGGTTGGAGCTGACGGGAAATCCCCTCCCAGCTGCAGTGGGATCAGCACGACTCGGAGCCAGACAAAAGTAAATTCCCCCAGCTCTGGGCCGGCACAGACACCTGAAGGGGCTGGGGGCTGAGGGGTCCGCTCCTTGGTTACGGTCGGCGTGACAGAAATATGCCATTCTCTTCCAGCACTTCTGCCTAATGGTCATTTACCTAATCTGGGGGTTTTACACCCACCCCCTCCCCGGTCCTGTGATGCTCGGGCACCTTCGTCTACAACCAAGAGCCGGAGCAAAACTCCTCGTGAGCTTCCCGGGTTCACTGTCGCGTCCTGATTTCTTCTGCTCCTCCCAATTTCCACGGCCAAGTATTCCCATATGTGCAGCCCTTGGCTGTCCCGTCTGATGGGTCAACATTGCTATTGGTGTAACAACAGCAATTTGGTTTTGCAGCCAGCGGAATCGCTACCAGCGAAATCCACCCTCGGGGCAGGGAAAGCCGTGTGCCAGTACTCAGCACGGACAGCCGTGGTGGTGTGGGTTACGTGGGGGAAATGTGAGACTGAGCAGTAAAACATGTACTAATTTGGTATTCAAGGCGTGTGCAAAATGGCCATATTTGCATGAGAAAGGTTTGTTGGGAGAAATCTTAGGCCAAATCCCGTTTTCATTTATAAGCCTCCAAACATGCAGCATCTTTCCTGACACCGGGAACGTTACTTCGGGTTTGCACAAGGGTAACGAGAGCTGAACCTGGCCTGAGAGTACCCAAAGCCTACGAAGCCCTGAGCTCTTTATTACAGCAACTCCTGGCGAAACCATCACCGAAATTAAACTGTAACCTCCTGTAACGAGCTGGCCTCTACATTTTTAACAATGGTGCAAATCCTCCTGTAGATTATTGGGGTGAGCAATGCTGAACTTGGCAAGTTCATGCAGCGCAGATGGCCTCAAGGTTGGAAACACGACCCTGAACTGCCTCCTCTATCTGTTCTTTGGAGACCAGCTCCGGACTGTGGGAGCACTGGGGCAGAGGGACAATGGGAAATGTTTGTGCCGGGATGTCCCCGTCCCACAGCATGATGCTCTGAAACAAAGTCCTAGCGCAAGCATGTGAGCGGCTGCCCTCCGCCCCCCCCGGTTCGCCAAAATGAATATGCATTGTTGGGCATGGGTGTGGTGGGTTTCAGCACACTGAGCCTGCCAGACTTGGCCTTCTGCCCCAAATATTCACATGGCCTTAATAATGTCGTTCCCCTTTTCTCATACTTCTCCGTGCCCTCACCAGGGCTGCAGTGGCTCCTCTGTGCTGCCGGCAGCGCAGGATTGCCCACGGCGGAGCTCCACGTGCCCACCCCACACCGGCCGGGTGTCTCTGGAGCCAAACCCTTGTTCACAAGGAGCCATGTCCCTCTGTCCTGTGGAAACTCCCCCCGGCAGGGCTGGGGTGGGAAGGACGGGAGGTCCCGCACGGTCCCACTGCAGGTCCCTCACCAGAAACCTTTGGGAGGGCAAGATCTCCTCTGCTGGACCCCCCATCCTGAAGACCATGTGTGCCTCAGCTCAGAGATCTTCCACCTTCGTGCCTAGTCCAGAGTCCTGGCGGTAGATCGCACTGATGGGTGACACCTTGAAATCCTGCTCCCAGAAGCCTGGAAGAGCACGCACAGGGAAGATAACACACAGCTTGGGATGGGCTCGATCCTGACATACTGCCTGACTCCAGCAGCACGAGCACAATGTCTGGGGTACATCTGCTCCCTCTTCCACGTATCTGCTCCTCCCGTGGGGCAGCAGCAGACTGCAGAGTGAGCTGGGGCTGGGAACCGGGGCACTCGATAAAAAGGGAGGTGATGCTCCCTAGAGTCCTACTCGTTGCAGAAACAATGAGGGTCCAGCTATTTGTGACATTTCCTTGCGTCCTGTACTGAATATTCAGAAGGAAAAAGCTTTGACTTCACCGATTGCAGTGGGATCCCTGTGAGATACTCCCGTTAGCACCCAGCGAGGGTGTCCCTTGTGCCGGTACACGCTGGATGGGTCTTCTCCAGGTTCCTCCATCCCAGACACAAATTGAGCCGGTGGGAATCCACAGCAGAATTTCACAGCTCACTGTTTTAATAAATGTCTGGAAAACGCAGAGCGAAATTGAGTTAGGACCTTTCCAATACACTAATATTTTGGAACACACGGATCATGCATATGGGAATAGTCCTGGCCCAGAAAGCATGGGTAAGACCCAAATAGCTCGAAGAGACAGCTCTCTGAACGCCGCTTGGAAGCTGGATTCAATAAAGGGCGATCCCTTGGAGCCGAGGAAACAGGACAACCAGCCTGCTGAGACCCCGGCCTTGCTGCAGAGGATTTCAAGGCTGTTGGCGAGTGCTGTTCCATGACACAGGACAGATGCTCTGCCCGCTAATAACGTGAAAAATAGCTATGAACACTGTTAATTGCCAAAATGTAAACTCGCTTCTGTGGCTTGCAACTCCCTCTTCAGCAAAGGCTGCGGACGACATGAACTCTCCTTTGCTTTACACACACAGCGTGGCCACGAAAAGCAAAACGATGTGTCTGTAAGGCACCTGGCTCAAACCCCAGAGCAACGCGGAGGGAAGTGCCTACCCGAGAATCAGCGTTTTATTGCAAAAAGCTGAAGACTTGGCCAAGAGCCCCGTGTGCTCCCCGGGCTTTGCACCGTGGCCCCGGAGACGTGTAGCTGGGTGCTGAGCATCGCCCTGTGCACGCCCGGCGCTGGGAACCCGCTGCTGATTTGCAAGGGAAATCATGGGTAAATAATCCTCATTACCCAGGAAGGCTGCCCCCTTCCAGATCAAGTTCACTTGTTATTCTGATCAGCCGATAAGCCTCATTTGCATAATTTTTTCTTTCTTCTACACTCCGGCTTCACTATCGCAGTTAGAATGGAGTTTTATTACTCTTATTAATATTATTACTCCATGTGATCGTCCCGTCTGAAGGGTTTGCAAATGCCTTCATGCCCACTGGGGGCTGTGGGTGGCCGTGGGTGGGCTGGGGGCTCTCGGGGCGGGGGGGCCTGTGCTTTTGCTCCCCCTCAGTGTTTCCCGCAGCCCCTCGCTCTCGGCTTTGCTGGCTGAGAACGCCACAGCTCGTCACAGCCACCCTGGCTCTCAGAAGCTGCCCAGGCCCATAACCAGGACCACAAAGAGGGGAGCAGCTGTTTTTGAGGACCCCCTCGGAGTTATTCCTAGCTGCTTGACTGCTCTGAGAGCAAAAGTTGTTTTTTTTTTTGCTGTGAGTGTCTGCTTTTCCTTTTCTCTGAGGAGGGATGCTGGAGACAACACACAGGCACAGGGAAGGGTGAGATGAAGTGGTCTCTGCTGACAGTGAAGCAGCCCGCTGCCTGCCTTCTCGCTCCAGCCAGACCCAGGGATCTTCTCCTGAAATCAGTCTCCCCTGCAACTTTCATTCATTTTTAAAAGACGATCAAAGCTGAATTGCATCAGCTCCTACAGAGGAGACAAGGAAGGAAAACGCCAGCTGATGGTGCTGGCTCTGAAGCTGGGCTCTGCCTTGGATGAGAAGGCACCGATGCTCATCCCCATCCCTATCCCCATCCCCATCCCTATCCTCATCCCACTTAGGCAGTGCCTCCCCATTTGCCCCCCCCGCCAACCCCAAGCTGAGGGCTGCAGCGTGCGCAGACCGGCACGGTAGGAGAGGAGGCATGCAGATGAGATGCAAAAGAGAGGGGCACTGATTTGCATCATTTGCTCCATGTAGAGGCTGCTTGGAACTGTACCAGGGTGGGAGGGAATCGTTTCACAGCTCTCGTGGTGGATATCAATGTCTCTGCTGCTGGCCCACAAGGGATTTCTGGACGTAGAATTTGGAGGACGAGGACCTTAAAGCTTTGTCTTTTCAACTTTTACAAATCCTGTTTCTCTTTGTGCAAATGCAGCTGCATCTGTTGCAATTAGCTGCCTCAATTTTATCTATTAATTGCCTCTGTGAAACTATCTGAACTTTAGCTGATCAACACACTCTTCCCTTTCATTCCAGAGCTTTGCATCCCCTCCAGCTCCCACGAGCTCTCCAGTCGCTTGCCCTGCCGGAGCTGTACTGGCATAGGGGCTCAGAGGGCACCCGAAACCTGCTCTCTCATGGCTAATCCGAGCACTTCCAGAGGTGGCTGCGTTTTTACCGAGCGTGATGATGTTGCTTTACGTAACAGGGAAGAACTTCTCCGCCTGTAGCAAATAAAATGCTTTGGGCCTGTTCCCAAGGTCCCAGCACGTCATCGGAAAGGTCCAATCTGCCTGTAAGTCCTCCAGAGGGTGCTGGGTGCTGCTCCTGGGGGGGATCCCTGGTTTTCTGCTGGAACAAGGGGCTCGGGCAGCATCATGTCAGCCAAACCTGGCCCAAGCGGGATGCGGGCAGCCGCGGTCCTGTTACTCGCGTCTCTCTGGCTCCTCCTGAAGGAGACAGCCCCGTGTAGCTACAAACGCATTGCTCCTTGCCCGCAGAAGGTGCGATCATTTTGGATGGGATGACAGCAGGGTGCAAAAGCTGAAGGGAAGGCGAATCCCACCCTGCCGTCTTTTGAATAGCGTTATCCCTGCCCGCCGCACCTCCATCGCTACGGCAGCACCCACCTCCCTGTTCAGCCAAAGCCGGGGCTCGGGGGGATACTGGCTGCCAGGGACTGTGCCACGGGGATGGAAGGAGCAGCCACGGGCCAAGCTGTAGACACTGCTTTTACAGAATTTCTCCATGCGGGCAGCAAGAGCAGAAACCCATCTTTCAAGAGCGGGAGGGAGATGTGGGCTCTGGCCTGCGGGACACAGCCCTTTTATTTAACCTCCCTATCCCCAGAGGCTTGGATTTTGTACCCTGGGCTTGGATTTTGTATTCTCCTGCCACTCTCTGACTCCCAAATCCTGACAGGGGTAATAAATATCCCCCCTGCTTTGCTGTGAAGAGGTTTCCTGCTCAGCCCCAGCCCCGGCTGGGGCTCGGAGCTGGTTTGAAAGGGTGACCCGCTGTGCCGGGTTGCTCCAGGGCCACCGAGCCCTGGATGCTCTCGCTGTCCCTGCTCCTTGCCAGACCTCTTAGAGAAAACCCGACTGGCACGGAGCTGGGAGGTGGCTATTCATTCTCTAGCCAAGGCACAGCCCTTTTTTTTTTTTTCTGGGACATATATTTCATGTCGCTTTGTGCTATTCTTCTGTGGGATAGGCTGCTGCAATGGGAAGGCGAGACCACGGCTGTAAGGGGATAGGCAGCTACGAGGCAAAAGGGATGGATGCTCGGGAAGGGAGCAGCTCCCGGTGGGTTGAAGTCCCCAAACTCGCACTTCAGCTTGGGCTGAAGGCTGGAGTATCAGCTTGGCAAACGCCTGGCAGTGGTACCGTGGCACCCACGCCTGTGGTTGCTGGGAGAAAATTGCTGTACAGGGAGAAAATTGCTGTACAGTGATGTGCCCACCAAGGAGCTTAAACCATGACAGATTTCTTCCGCTTCCTGGGGACAGGCATGACAGGCACTTATGTTATTGTTTGCATAGGTCGCCTGAAATGAATCACATACTTGGGCTCCAAAATAGCTGTGGAGGCTTCTCCCTGGGGACTCGGTCACCCCAGAGAGGAAACAGGAAAACAACAAGCTAAATATTAAATGTATGCTTTAACGTGAAACCCAAGACAGTGCTCAGGGTAACAAATTTCCCCCATATGCCCACCTAGCATGGAATGAATGAAGAAGTTATTTCCAGACATCCTTAGCAAACACAAGCCTACTCAGTAGTTAATTTTTTCCCCCTAAACTCTTTAATTCTTCTGCAATCTAAGGAGATGGGCTTTACGGTTAATTAGTCTGGGTTAAAACCCTGTGTTTCCCTAGCTGAAGTGGACTTAAATAGTGAATTATTATTAGATATGTTGTTGACTCTTTCAGGGCACCAAACATCCGGACACTACAAGCCACATACCTACAGCATCCCTCCCTCGGAGCACCCCAGAGCGCATTGCCCGTGAAGGCTGCGGTACAAGCAGGCCTGAAGATCTGCAGATCTTCGCCCAGCCCAGCCTTACGAGTGGTCCCAAGACCACTCACAGTACGAATCCCAGTTTCCTATGAGATGCCACTCGTGTCTGTGTTAAGGGAAAGGGCTGAACCCAACCCCTACTAAGCAGCAGGGACTTTGCATGGGAGGAGATAGGGCAGATGCAGCGACCAGAGGGGCTGGTCGGGAGCCCAGATTCATCAGGCTCCAGCAACTCCAGCTGCGAGGACCTTTTCTGAAAGCACGAGTCTTCAACGAGGACGGATGCACGGGCTCTGCTGAAATCAGAGGCCTTCCAGCATCGAAAAGAGATAGTTGAAATTTTTAATTTGAAAATAATGTTGTAGCCAAGGTATAGCCTTCAGAAGATGTGGAGGCAGTTCCCCCCAATACCGGCATCCCTGGCTGGAGGCAACCACCAGCATGGCTCGGCTAACAGGTCCCCTCTGCCACCACCCCTCGGCGAGGCTCTCCGACCCTCCTGCCGTACAGCACCGGGCGCTATGCTTTATTTGCACCAATCCCAGAAACCATTGGTTTGCTGCCGCCTTTTCCTGGGAGAGCATCAGCTTCACGTCCCCATTTCTCACTGAGAGCATGTGGGTCCGTTAGGGCTTTCCTGAATTCTTCCTTTCTGGAAGCCCTTTTTCTCTTAGGTGACATTAACCGAGAGCTCTGTCACTCCACCCCACTTTAATGATTTCCTCTGGAACATTTTGTGTTCAATAAACTAGTGTGTTCCCCATCTGAGGTGAATCTCCTGCAAAGAGAAGAGAAAAAAACAACCCAACAACCCCGTCCTGAGCAGACTGCGCGCTTGTCGCCAGCGCCTGCCACCCTAATTATGCCGTGGAAGAATGTGCACATGGCAGAGGTCCCTGAACATTTCGGGCAGGATATTGCCTGCTCCTGGACGCAGCCTCTTTCACCGCTGCAATAACATTTGCTATAATAAGCTGCGACTCCGTTTCGGGGAAGGCGTGAACGCGGCGGAGACGTTTTGGCCCGGCTGCTCCCCTCGCGCGGAGGTGGCGGAGGGTGGTGGTGGGATGCTGCGGACCCGTCTCCTTGCGGGCACCGACCCACCGCGCTCGGTGAGGGGGGGTGTCTCTGTGCAGGAGAACCCCCGCGATGGGGTTGGGTCAGCAGGGAAAAGCGGGAGGATGCCCTGGGGGTGCTGAGGGGGTGTATTGCTCTCCTGGCTTCCCCCACGGGGTAAATTCAGGCTGGGAAGCCAGGACGGCTCCAGGCAGCTTCTGGGGCTGCAAACCATCCCTTCAGCCTCCAGCTTCTGTGCCAGAGCCTGGGCAAGCTCCCTGTCCTCCCGGCCGGGCAGCCAGCCCAGCCTTCTCCTCCATCCTCCTCCATCCCGCTCCCGGCGGCTGGGCTCCTGCCTGGCTCTGCCTACCTGGGACACGCGCCGGGAGCTGAGCACGGCCGCCGTGCAACGCTCCTTCCTTCGCAAAGTTGCTCGTCTCCCTGCCAGGCTGCTCCTGGGAGTCATCCTCGTCCCTGCGGCTCCAGTCCCCTGCACGGGCACAGGGTGGAACAAACTGGCCAGGAGGGCTTTTTGCTTGGACACTGGATCGCTGGTTTGGGCTGCTTGGGTAGGCTTAGCCCATGCAGGGCAAAACACATTGGTTTCATAGAGCCAGAGGCTGGGATGGCATTGGAATGTCTTGTTGGCCATGAAGTACCATCAGGTTATCTCTGCACGGGGTGAAGAGGGAGTGCTTTGTGGGGACTCGCTCCCAGAACAGCAGCCCATGCCCCGCATCCATCCAGAGATGCCGAGTCCATCATTTTTCCATGGGGTCTCTGGCAGCAACAAACACTTCTTCCCAGCCCAAACCAGTCCCTATTCCCAGTCTGGGTTTTGCCTGGTTTCCATTTCTGGGCTTTGCTTGGCCCATGCTGGACCCTGCTGGGGTTTGCTGGCAAGAGCCTGTTACCACCCCACCTTTTCGTGGTGGGTGGATGTTTCTGCCCTGGGTGCCTTTGGTGGTTTTTCCAGGGATAGCTGTCGGCTCTTGGCTGGCCAGGGCAAAATGGGCTGGTCCTTCTTCAGCCTTTAGGGAACAAAGCACCGATTCAGGAGGAAATTCAGGGTGTGCTCCTGCCCATCACACCTTCCCACTTGGTGCCCTACACCCCTCCAGAACGTACCCAAAGAGCCAAGAGCCATTTTTTGGGATGTGTCTCTGGGATGGCAGTGTCACCCCACACTGTTCCATCCCGGGTCTTCCTCCTTGATCTAACAAAAACCCCACAGGCAGACAAGGTCCATCTCCTGGTGTGCCACAAAGTGGCTTTGTGCCAGCCAGGGGGACAGCGCGTGATTGATTTACCCCAAAAATAAGATAAGCAGAACTGAAGGGAGCTCAGTGCAGGGCTGTGGAAGGGCTCCTGCGGACCCCCGCGAGCCTTGGATCGGGCTCCGCTTTCGGGAACCATAAATAGAAGCCGAGTCACTCAAATACCCCGGACCTGTAAGAGCCATTCATAGCTGCAAATTAACAGCTACCGTCAGGCCCATCTGTGCACGCCCCAACCCTGGGTCGGATTCCTGCTCCCTCTGTTTAACCTGATGACCATAATTACACACTCGTTTATACACCCGGCGGCACCTGAATGCTTTACAAGACAAACACCTAATCCCGCGTGGAAATTATAGCCACATAATATCTCTTTTCATTATTTGCTGAGGTGTTGAGTCTGATTACAGCACACACTGTTTGCTTTGTACCAGGGTAAAGCCCCTGTAATTTCTCTGCAAGTCAACATCATTCCAGCGAGGAGGCTGAAAATCTACAGGCTACTGTGCAAACGAGCTAGCAAATATTAATCCACAGTAAATGATCTGGGAGGTGGAGGCAGGGAAGGGGTGAGTAAGGTTATTTATACCCCCCCAGAGATTAATAATGCCAAATTAAAAAAAAAAAAGAAAAAAAAAAAAAGAAGAGGACTAGGGGCATGAAACATTCCTGCTGCCACCGTCCCTGCTCCCTGGGGTAGGGGTCCTGGGGGAGCAGCGTGCTTTCCTGGGGGGCTGCTAACGGGAGGGAAAATACCCCCATTCAGAAGATGGATCCCCCCTTGTCTCCCATGAGCTTTAGAGGGCTGACAGAGACGGGTCGAGCTTCTCAGGTTGTCCTGACACATGGCACCCCCTGACCTGCCACGGGCTTTCTATGAGCCCTGGAGAGAGTCACTTCATAGTGCTGTGACTCAGTTTCCCCATCTTTGAACACAGAATATTAATGCTTTCTAATTCCCAAGGGCAGTATCCTGCATGGACGAGAGGCACGGATGCTCAGAGCTACGGCAATGGGCGCCACTAGACGTATTTAAGTTAAGGACGTGTGAAAGGTCTTTGTCAGATGCTGTTTTCCCAAGTGAAGGGGGTGGCAGGCAGCACCCAGCGCTGGAGTGGACCAATGCTGCCCTGGGCTGGGCGCAGACACTTTCCTCTTTATCAAGGCAGCATCAGGGGTTACAGGTGAGACCCCTTTGCCGTGCATCTGCAGCTCCCACTGGGAGGGCTGGGAAACCTCATGGTTCTCCGGTGATCGCCCCAAAATCCACTTTCCCATCTGCTGCACTGTGAGGATACCACCTCCCCAGTGCCTTGCTCAGGATCCAGCCTGCCCACGGTCCTTGGGGTGTTTCCCAGGTGGGAGATCCCCTCGTTTCCCACCTTCGCAGACCCCAGAAATGGAGATCCGAAGCCGAATCCCCGCATCCCCCCTGCGAGCCCTGCCCCGGCAGTGGCAGCACCTCGCCGTGGCTCCGCATCCCGGCTCAAACGCTGCGCCCTTGGTCTCTCCCCAGGAAAAATATCACCTTGGGCTGAGATGCAACAGGAGTGACGTTGTCTGGAAAGAAAGAAGGATTTGCTTTAACCTGCGGCGCGTGGGTTTGCAACCAAAGTATACAGGCGGGCTTCAGGCTAGACTGTACCCTGGACCCCCGCCAGGCGATGGGCCGAATCCTGGTCTGCATCTCAGCCGTGCAAACTCCTGCTCGGTGGTTTTCAGGGCAGGTCACTCCGGGTTTCCACATCAGCCCGCTGCCCTCTGCCCCGCCGCTCAAACTGGTGCTGAATGGGAGGGAGAGGACGGCAAAACACCGGCAGCACCCGCGCTCCCGCCGCTCAGCGCCGGTGGTGGCACGAGCAGGGGGTGATGTTATTGAAATCCATGTCAAACGGGTGTTAATGAAGGAAAACCAGGCCCGCGTATTGCATCCCCCTTAAATCTTTGGGAAAACATGTTTGCGTGCTGGAGGGAGGAGGGTAATTATTGGTCCCAGTGGCAGATGGGGACTGGGGGGGAGCACCGGGGCCCCCCGGGGTCAGTCCCAGCCGGCGCCGAGGTTGAGCCACCGCTGCCCGCGGAGGGGACCGAGCACTGCAAGACCCTCACCATCTCAAGCTCCGGCTCCCGGTGCCCCAGCTCGCTCCCAAACCCTCCAGAGGGATTTTAATTAAATTAAAAAAAAAAAAAAAAAGCAAATGCAACTCATGCAACTTGAACCAGGCAGGCTGGACGGGGCGCGCCGGGTCGAGCCGTGCCGGCTTCACTGTCCCACCGCGCTCCCACTCCCTGGGCACACGCGTGTGCACACGTGTGGGCACACGTGGCCGCACGCGTGTTCCTGGTGCCCGTATGGAGGGACAGGGTCCGTGCTGGGCCAAGGCTCGGCCTCCCGGAGATGGAGAGGCAGCGAGCTGTTTCTCCAGCGCTCAAGTTTTTCTTTCAGACTCCGAGCTGCCTTGCCAAGTGTTATAAAAATATATCAGTGTGAGCCAAAACATTTAGCACTCCACTTATTACTTTAAGGTTATAGGTTAAACAAATTCCTTCTCAGAATTTACTGTGTTCATTTTAGCTTCACAACACAGCCCTGCTAGCGGTAGATATATTTCACACTGTAATACCTCCCTTATGTATTGGAGGGGGGGAAAGGAGAAGAGGAAAGTAGCTTTCTAAATTTTTATGTGAACAAAAGCTACTATATAAACTAGCTGAAAACAAGTCCTTTGCAAGAGATAGTTTGTAAAACTTATTTTCCAGTAACCAATAAACCAAGAATGAAAGGTAAAATTTGTTTTTACCTTACCTAATAATTTTACTTTTTTCTGAGTTTTGCCTTTTTGTACAATAAAGCCTAAAAAGAAAATAAAGAGCCAAGTTCACACCTTGGGCAAGCAGGTGCAATTGTTCCTGTGAAAGTGCACGTCTGTGAGCCAGGCTAAATCCCTTTTAGGTGGAGCATGAATTCAGATAACGAGTATCTGCTGGAGTTATTTTACATGCAGCTCTAGGCTGGGAAAAAAAGATGGTTTGGAGAGCGAGGACTTCTGGGCTGCAGTCCTTGCTTTGCCGCTGGGCTCCCTCCAGGCCAATGCAATGTAAACTCTGCCTTTTCTCATTTGCTCAATGATCTACATAAACTAACGCCATCTTCACAGTCTACATGCGTGTCCCTGTTGCTGGTAGCTCGTGTCACCTCCACTCTGCCCCGTGCAAGTCACCTCCCCACCTTCAGTCTCTAGAGCGGGGCTGAACGCTTTCGTCCGACGCCGAAGGGGTTAATTCGTATCTGGAGAAACCCCTCCAAGACAGGAGGACGCAAACCTGAGTTAAGGACAACGCTGAGCGTGGTGACTACACGAGATGTCACAGTTACACTGTACGATGCCGTTCTGATTGGTGTCACGGGGAAACGCTGGAAGCAGCTCCAGTATGGCGGGGATGGAGCCGGACTGGAGCTACTGGTGCAGGTTTCCTCGGCTGCATGAGGCACAAATTAGGGACCGTGATGGGAGAGAACATGACTCTTCAGGAGGGACCAAGGGGGTGTGCATTGGTGTGTGCTGGGGATAAAACTGCTTCTTTTTTTTGATGTTCAGAAGTGAAGGGGGAGGTTGGATGGGCAGCTCAGCCTGGGGCAAAGTGCCACCGGTGTCTCTGTCCTGGGGGTGAGGGTGCTCCCCTGCCAAGGGGACCTTTCCCCTTGCAAATCAATTCCCCTTCGCAAACCACCCTGCAGAGAAGGGCCTTGCCACCGAGCAGGGCTTTTTTTTTTTTTTTTTTTGGACATCAGCAAAGCTGGTGACAGTGGCACATAGTGAAGCAACCTTTGTGTTGCAAAATGCCGAAGCCCGAAATGCCCTGGCAGCTGGCGGTACCCTTTGCGTTCACACAGGTACCAGTCTGCAGTTTGCAAAGTATAAAGTCTGTGCAAAATCTGCGGTTATAGTGAAAAAAAAAGAGATTCCAGAGCTGCTCTGCATTGTCCTACATCCCTGGTCAGGAACCGGGGAGGGGGCTCATCCTGCCCTCATATCCACTTGCAAATTACTTGCAACACGAAGGGGCTCCAAGCTGCTGGCCTTGTTTCTGTGGAACAGACCTTAACAAAAGGGAAAAAAAAAAAAAGAAAGTATTAGGTCCGGTTCATGTTTGGGGTTTGGATTTCACCTAGGAGGGGAGGGGAGCGGGAAATCAGACATCGAGGTGTCATGTATGCGAGCTAATAAAACTGGGCCAGCAGATTGAAGATGGAGGAGCTGAGGGACTGTTTAGAGGTATCCGTCACATAAATGAGGAGGTGGAGGAAGTCTGGATGATAGTAACCCCATATTAAAAAATTCTGCCCTGTCAACAAGCGAAGAACTACATGGTGGAAATACGCCTGTGCTTGTTGAACTGTGAAACCAGATGTCTTAGAGCAATAACTGTCGCACAGGAGGCGGGGAGGGCTGAGAGGAACACGTTTGTGTACGATTAAGAAAAAAATACATGCTGCTACAGCCGTGGTTTCAATTAAAATGGCTCAAACCAAATATTGTTCCTATTAATGGGATGTCCAGCTGTGACACCACCATGTAGTATCCTTACATATTCAGCGCAGGCAACATCTGCAACATAATCCCAGCATCCATACAACGGAGCCAAGGAGCTGAGAGGCAGCTCACATTTTTCCCGGTGGCTCAGCCTACATGAAAAGGCCCTCATAGGAAAAAGGGAAAAATACAGGCATGGGAGAGACAGAAGGCGATGCGAACTGTGCCTAATTTGTATCTTTGGGTAAACGGGGCTTTTGGCATGTAAAATTGAGAACATGGCATAAGATCAAGCTTCGGACACAGCAGAAACAAGACTTAGTTACTGCAATAGGAAGAAACCGCTGTGCTGTTTTTCCGAGGATTAAGACAGCTGGAAGAAGCAGCACTTTGATTCCTTGCAGCATTTAACCTGTGTTTAAAAAAAACCCAAGCAACCTCGAGCTCCAGCTCTGCAATGGGAGCTAATAAAGTCGAGGTTTGCAGAACAGGAGCTGTTGCCACCACTTTAAAAGACTGTTGCCTTGCAGTGTGTAAACTCATCTGCGCTCTGGAAATATATTATTTGCCCCCTGAACAAGATCTTGTGTTTCCGTGCCCTGCGAGGCGAGGCAGACACCGAGCGAGCGGCTGCTCGCCTTCCTCGGAGGAGCTGTGTCTGGGGAGGTGGGAAGGAGCCGTCGCCAGGCCATGCACA
This sequence comes from Haliaeetus albicilla, assembly GCF_947461875.1. Lineage (NCBI taxonomy): Eukaryota > Metazoa > Chordata > Aves > Accipitriformes > Accipitridae > Haliaeetus > Haliaeetus albicilla. The sequence continues at coordinate 24,081,539 of NC_091504.1, read as the reverse complement.
TTAGGGGCTAGCGGGGCTTTCTGCAAATGAAAAAAATGATTATTTTTTTCTGCAAAATAATCTCACCTTATTAATGGCACTGGGCGAGGGCTACAGGGCTTTGGCTCCTTCTCTGTAGCAGAAGCAGGCGGTGGGCAGGTATGATACAGCCAGGAGTGGCAAAAGAGACCCGGGGAAAGACGTCCCCACGTGAGGACAGCCAGTCCAGCAATGGAGCAAAGCACTTTTAAGGAGGTGCCAGTCCCACAAAATCTGGCCCACTTGACTTGACTCCCATGAACTGGCATCTCTCTTGTGATTTGTGTTTTGGAAATAAGGCTCTTGTGCCTTTTTGAATG